>NC_044322.1:128645422-128974357 GCF_007399415.2 Gopherus evgoodei
GAGTGGGGACAGGAGTCTGTCATTTTCCCTACTCTACTGATCTTGCCAGCCTCTCTAGCTGCTACAGCCACTGCCAACTTCCGGTCTCTTGGGGCCAGTCACAGAGCCATTGTTTTTTTGTTTCTTTGTTTTTTTATTTGTTTGATGATCAGTGGTTCTTCAGCATTGGTAACACACAGCTGGACATTTTATTCACACTCCCCCCAACCCACAATGAGAAGATTTGCAGTTCCCTAGTGGCACAGGCCAAAAGTTGGAACATCATGCTCTAACACAACAGATAAGCAATACTCTCAGTTATATTATCCCATTTAAATTTCTTTGAAGAATAAATACTCCACTTTAAGGTTGGCTCTAATAATTAAACATATAGGGACAAAGGATGAATTTGGCCTATCCTTGTATATATTCGCAATAATTTCTCTACAAGTGTACAGTACTATGAAATAGTAGACTCACCACTGGAGTGCCTTCTTGTGGCTGTGGATGGTATAGTGGCTGTCTCCTCATCTGGCGCAGCCTGATGACAGCTGGTCTGGTCTTCTAGTGATCCACCTGTGACTTGGCCCTCAGGCCAGGACAATATTAAAGTAAAAAAAAATACTATAGACCCAGGGTCTTCAGTAGGACCCCATCCTGCTACTCAGGGCTTATCTTCGCACAACCAGTCCTTTTAGTCAGTCTTCCTGGGCCTAGTTATTATATCCACTGGGAGGATCATCCAGGCAGCAAATTGTTCCAGTCTCTTGCATGCAACCAGTCTTCTCTCAGGAAGAGAAAAGCAGAGCTCTGGTCTGCTTCCTGCTCAGTCCCAAACTGAGCTTGGTCACCCTTTTTAAACCCTTTGCTTGACATCTGCTACAGGTGTAGCAGGGTAGAGCCAAATGATTCCATATTCCCTCATTAACCACCTCCTTTCTGGTATGGGGTCTGTATGCCTCATCACATTCCCTCCCCCCTTGATGGGCTTCAGGTGCTGGTTTCCCTCATGTGCTCCTGTCCATCCTGAAGGGGGGAAAATAAAAAAATGGCATTGAGATGAACATTCCTTTCCCTATGCTGAACTTGTAAGAAAAGTTGTAGGGACAGGTACCATTTAGGGTTGCCAGCTGTCTAATCACACAAACCCAGACACCCTTGCCTTGCCCCCAGACTCACCCCCTTACCTAAGACCTCTCTGGCAGGCCTCTGACTAGGAGACCTTTCTAGGACTGCTGTCTTTAAGAAGATCTGAGAGAAGGGCCACAATGGAAGAGAGCCCAGGTACAAATTGGCAGTTATATCCCGTCATCCCCAAGAATAGTCATCCTGCATCTTAGAGGCTGAAGTAGAATATGCTTGCAAGTCTTCGATCTTATCTACATAAAGTCACACTTGGCTCTTCCATAACTTATACCTCAAGTACATTCTTTCATCCTTGCCTTTGTGACATTTTGTAGACATTGTCATTAATTAAGCTTCCTTTAGGGACTGGAGGATAGATACTAACTACTTCAGGTGGTCTTCCTGATTTTGGTTATAAATAATGTTGTTGTATAGGTAGGTGCAGCAATACCATTGTGGGGTTTAAGGAACTTGCCCATAAGCCACTGAAAAAGTTCCTGGAGCCCATGAAGGCCAGATGCGAAGGTCTGGAACTGATATAGCCCATAGGAAGGTGCAAAGGCAATTTTTTTTATGAGAGTCTGAAATGAGAGGGATTTTTCAATACCCCTTTGTAAGGTATAAGGTGGCAATATATGAGTCTCACCCAGTAGGGTATTCGTCTACTTAGGGTATGATATATGCATCATATTTTGAGATAACTTTGATTTTCCTGACGTCTATGCAGAAGTAAGTTGCACCATGTTGTTTGGGCACTAAGACAACTGGGCTTTCCCAGTTGTGACTCACTATGTGACTCTTCAGTTACTCTGGGCTACAGCATGGTCTGGAGCTCTTGATTTAAAATCTACCTTATTTTCCTGGGAAGAGGTCAAAGCATTTCTCTGATCTGTTGTCCTGGTTCCATTTGTATACTGTGGGAAGCCAAGTGTATCCATCCCGTCAGAACTGAAACGACTGTACAGAATATAGCTTCCAGATGTTGGATTTGGGTTTTCTAATTGGTGATGAGATTCTCCCTAACACATATGGTCCAAGTGGTCAAAATGTTGAATATTTGTGTGCCCAGTTTCAAATCTGAAGGGTGAAAGGTTATAAATAATCCCTCTTGGGCTTTCCATAACTTTAAGAGGTTCACATGGTAGATCTATTTAGTCTTTCTTTTATCAGGCTGTCTAATTTCATAATCTACTGAACCTACCTGCTGTATAACTTCATAGGAGACCTGCCATTCGGCCAACAGTTCTGACACTGTGCTAGGTATTGGGATTCCCTCTGAGACCTTTTCCACTCTGATTATCCAGAACATCTTGTCCAACTATGAGACAGTGTTTCATCCAGTTCTCTGAGATCCAAAAAACCTCAGTTCAACTCCAGCTCATCACTCAGGTTATCTTATTAGGCATGTAACAGCTCTTTGCCCATGCTAGTCAGGCCCAGACCCAGGGGGTTTGGTATAGGATGACTCTATCAGCAAGAACTTGGATTTTTTTCAGCAAGGTCCTTGCAAGAACCTTGTCAACCCCACTGAGTAAAGGTATTCCTCAATAGCTGTTGGAGTCTGCTCTTTCCTCTTTATTTTAGTGTAGACTAATTATCTTCGCATCTTTCAAAGAAGAAAATCAGAGATTTTATTACTTTAAAATTAAATGTCTGTAACCTTTATCTCAGTTCCGAGCAAACTGGATAAAGCCTTTGCATCAGTTACTTTTTATCTGCTTTTCCATACATTTTCTCTTCTCTCCTCTTGAGGATTAGGGTTCCTTTGGACATGATCTTCTGGAAAACCAGAGTTCCCCTGCTCCAGACAAGTGTAGTTAGTGGGGGGAGACACTAACTCTTCTGAACAGACTCCTCTGGTGGAGAATAGCTTCCTCTCCTACCGTTAGGAGGAGAAATGGGTGGAGTTTCTCCACTTAATGGGTGGAGTTTCTCTTCTTGGTGTGTCCTGCCATAAGATATAACTTCTTTCCTCCCATACACGTGTGTGCTTTCTGGAGATCTCTCTATCAAAGCAGAGTTTCCCCCAGCTTTTGAGAAGCAGTGATTCTCTTTTGTGCCTTCTGGACAATTTGCTCAAGAAGGGCAGAATAACTTATTATTCCCAATCATGTTTATAAAAAACTCTAACTCAAGCACCTGTTTTAAAACTACTGCCAATTCCAAATAGTCCATTTCCTTATGGACCTCTAACTATGCCAGTCATTTGTACTGAAGAATGCCGGGAAATTAGAGAATCTGAATAACACCTTTCAATAGCAGCCATGTTAGTCTGTATCCTCAAAAAGAACAGGAGTACTTGTGGCACCTTAGAGACTAACAAATATATTTCAGCATGAGCTTTCGTGAGCTACAGCTCACTTCTTCAGATGCATAGAATGGAACACACAGGCTGGAGATATTTATACATATAGAGAACATGAAAAGGTGGAAGTATGCATTCCAACAGGAAGAGTCTAATCATCTGAGATGAGCTATCAGCAGGGAAAAAAAGCTTTTGAAGTGATAATTAAGTTGACCCATAGAAGATGTGAGGAGAACTTAACATAGGGAAATAGATTCAATTAGTGTAATGACCCAACCATTCCCAGTCTCTGTTTAGGCCTGCGTTAATTGTATCTAATTTGCATATTAATTCGAGTTCAGCAGTGTCTCTTTGGAGTCTGTTTTTGAAGTTTTTTTGTTGCAAAATTCACCTTCAGACACCTTCAAGTCTGTCACTGAGTGGTTAGACAGGTTGAAGTGTTCTCCCACTGGTTTTTGAATGTTATGATTCCTGATGTCAGATTTGTGTCAATTTATTCTTTTGCGTTGAGACTGTTTGGTTTGGCCAATGTACATGGCAGAGGGGCATTGCTGGCACATGATGACCATGAGTCATCTTAATTATCACTTCAAAAGTTTTTTTTCTCCTGCTGATGGTAGCTCATCTCAATTGATTAGACTCTTCCTGTTGGTATGCATACTTCCACCTTTTCATGTTCTCTGTATGTATAAATATCTCCTGTCTGTGTGTCCCATTCTATGCACCTGAAGAAATGAGCTGTATCTCACAAAAGATCATGCTGAAATAAATTTGTTATTCTCTAAGGTGCCACAAGTACTCCTGTTCTTTTTGTGAATAACACCTGTCACTAGAAGGGGTGCTCTATGACCCTATGGCTCAGTTTATTCATCTCTTTTCCTTTCTTCACAGACTGACTATATGGCATGTTCCCACACCATAGAAGTCAATAGTAGTTCTACCACTGACTTCAATGGGAGCAGAATCAAGTCCTCAGTACATAGGCATGCAAACTTGTACTTTCAGAACTGCTGTTGCAATTCCACTTGTTCTGTTTCTGTTGTTATTCTGTTCAGAATTTCCAAGGTTTTCATGTCAATTTTCAGAATCCAGACAATTTCACAAATTATAACATGAATGATTGGTCATTCAAAAATTCATACCAAAAATGTTTTCTGCATGGCTCCCAGCCCCAAATTCTTTTTATCTAAGACAAATAGTTCATACTAACAAACTTTATAGTAATTATGTTTAATCTGAAAAAAGTATGATCGTTAACAATATTATATTAACATATATTTTTATATTTTATATGGCTATATCTTATATATATTTATAGCCATGTAAAATATTTATGTATCTATAGTTAAGTATTATAAATTGTACAATAATAATTGGAGATATACCAATCTCCTAGAACTGGAAGGGACCTTGAAAGCTTGTTTTGTCCAGCCCCCTGCCTTCACTAGCAGGACCAAGTACTGATTTTTGCCCCAGATCCTTAAGTGGCCCTCTCAAGGACTGAACTTACAATCCAAGGTTTAGTAGGTCAATGCTCAAACCACTGAGCTATCCCTCCCCACAAAACTACATAATGTATGTAGTTCAGGTTTTACAATACTTTAGATGACAGCTCAAAGTGAGACTAGTGTGAAACTCTGCACTTCAAGTTCACAGTTTTCAGTGAGTTTAGCTAACCTCAAAGCACAAAGCAATACTCAGCCAAAATGTCAAGAATCTCCCACTTTCCATCTGAAACCATAACTTGGAGACCAATTCTCCCCTACTGCAGATATTCACTGCTCCCTAGTTACTTCACTCTGTAAGTGCTATGTTTGGGTGGCCTGGGGGTAGTTCAGTGTTTTAATAAAATAAATAATAATAATAATACATCTAGCTCTTAGCACTTTTCATCAGTAGATCTCAAAGCACTTTACAAATGATATTAGTAATTTTATCCTCATTTTACACATGGGAAAACTAAGGCACAGGGAGGTGAAGTGACTTTCTTCAGGGCACTCAACAGGACAGCAGCCATGATAGATAGAGATCCTAGGTCTACTGAATCCCAGTCAAGCGCTCTGTTCACTTGGAAATACTGTCCTGTAGTGTCAGCTACCCATTTCATGATGCTCATGGGCTGGTCATCTGGTTCTTCATGTCTTTTGGGAGTTTGGTAGGGTTCATTTCCCACCACAGAGAAACATGAAGGCAAATACCCGTCCCTACTTCAAAATTTCAGCGAAAGGCAAAGCTCACATAGGAAGCAAGTAAGTAGCCTGAAAATAGGCAATGTTTACCAAAAGACTGATGAATTCATCAAGTTTTATTTGTAATATAACCTGAAACTAGATGAGTTCAATGCCTTTTGGGGTTTCATTATGAACAATGCACACCATACTAGTCACAATTGTAATCCGGTGTGTATACCTAGTATAGCAATGTCCTTTATTTTACTGTATTTTGTAAGAGGTGGCAGGCAAAAATCTGCATTGATTTACATCTCAAGCAACCATACTCATCAACTGGCTTGCATGGAATGTATTCTACAGTGTGTGAATAGCTGTGACATGAGTGCTGAGATATATTTCATTTACTTCTTATTAAGATATCATTTGATATTGTGAGTTAACATGTATTTTATCATTACTCTATAAGGACAGCCTTCTATTTTGCAAACCTTATTGAAGGGAGTGACTTACTACTAAACTCTCACTTGGTTGTACTAAAATAAACTATAGATAAGTTCTGATGCAATTGCTCTGTAGAGGTGTCTGCCGGTGGGGGATGGGGGGGGGGAGGAAGTTCTTATACATCATTTCGGCCTAATATGATTAATGTTTGCTTGTATTATATATTAGATCTCTCTATGGAGAGAGCAAAACAAAAATATTTTTCAGGCAACTGTGATGCACTGTTGTTACCCTGCCTGATCAATACATATTGCTGAAAGGAACACAGAAAATGGGATTATAAACAAATCATGTTTTTCTTACACAGAAAAGTGTTAATTAGCATTTTAATTGAGGACTTCAGCACTGCAAGTGGTACATTAGGTTGTTCTCAGCAGCACAGTGCTGTTTTATATTGAAATGCCCAATAAGTTACTATCATGTTTAATGACTTACTCTCCCTAGTTATGCTTATTAACATGTGAAAAAAATAAGCAAGAGATAGGGATAGCTCAGAGCAAATCACCTTCCATTCCCTCCTGGGACACCAGGATTTTCACAGACATTGTGTTCCCAGCCTCCAGGTGAGACTCAGAATCCTCATCCTTTGCTCTGACACTTTTCTGATATGTTTAAATTCATCTCTCCTAATAAATTTGTTCGTTTCTGAGGTGCCACAAGGATTCCTCTTCGTTCTCACTACACTGTCTCCAATCCTGTCCACCTCTTTATCCTTTGAGATGCCCTTCCTTTAACATACATAATCTGTGAGATCTCAAGATAAAACCTCTCTCTAACTTGTTATTCTAATCAAGATTTGAGGTTACTTTAGGTGAAAGATGCCACAAGATTCATTTCCTCAACTTCCAGCATTTGAACACAGCAGGCAACTTAGCAATGATTATCAAAGCAGCTGAAACTCAGGTACATTTTAATAAAAATAGGAGGCCTATTCACATTGAAAAGAAAAGGATATTAAGATAAAAGTTTTCTAATATAAATATAGATTCATTTGTGCTGGTTCTCACTGTGATATTTAATATATACTAAGCAGAGCCTTATTATGGAGATAGACTTGCAGTCCTTATTCAGGAATATCTACCATTAAATTTAATGGAATTTATGTCTGAGTAAGGACTTTAGGGTTAGGCCCTAGCCTCTCACTGAGGGCCAGTAAAAGGTATTTCCTGTTCCCTCAAAGGGAAGGGTTTATTTGATAATATATCAACTTTTGGTTTGTATGCAGCAGGGAAATAATTTCTAGAATGATAGTTAAAATTTATATGTCATACTTCTAATTTATAATTAATAAATGGTCGCATATTGTAGCAACCTGCATGGAATTTGAAGGGAGTACCACAGGTTTCAGGAAGCAAGAATTTGGATGAAGCACCAGAAAGTGAGTCTGTGTGCACAGGGCTAGAAAGCTAGCTGCAGCTGTGGCATCTTGGTAAATTGTTCTCTTAGTAAAGAGTCAATTAATTTTCATAAGCATGGAGTCTTTTCATATTATTATCAAGCACGTGACATGAAATACATACCAATGCAATAATAAAAAACAATACTTATACCAACCAATGTATCACACAAGGCTTTTATCACAATTGAAGCATGCATTCTTAGTCAGAAAGAGGATAAGAAGTATCTTCTCATCCCTAGAAGTGGAACATCTTTAATAAGGTTATGACTGAGGCAAACTGGTGATGGGAAGGAAGGGAGGTCAGCAGTGTGAAGAAGCTTGTGCTAACAAAATGTATGTTGTTCCTGTTTGCTTCAGTCCTCAGCTGCTTTGTTTCAACTGCTAACAAAAGAGAAAAAATTGCTAAATGATAGGTTTTCTGACAATGGACATCTATCCACAAGGAGATGATCAACTCATGCCACTTTCACCAGTGAGCAGAGATCAGATAATGACAACTTTCTGTCATAGCTAACCTGAGGTGGATTCACATAAGAAGATTTACATAAAAGAATGTTGCAGCATCTGACAGGATTCTTCATAATGCTACTCTTTGAATCAACCCTTTTTGCTACTGGCACTGGGAAGTTGAGCCATAGACAGCAGAACCATTAGGTGGACATTTCTAGAATGATAATCCTCAGTGAAGTAGTCATAATTATGCTTCAGAATTAACATTACATTAAAATGAATGACAGTAAATCATACCTCTCTTGAAATTGTTTCAGTTAGTTGGTTGCAGACTCATCAAGACACTGCATCAGGTTGCCATTAAAAAAAAAAAAGATAGGTTAGGCTCTCATATGTTGGCTTGACAGGCTTTCTAATCTCTCAGGTACCTTACTAATATACTGGGATACAACCCTTACATCTTTGGTACAATTCATTTTGTGGAGCGAGGAGGAAGGATTATAGTTCATTAATAAAGAACCAGTATATTTCTGCTAATCTATTTCTTTAACATGCACCAAGAACACTACATTGCTTGAGAAATTTATTTATTATATTCTTGATGAATAATTTAAAATATTTTCAGATTTAAAAATGTATATAGTCTAGGTTATTCACATTAACTAATTATACAAATACCCTACAAACATAAAAGAAAAAAAAATCACAAGCACAATCAAGTCTACAGATCATACCTCTGTTTGCCAGAGAAAATAAAAAGAGGTTAATATAATTATTTATAATGTGATTTATAATGAATTAATACATCCAATATAATGAATTACTGCACACTGCATTTGCCTCCGTTGTAAACCCTCCTAATCTTTACTTCTCCGCGGAAAAGACAAGAGGCCTTGTTCTTTGTTGTTGTTCAGACCCTGTGAATAGAATTGGTTAAAAAAATGGAAACAAAACAACCAACCAGTGAATATTAATTTGAATGTTAAGGGAAGATGCTTCAACCATTTGTACACTTCTTTTGAGTTTGCTTTTTGTGACTCACTTGAGTGATAAACATTACCATATAAGTCAACAAGCACACATTTGCAGAAAATGAATTTCAAGTTGAATTTCAGTACCTGCCCTGTCATTTTATAGGTGGTGTGTTTTTTGTTTGTCTGTTTGTTTGTTTCTTTGTTTCTTTGGTTTTTTTGAGGGAGGGGAAATCATTAATATTTCCAAAAAAAACTTGTTTACCTTTTTAATCCAAATTTAGTTTTAATCAAAATTTTCAGACTAGCTGTAGAAAAGTAATTGCCACTGCTAAATGAGAGTTTATAACTCACATTCCATAGAACCATTAGCTCTAAACCATTAGTAATTTCAAACCAATAATTTATATGTAAAGAAGAAGTGACTTGATATGTGGATATTTAAAAACAGGTTTAAAGGTGCCCAATTTTTAACTAAACCACTTTATCTTTTAAGGTACAGCAATTTTTTATGTTTATTGAATAGTTGGTTGGTGACTAGTGGACTTAGCCCTCATTGTTAGTCATTAAAGTAAAAAGTGAAACAATTTAGTTTGTAGCTATGCAGTCATTCAAGATAATGACACATATAACATGACACGATGAACAAAACCACAGTTTCTTAGTGGGTTTCCTTGACTGATAGGATATGATACAATAAGCATTTTCAGGGTCATACCTGCACTGGGTCATGTTTTCATCACATATAAAAAAGCTTTTAAAAAGACTGAAACACGTATTGATCTATTATCTAACATTTGAATAAATATAGGTTTGGACTGATGAACATGTTAAATAGGAAGTAATCTTTTCTGCTCAATTAAGCTGTCATGATTTAAAGTTTAAGTAAATTGTCAGGAGAAAAGTCACTACCTGCAATATATTGTGTTTTTAATGGGAAACATAAGGTATAAGGAGTATTGCTTATATCAGCAGCAGATAGATCATATAAAATAGACACTTCAGGTTTGTCCTATGAAGTCACAACAAATCTTCAGCAGGACAGAAGAAGACTCTTAATTGTGGTATTTCCTGGGTCAACACAAACTAGAAAAAAATCACATTGCCATTTGGATTAGAAGGAGTCAAGATAATTTGCAATCGTACCCATTTTAGTCAGCTTGGCCCAAATAATTCTGTATCAAATAACACCTGAGGTAGGTAACTCCTTTATAGAAAATTTGAGCATGGGTACTCTTCCTTATGAAAAACTCTTTATTTTAATTCCCTTTACTTTGTAATTTTCCTGGAATAAAATGCCTTCACACTATTCGTGTTCATGTAATAATAATGATAACACATGATTCTGTGGCACTTCAGCTGGCTCACTACATTGCAAACTTCCAGCCTTGCAAAACCCCTTTCACTTCATATAGGTGTGCAGAGACTTCCCAGTGTGTCTGTCATTGGCAGCCCCAGCTGCACACAACCTACTGTAGCACATAAATGGTGTAAAAGACCTTGTGTGTGCCCTTCATACCAGAGTGAATTTCCCCTTATTGAATAGAACACTATCACAAAGAATGGGGGAATGTTTTCTTAAGGATATATAAATGATTCAGCAGTAACTTTAAGGCTTTCTGCAAGATGGGCGTGACAGAGTTCTTGAAATCTCCTGGAAATTTCCTGGGTATCAAACAGCTAAGAAGCTGATACATAACTGCCATTGTTAATTATTAGAAGCCCAGCAAATGACTTTTGCAGTGGCAAATAAAACTGCCACAATACACATAAAATGTTGACGGTCAATAACTCCTGGACACTCAATGACGGACTTAAAAGTGGCCATTCTTCACCAAAAAAACTTCAAAAACAGACTCCAATGAGAAACTGCAGAACTGGAATTATATTGCAATCTGGACACCATCAAATTAGGCCTGAATAAAGATTGGGAGTGGATGGGTCACTACAAAAAGTAATTTCCCCCTGCTGATACTCACACCTTCTTGTTTGAAATGAACCATCTTGGTTATGTTGGCCTCCTTGGCACTACAAAAGTGAGTTTTCTTCCTTTGATATTCACCCTTTCTTGTCAACTGTTAAGAATAGCCTGTTTCCACCTTAATTGAATTGGCTCATTAGCACTGATCCCCACTTGATAAAGCAACTCTCATCTTTTCATGTGCTGTGTATTTATACCCACCTCTATATTTTCCACTCCATGCATCTGATGAAATGGATTTTAGCCCACGAAAACTTATGCCCAAATACATGTGTTAGTCTCTTAGGTGCTACAAGGATTCCTTGGTTTTTTGCTGATGCAGACTAACACGGCTACCACTCTGAAACCAATAACTGAAATGTGAAGGATTATTGTTAAGTTTCCATGGGCCCAATCCTGCCAACTCCTACTTTCATAAATAATCTTTACTTGTGAAAGTATCTGATTGTCAATGCTCATGTGAGGAGAAGTATGGAACTCAATCCCATACTAGTTTCTGTGAAAGGAAAACAAGCTGCTGGCTAACATCTGTTTCAAAGCTCAGATGACATAGGGCACATACATGGCCAGCAGTTCCATGCTATTTCAAAGCATATATGGTCACATTTATGATTCCATTCCATTACAGAGGCAACTCTACAGAAACCTATTTATTGTTTACCAATAATGTAGATTCACTACTATTCACAGATTATATTGTTGATCTGATCAAATGTTTACTGCACTTTTGAACATGTGAATTCCAAGGCTTAAGTAGGAAAAAATAAGCATGACTGAGGTTTACTGAACCATGACCAATCTTAAACATATGAGGCAGAAGCACCACGATGCCAATGTCTGAAGTTTCCTATTTCTCAATATCCTCAGATGACTGACCATCAAGTATGAAATTTAAGTAGATTTTTCTGTTTCATTTATGTTCCTGTAGAAATTGTTTCATTTTTTAGGGAAAAAAAGTAACATATTCTACCTGCAAGTGTTGTCCCTTGGTACTGATAAGAACAGCCCATCTCTTGACCAAATTATCGAATTTTTTTCTAACAGAAGTAGTGGAAGAATCAGTGCTTGAAACATTTAAAACTGAAATATACTGGATCAAGCACTCAAAATGTACTCTGAGGAATAAGCCTGGATTGTCAGGAGGATACAATATCTCATATGAGTCCATCACTAGAATCTGTGCACCAACTTAGATGATCTAATATTCATCTCTGATTTTTAAGATTGTCTATCTCATATGTGATCAACATGGATGAATGCCTGAAAGAGCTGTGCATCTTGAAATATATTATATGAGCAGGTGTTCAAATACATTCACTGTATAGCAATTGTGAAGAAGTAGGCAAAGATATTTAAGAAATCAATGAAATAAAATGTGTGCCCTTTTTACATTGCTGTCATTTCTTTTTCTAATTATATAGGAAACACAATGCTCTAAACAGATGAGAGCATACAAAAATGCCTGCATTGCAGGCTTACAGTGATTTAGAGTGTATTATGTAGTCAACTCCATGATATATTGTATGGATTGCTTTACCAGTGAGAGTACTTCTTGAATGGATGATTAAAGCATATAGCATAAATGGCAGAGTCTCACTCAAAATAATTTAATTTATAGCGGGGGTCAGCAACCTCTGGCATGTGGCTCACCAGGGTAAACACCCTGGCGGGCCGGGACAGTTTGTTTATATGCCGCGTCAGCAGGTTCGGCCAATCACAGCTCCCACAGGACGTGGTTCTCCATCCCAGGCCAATGGGGGCAGCGGGAAGCTGCGCAGGCCGAGAGATGTGCTGGCAGCAGCTTCCCGCTGCCCCCATTGGCCTGGGACGGTGAACTGTGGCCAGTGGGAACAACGATCAGCCAAACCTGCCAACGCGGCAGGTAAACAAACTGGCCCTACCCGCCACGTGCCAGAGGTTATCGACCTCTGATTTATAGTATGATCACCATTTACTAGGGCTGGGGTATAAATATAATGGTGCTTCTTATCTGTAATATCAGTATTTGGCTGAATATACAAAACTTAGTGGTATTCCCTTTACTATCAAGGTCTTTACAACTCAGTTGCTTTTGTTCTGTGTGATTGGGCTGAGATCCGGAAAGAAATACATTTTCGATCCCACATGGGAGATATTTTCCTCCTTTCCTGAAGTGTTGCAAATTCTTCCCTACTCTCTAGTATCTTGTATCTGATAAAGTTATAATTAAGATACTACTTTTATCTGCATTCTGTGCATTGTTCCTAGAGGAGGATTCTATAACAGCCTTGTGACTTTGTCAGTTGATAATTAAGTGTTCTGTATATTCCCCATGTTTAGTTGACAAGGTCCAGGGCGAAAGACTTCTCATTCAGGACAGGTCCATGCAGTAATAAGTTTTTGAGAAATAGTGTTCAAGAAATCTTGGATGTTAAGTTTTAAAGTAGCATTATGCCTTGTTTTTAATTCTGAAACATTATATAAATATAGATAATGGTTCTACAATTCTGTAGAATCATATATAGCTACATTCACAGTTATTTAATACAGATAAGTATCCAATGCGGTATTATTACAAAGAGGAAAATGCGCAGTTATGTATGGAGGCCTGATCCTGCACTTTTGAAGTCAATGGGAAGTTTGTCATAAACTTCAGTGGACACAGGATTAGCTTCTTGCTATAGTATTTTAAGCTCACATACACTGAAGAGAATTTTCCTGATCATAGTACTATCTAGTTTTAACTGTCATTAAACTGTGTAAAAAATGCTGTGATTATTTCTTCTTGCATAGCTGATTTTTGTTTTAGTTAAGTGCTAGCATCACATGATGTACAGTCCTTGCCAGGAGCCAAGTGATATTTCCAGTTGCTAAGGATAACCGTTCAAGTTTTTATCTTATTTCTTGTGTGCCATATGCAGTTTGTTTATGGGATCCCGAAGTTCCTCCCATAGGCCCTGTATCTATATCAGTCATTCTGCAATTTCATTCATATGCACACTTTTTCTTTTTGTAGTAGCAGGGCTTTCTCTTCTGAGTAATACTATGTCTATTTTAAATAAAGCACCTTAGTGACCTCAGATAGCTTAACATCAAGTCCTTTTTATTGCAGGAATTGTATATTAGTTTGGGGCTAGAGTGTATATTACAGTAATATGTTACCCTTTGCAAAATATTTCATTCCAAAAATAATAATTTTGATTTTATTCCAGAACTAAACTATGTCTTGAGAAGAAAAGGGTCTGAACATTTAATGCTATTTCTCACCTTAGTCTTATATAATCTCTAATCTTATCTCTATATCAATGAGTTGGGAAGGACAATAACAGAAAATGCAGCAATGTCCGAAGTGTTAAATATCTTGTTTGTTTCAGTCTTCACCAAAAAGTTTACCAGTGATTGGATGATTAGCATAATGAACATTAGTGTAAATGGGATAGGATCCGAGGCTAAAATAGGGAAAGCACAAGTTAGGAATTACTTAGGGCTTGTCCACACTACCGGTCACATCAGTGGGCAGTGATCGATCCAGTGGGGTCAATGTATTGCGTCTATTATGGACATAATAAATCAACTGCTGAGCGCTCTCCTGTTGACTCCAGTACTCCACCAGAATGGGAAGTACAAGCACTATCGACAGGAGAGCATCAGCTGTCAACTTACTGCAGTGAAGATACCGTGGTAAGTAGATCTAGGTACGTCGATTTCAGCTATGCTATTCACATAGCTGAAGTTGTGTATCTTAGATCAAGCCTGTGGTTGTAGTGTCAACAAGGACATAGACAAGTTAGATGTCTTCAAATTGGCAGGGCCTGGCAAAACAGATCCTAGAATACATAAGGAACTGGCTGAAGAGATGTCAGAGCCATTACCAATTATCTTTGAGAACTTGTAGAGGATAGGAGAGAGACACCAGAGCACTAGAAAAGGAAAAATATAGTACTTACTTATAAAAAATCAGAATAAGGACAACCCAGGAAATTATAGACTTGTCAGTTTAACTTCTATACCCAGAAAGATAATGGAACAAATAATCAAATAATCAATTTATGTGCTCATAGAATATTTTAAAAAGGTGATAATAAGGTGATAACCATTTGTGACTTTCCCCTGGTATTATCTGGACCGGTGTTCTGCTAGGTCACTCCAATCCTTGACTCTGGGAGCCAGCCTTACCTTGCTCTGCTGTGAGAACCCCACTCCTGGGCTGTTCACGCACAGCCTCTAACATATAAGCTGCTCCTTGGATTGAGCAACTCAATGACACTAGCCAATAGCTCTGGCCCCAGACACAACTCTAGGAACCTGTCTTGCAAGTGTCCAGTTATGACTGCTGGACGCAGCAAGCTTGATATCTATCAGGCTTGTTATCCCAAAGGGACACTCTGACCTGCTTCAAACCAAACACACTGCTTCAGGTAGAATAAACAAACAGACTTTTTAACTACAAAG
Organism: Gopherus evgoodei; assembly: GCF_007399415.2. Lineage (NCBI taxonomy): Eukaryota > Metazoa > Chordata > Testudines > Testudinidae > Gopherus > Gopherus evgoodei. The sequence continues at coordinate 128,660,736 of NC_044322.1, forward strand.
ATAGATTTTAAGTGATTATAAGTGATAGGCAAAAAGTCAGAGTAGTTATCAAATGAAAAGAAAATATAATCATGCAATCTAAACTTTCATCCCTATTAGACTGGGCAACATCTAGATTAAGCAGTTTTTTCTCACTCCACTGAATACTGCAGTCCTTAACATACAGGTCTGTTCCTTAAACCTGGTCCAGTCTCCTCTTGGAGTCTTGTCTTCTTCTCAGGGTCTTAGCTGCTTGCAGCAAAAGGTGGGGGGCAGTAGAAGGGCCCAGTATGTGTCCACTCTGTTTGTATTATACCCTCAGTCCATGTGCTTGGGGAACACAAGTCCAGGCATGTCTGGGGGGCATTGCTGAATCTCTCCAAGCAAGGTTGAGCAATTTCCCTGGGGTGGCTTCAGGCAGGTGAGTCGTTGCATGACAGCTCCCTTGCTGGACAATGGTTGTTGATGGGCTGTTTGACACCTCACCCGGGACTTGGTTACTTCCCTTGCTGTTGCCTTTGGGGAGCTAATATCTGGCTGATTCCCCAACTTACAGCATGTTTTACTGATCACCATACAACACAATTTTCATAACTTATTATGCATTAATGATATACATATATAGATAGAGAAATGTCTTTCAGCAGATCATAACCTTTCCCCCAATACCTTACAATGCATGATTTATATTTAAGATAATAATTATATGAAAATGAGGAATATGGAGGTTACAGGACACTCTGCCAAGGTATAGAATGTCACACCATTAACATGGATTTGTCACGGACAAGTCATGTAAAACCAACCTAATATCCTTCTTTGATAAGGGAACAAGCCTTGTCTATATGGGGGAAAAAAGTAGATGTGATATATCTCGACTTTACAGAGGCTTCTGATGCCGTCTGATATGACCTTCTCAGAAACAAACTGGGGAAATATAGCCCAGACAAACCTATTATAAGGTGGGTGCACAATTGGTTGGAAATTCATACTCAGAAAGAATTATCAATAATTCACAGTCAAGTTGGAATTGCCTATCAAGTGGAAACCTGCAGGGATCTGTCCTAGGTCCAGTTCTGTTCAACAGCTTCATAAATTATTTGGATAATGACAGAGAAAGTATACTTATAAAGTTTGCAGATGATGCCAAAATGAGAGGGTTTGCAAGCACTTTAGAGGACATGATTAGGATTCAAAATGATCTGGAGAAACTGTAAAATAAACAGGGTGAAATTCAATAAGGACAAAAGCACAGTGCTACATTTACAAAGAAATAATCAATTGCACATATACAAAATGGGAAATAGCTGCCTAGGAAGGAGTTCTGCAGAAAAGCATCAGGGCATTATACTGAATCATCAAATAAATATAATAAACAATGTAATACTGTGGCAAAGAAAAAAAACAACATTCTGGAATGTATTAGCAGGAGCCTTGTAAGCAAGTTATGAGAAGTAATTCTTCCACTCTACTCAGCACTGATAAGGACTCATCTGTAGTACTGTGTCCAGTTCTGGACACCACACTTTGGGAAAGATGTGGACAAATTGGATAAAGTCCAGAGAAGAGCAGGAGAATATGATTAAAATTCTAGAAAACATTAAAGTTTGAAAAAAAATGAGATTGTTTAGTGTGGAGAAGAGTGAGACTTAGTCTCTAAGTACATAAAAGGTTGTTATAAACAGGAGGGTTATACATTGTTCTCCTTATTCACTGAGGATAGGACAAGAAGTAATGGGATTAAACTTCAGCAATGAAGATTTAGGTTAGATTTTTCAGGAAAAACTACCTAACTGTAAGGGTAATTAAGCATTAGAACAAATTACCCAAGGAGGATGTGGAATCTCCACCACTGGATGTTTTAGACAGATTAGATAAATACCTGTCAGAGATAGATGATATTTAGTCCTGCCTCAGTACAGGCGTCTGACCTAGATGATCTATTGAGATTTCTCACAGCCCTACATTTCTATGATTCTATAATTGACACTGCTATGATCTCCCCAACTTGGGCATACAGGGTCTGATGAAAATTTGGACAGCTTCACACTGGTATTACGTTATCTCCATTCAATTAAATGTTAATTTTGATAGCATAGAAATTGAATTAAAGCTCTGAAAATAAAATACTAGTAAGTAAACCAGGATTAACAAAAAGGCAAATGGAAAAGTAAGATACGTTAGAAGAAACAAACCAACCAACAAGAACAAAAAACTCTCTGCAGTTGGTGGAATAACTGAATACACAAAGGCCTTGATCCAAAGCCAAATAAAGTCAATGGAAAGAGTATCATTAACTTTAGTAGGCTGTGACTCATGTCCAGATACCACAAATTATCTCACTGATTTGGGGACACCATCCTAATGAGGTTACCCTAGAAATTATCATATTCAGGAGATGTTCTTCTTATTGTGACATGATTAGTGAACACAGAGGCATAGGTGTTGAGAGGATTTTGAAGTAATCAGATACTCTACCTACCTGTGGTTTGATCAGTGCCTTAATGTTGATAGTTACCAGAACATTTCTGACCTGGATTCATCTTTGCTGACAAACAAGCTCACCCTTCACTTGGCAAGCTGAACAAGTTTATAAGCCCTAATAAAAGTCCATAACAAATTTTAAAGTCGAGGAGACTCAAATTCCAGTACGATGACGTTTAAATATCTATCTATCTATCTATCTATCTATCTATCTATCTATCTATCTATCTATCTATCTATCTATCTATCTATCTATCGATATAGCTATAGATATAGAGAGATATAGACATAGATATAGATAGCCCCAATACCCCCCCTCAAAACTTAAAAACAATGAGATTGTGAACTTCATACTAACCTTCATACTGGAGATTCAAAGATTGGGTAGAAATAACTCAAGAGTAATAAACACTAAGTGATAAATGCAATGGTGAACATGATGTACTAGAGTGCATTATACATAGGATTATACCAAGTAATAAACCTATGATATTTTCAAATTCATTGCTTTAGTATGACAGAGCTCCTTTCAAAATTTAATTTGTAAATCTCCCATGTCACATTTCATGCGAGCCTGGATATTAATTTTGTATTCATTGAGTATAAGTTTGGTATTATCAGCAATAAAGATTGCTAAAAAGAAATGTAAATATGACAATTTAAAAGGCTGTATAAACTACATTGTACAGATGTGGGGGGAAGATTAAATTTACAAAACAGCTGAAATTAACGCATACCAAAAGAGTTCCATCATGCATAACAGCTCCTTAAAAATGTATTTTCATTTTTCTCATTCATATAATTGTGTTTATACAAAACGAAAAACATATAAGGCTGGTTTCAGTTATAGCAGTCCCGAGACACACAAGGGAAAATTTTAAAATAAATGCATGACCTTAAGGAATAGAGTACAGGGAGCCAAGGATAATTTTACTAGTAGCTTGCTTGCAAGGCTGTCATTGATTGATTGTCTTTCTGTATATCTGCCAGCAAAAATCAATATTTTCCTTTAAGTAAGGCAGTCTATGGAGAAAAGAGAATACATGTGTTGAATATTTTACTAGTTCACTTGTTATTTGATGGGCAGCATCAGAAATGACAAGGTAGTGCTAGTTACTGATCCAAAGGGCAAACTGTTTTTCAGCTGTGAAATCTGGACATCATTTAAAATAACGTTTGAGATCACATTTCTCTGTGTGTGTGTGTGTATGTGTGTGTGTGTGTGTGTGTAGATGGTTTTGAGTAGCTCCCTAGATTACTCTGAAATTATTTAAAAATTTTGCTAATCTCTGAAACGTCTCCGACCACGTATCTGTCTACTGACCTTTCTATCTTGCTCTTATCCAGTTGCTTCTTCAACTGATGCAACTTGACTGTTTTTGTGTGTTTTCTTTTAGCATTTTTAGATTACTGTACTATAATATGTACTAAACCGCTGTGATAAATGCAGGGATGTTGAAGAAGGATTACAGATTGATATGAACACCAAAATGTCACATGTATTTGACTTCTAAGATGATGTGTCAGTCTACCATAGTGGAGAAGATCATTTCAAGACACCATCCCCCAGATAAATAAAGGCACAAACCATTATGGGTGTTTTGATTTTCCAAAAACTCTTGTTTCCCTGACATAGGGGAGGGAGTCTTTGGGACTTAAAATGAGACTTGTCTGGGTCCTAAGAGCTCCTTGTCTTCCCAAAAGAATGTAAGGTGATACTGTTCTGTCCCTATAACTTAAGAGGAAAGGCCGTCTAATTTAGGGCTTGGCTACGCAGTTATGGCAAAGGTCACTAGAGCGGGATAATTTGTAAAGCACTTTAATATGTTGTGTTCTAACTGCCCTATACTGACTCTGCTGACATGCTCATAAAGGTACCTAGTTTGCATTAATGTAGTCCTCTTTCAAACTTTTCCTCTGCAGGGAGACAGGTCCTTAGCTTGTCATGAAGCATAAAATTAGATGAGACTAAATGTGTGTAGGTGATTTCTTATTAAAAGATCTTTAAAAAAAAAACTATGTTCCAAATATTAAATAAAAATGCTTTGTTTTAAGACAGATGTTGGGGGCAGATTTTTAAGGTATTCAGGTGCCTAAAGATACATTTTGGCATCTTGGGGATTTTCAAAAGTACCTAAGCACCATTGAAATCAATAGGAGTTAGGTACTTAGGTGCTTTTCAAAACTCTATAAGTGACTACCTGTATCTCGAGGCCCCTACTTTTCTTTTAAAATTTGGCCCTTTGTCACCATTTCACCGATCACAAATTTCTGAATGAAGGAAGCACATGTTCTCAAAAGCAGACAGGTCTTCAGAGCAAAAAGTGGTTTAATATACACAGGGTACTGTAGCCAGCTCCTAGTCTAAGGGTAAAAGAATTGTGTAATTCCACACCCAAATCAGGAAAGGACAAGAAGTTCAAGACCTGACCTTAGTGCAGTCTGAGAGATCAGAAAGGGACAGAAATGAAGCTTTAGGATAACATTTAGGTTAAGACCTGTTTCCCGTCTTTCCTACTTCTTTTGTTTTGACTATTGTTTGCCCTTACAATGTGATTTATTATAGACTGTATGAAGAATTGCAATATTTCCTGTAACTCAGCAGACTGCGCCTTTTAAGAATAATTGTGACTGTAACAATTGTAATTTGGGTGGCATTAAGACTACTACTCATTGATTCATAGGGAAGAGGGATTCTTGTGGGGTGATATTCAACCAATTGCAGTGGTTAGTCCCTCTCTTGTACAGTTTCCTCAGTAAGGTTGCACAGGGGAATAGGTGCAAGTGAAATGGACATCCAGATAAGACTGCATCTCTTATCCACTCTGGAGGGAGTCAGAGCCTGATGAAGGTGGGCCAGTTAGAAGCTGTGAGAAGTATCCTTCAGGATTGTCAAAAGCCCACTGGAGTTAATGGAAAACCCCCCACTGACTTCAGTGTCCTTTGAATCAGATACTTAACTAGATCCATTCACCCAAAACCTTTATTTAGGGGGTATGACTGCTATTTTCATACATTGGCTAGAGTGGTGGCCCCAAAAACGCTGTGTTGCAGGGTTCCAGATTTCCTGCAGTGTTTACTACTTAAAATCAAATTACACAGGTTCTGTGCCTGGGTCAAAATGGAATCTAGAGGTAGTAGGAAAAAAATGATTTTTGAAATTTTTTTATGAGAAAATGGGACAATTTTGAGATGACTTTTTTTCCCCAAGAAATGTCACATCCTGTATTTGATGACTCATAGAAGCAGTGAGACTTTGCAATGCTCCCTGCTAAGAATTTAAGAAATGTCACTATCTGAAAAGTCTCCAGAAATCAATAATTTTTAGAAAACAGCAATGACCTGGTTTGCTTTTAATATCAAAACTGGCTACATGATATAATAGATTAATGAATTGGCAAATTTCAAGTACAAAATTGATTCCCACTTTGAATTACAAGTACTGTTATAAAAATAACATTTCTGTAGATTGGAATAATATTTCCTTAAAATTAAATTATTATTGGTCTGTTATACGACTTCTGGACAAGGCAATTTTTCTTTCTAAACAATGTACTTTCAGGTTACACAGTGTAGGCTTAATTTAACCTGCAGGCTATCTGCTTCTGTTGTCCTATAAAAGGGTTAAAGTCGAGTTAACAGTGGAAATATATACGTAAACATAAAAGCAGTATTGTGATACCTCACACTAGACAAGAAAGAGTTAAATAACAGTCTTGAGTTGAAGCACAACAACTTCACTCCACCTGATGTGGCATGCCACTCTTGAAGGAGAATCCTTAAAATGGAGCAGCTCAGTTCAGAAGGCCCAGAAGGGGACCAGCAAAGAGCAAAACAGAGATCCAAGCTACCTCTCTTACAGAATGGTAAGCGAGATGGCTGGAAGATCCTGGTAGGTGCTATTTATTTCTGTTAATTTTATTTTCCTTCCTTTGTTACCTTGAGAACTGGGGCTAGGGGTCTGACCCTGGGACAGACCTCCATTGAGAATATGAGCCTCCTGAGGAGAAGGTGATCCAATGTAGGAAGCAGCCCAGAGAAGAAGCAAGAGGTTTTTTTCTAGATAAACCTTAACCACATGCTATAATGGTCCTGGGCTGGAACTCAGGGTACATAGAGGAACTGGGTTCCCCTGCAGCCTCACTGGGAAGACTAATGGGAAGGGACCAGAAGGATTATTGGGCCTCAACCAGGGTTGTTGACCTGGTCTGTCGATGTGGCATGAGGTCCTGGGACTACTGGGGTAGAAATTCTGGTTTACCCTGAAAGGGATGAGAGCAAATGTGACCTGGCCAGAGGGCTGAGGCATATGGTAAAAAACACCAGAGACACAAGACTTGCTTGTCAGGACATACTTAAGTGCTTACCTGAATCAAGATCTAAGTCCATATTCTCTTTGTTTTACAAACACAAATAAAATCAATAAAATATCACAATCTATAAAGCCATAAATATCATTAATCCATTTTGAGGATCATTAAAATATTTTATTAAAAATGTGTGCATCCAGGATCAAGTGTAAAGTAGACAATCATCTCTTCTTGCACTTGTACATCAACTTCTAAGTATTATTTCGTTAGGAAAAATCAACTTAAATGAAAATGAGTCTATTGAAAGTAATGTCAGTAGCTCATTTTGCACTACACTGTGTCTGCCTCACAAATCTCCATCTGGGAGAGAATAAATAAACCTTTCAAACAGCAAGAACTGAGCAAGCAAGTCACTGATTTTTATTAACTGAATTTTTCCTTATTATTTATTAGAAAGCAGTTAGTAGCTGGTGCTGGGTCACCAGTTATGATTATGATGATGTACCCAAGCTATTGATGTTAGCAATGTTGTTATTGTGTCTTGTAGTCACTGACTAGTTCAAAATACACTATATTTATGCAAATAACAGAGCAATTGTTTTGTTATACATCCACTGCTGCTGTACAGTAGATTATATGTTTCTTCCATCTATAACTAGAACAATTTAATTACAATTAATTAATTATAATTGCAATTAATTATGTTAATTACAATCTTTCAAAACTTCACTTACATGAATAGTCCTGGGGAAGTAGCCACACTGAAATTAGTGGAGCTACTTGACTGCGTAAGGATTACTCACATGATTAAGGATTTGTGGGACTGATTACTTAATGCTAAAAATTGAAAAGGTCAAACACACTTATTTGAAGGCAGTGTTTTCATTAAGCTTGATCCAGGGTCCATCAAAGTAAATGGAAAGTCTCCCAATGATTTACATGGGCTTTGGTTCAGTCCCTAAATACAATTTTTAGTTTGAAGGGCAGTATCCTGGAATGGTCACAGATGAAAGTGATCTTTACATACAGAAAATGTTAGTATGATTCTGTGAAAAAATGCAACCTCTTTCAAGAAAATTGTACTAAATAAGTTATTCAGACACATTTAAGACAGTGCCAATAATATGTCACCATTTTCTTACTGTTTAAGAATAGTAAGACAATATATGGGGCTACAGAGTGTAATGTATTGAATAAAATAGCCACTTTGTGTACAAGTGCAGCTTAATATATTGTATTAGGAAAAGACCTAAATAGCAGTAATGGCTTATATGTATCTAAAATAATTGCCTCCTGCCACTAAGACAGTAAAAACAATAATTTTGCCTTGCAAGTCACTGATGACTGGCAAAAATATATTGTATCTCAAATTCTTGTACTTACTTGTAGGCCAACAAAGTAATTGCACGTTTTTACTTTTAACAGTGAGAAAAAGAGAGTGGCTCTAGAAAGTAAGATAAATTTGTTTGAACTGTAAAGTTGTGAGCATGCTGGGGCAAGACTGTGTTTTCACTGTGTTTGTAAAGCGTGCACCACACCCAGAAGTTGGTATCTCTAGGTATTGCCAAGGTGCAAACAGGGGCGACTCTAGACATTTCATCGCCCCAAGCATGGCGGGATGCCATGGGGGGCGCTCTGCTGGTCGCTGGTCCCGCGACCTTGGTGGATCTCCCGCAGGCGTGCATGTGGAGGGTCCGCTGGTCCCATTGCTCCATCGAAGCAGAGTGCCCCCCACGGCATGCCGCCCCAAGCACACGCTTGCCATGCTGGGGCCTGGAGCCGCCCCAGGCAGCAAGTAACAGTAATGAATTGATGGAACACAAGATTTTTGACAGAAGTAGAGCTGCTTCAATAATATTTGTTGAATAATTAATTTGATATGTTATGCACATTTCCAAAAGAAATTATTTGACAAGTATTATATTCACCCACCTTAATGAATACTGTTGTGTTAATTTCAATAGAATAGACAGGACAAGAGAGTCAAAGGTGTTAACATGCCCCTGTCATAATACAACACTCTCAGCAGTCAAACTTGGTTCAGCAGTTTCAAGTACAGAGACCTTGGCTGATCTAGTCCCATGGCAAATGCAATGTTATTAACCTTTTCTCAATGTTACCAAAGAAAGGAGAGGAGGGGAGAAGAGAGGGGAAGTTTAAGCTTTTGACATTTAAACTATGAAGTTCTTTGTTTTAATAATATTCCTTATTCCCTTTCACTTTGGCCATAGAGAGACTGTAGAAGGAAAAGCAAACAAACTGACAGTCTTTAGATGGTATTAAAGATGGTAATAGCAGTAGATTTTTTTGGGAAAAGAGAAAAAGGTTACATAAGAGGGATTCGACCTGTTGTCGTTGTTGTAAAAATCCAATTCCATTTTCTTTAAAGACAAAACAAGAAAAACACACACAGAAGGGAAGAGAACAGAACGGGACAGAGAGAAAACACTGCTTCTGCCTCTGGTGCTAACTTTTACTTGCTGCCTCACTGATGGAAAAGTAGGCACGACACATGGTCTTATCAGCTTCTCTATCTGTCAAATGGAGATCATGCCACAGACCTTTGCAAAGTGCTTTGAGAGGTACTGATGAAAAGTGCTGTATAAGAACTAGGGAATAATAATAATAGGCACTCCCAACAGTTGGCAAACTTGTATCAGCGACAAACTGTTTAGGGCATTGACTGTAGCTGCATTTCTGCTAACAGGCTTACATCAAGGCTGGGAAAAATGTAGTCTTGACTGGCTAAGATAGACTCTTTCTAAACAGAAGGCAAAAAAGAGAGAGATAGGAAAGAAACAATACGGTAGGAAAAGAAAAGGTAGTGGATAAGAGCAGGAACTCAATCTCACATATAGGTAAAGCGAGTGGAGGTGGTAATGTCATCTGGGTCTCTCTTTCTGTCCTCGTCAGGTCAGGATGACTTTCAGGATCAGGACAATGAAGAACCAAGATGTTACAATGGATTCTAGGGTCTCAGATGATGGTGCGAATGGCAACCATGATGGTAAAATATGTTGCTTTCAATACTGCCAAGTCTCATTTTAAAGTTCCTTAAAAGGAGGTGATGGACCCATCCCATAATTATTTTGTTAATTAATAAAGCCATATTTCTGACACAGAAATTTTGGTTAATTAATTAATTAATTTCCCATTTCATTATTCTTTGGTTTTCCAGTTACCATTTAAAAATAGTCCATTGATCAAAAGAACATTTTGCTTAGACTAATTTCATCTGTCTTTAACTTTTGCTAGAGAGACAAGATGGGTGAGGTAATATATTTTACTGGACGAACTTTTGTTGGTGAAAGAGGCAATGTTTTAAGCTACGGAGAACTCGTCTCTTTCACCAACAGAAGTTGGTCCAAAAGAAGATACTACTTGTCTCTGATACCCTGGGACCAATTCTAGGCTTTTGCACCACAATACTCACATTATTATACTTCTTGAATAAAATATGCTTGTATTTCTTTCATTTTCCTCCAATTATAGACACAGGGAAGCCATACAACCAAGTTAGGTCTGGCTTCTATTTGACATAGCGCTTGAACATGTTGTTACATAATTAACATTGTGAAAACTAAATGGTCAAAGGCCTAATCGTGACCTGATCTATGCAGATGTCTAGATGTATATGGGGAAGTAAGACTTTCCCATAATCCCTGCATGCCTCCCTACATCCAGCTGTAGGTAAAATGGGGGTGAGGTGGGAGGAAGAGATGCTTCTACACTTGGTAGTTTTCCCCTGTTAAGGTGCTTGCGGAGTGGATAAAGAGAAGGGCAATGATTAGGCAGAATCTTGGCTCCACCCTGTCAGTACTGTTACAGCGCAGCTGAGCTGGTGCAGGGGAGTAGGAGTAACTTGTACTGGTCCAGACCAAGAGCATATTACTAACACCTGAGAGCAAGGCAGGGAAGCATGGAAGGTTCTCAGAGTCTGGTCTGGCACAGCTATGTGCTGCTTCTTACTGACAGCAAGCTCTAAATGGGCAAAATAGCCTAAACGAGAACATCAAACTCCTAGGAGAAAAAAAGTAAGACTACAGGAAGTCTAAATAAGATTTATTTATTTGAGCAGACTACAGAGTTGTTAAGATATAGATTATGTTAGATGTTTTTCTGATATTATTTCATAAAACAACAATACAAATATATATGGCCCTTTCTATTCGTTAGTGCAAGGACTGCGGGAAGGAAGAGACAATCAGTCACCAATGATGGCTGTCCTATATGATAATATTATATCTAAAATACTTTGCACAATGTTGAAAATAAAGTTCCCTAATAACCTAGGGAACCGGTACATTTCCACAGAACTATGTATGTTAGGGCAACTGACTTGTTTCATTAGGACCAAAATGTGTCCCTGGATATGTACACATATCTTTCATTGTGCCTAATGTACATGGATCTGAATAAGTGTTTCATTGTCTTTTTATGCCTATCTTATCTGCCTTATCATGTTTTAGGGTTTAGTTACATAAATTAAATAAGCATGGTAAATGTAACTCACTGAAACACAACGTGATAATACAATAACACTGTCCTAGTCTATGCTGCAGTGAATTTCAGTCTGACATTTATTTGAGTACAGGATGACATTCATGCAGAATTACTACAATGTCTATAGTGTGTAGCTTATGGAAGCCCAGTCAGTATGATCAGTTCTCAGGTAGGGTTATCACTTCTGTATAAATAATCATACTAAGTAGAATGGACTGAACTTTGATTAACTGAGCATTATACACAACTAGCGAACTGTTTTACTTGGTCCTTATTTCATACTCTTTTGTTAATTCTCTCTCTCTCTCTCTTTCTCTTCTCATTCTAACATGCTGGAAGTCCTGTTGTGATAACTGGGTCTACAAATTCAATTTAATTGTGAGCTTAACTGTAAAAAGCATGTGAAAGTTCATAAGATTTTACGATAACAAGTGTTGATGGGAAAAGGTACAAAAGGGAGACAGACTGAATTAGTATGAACAAAAAAGCCTTCTGATATAATTCGATTGTGTTAAAATCTGACCTTCGTCATCCTGATCCTGAGAGATGTCTTGACCAGACCAGTATAGAGGACCCAGATGACATCCCCAACTCTGTTAGCACCAGCTGAATCCCAAACACCATTTGGCATGAAAGGATTGGACTTTAACAACAATAGATCTAGCCCATCTCAACTAACTTCTTCTCTTTTCCCCAAAAGTATGGTTATTGTATATTTAACACTATCTAAGAGACTGTCAAACCAGAGATGTTTTTGTTTTGTTTTGTTTTTCCTATTAAAAATCTCTCCAGCTAGAGAAAGGGAACAAGAGATGTTGTTAAAATTAAAGCCATATTTAACACTTTACATTTCAAATGTTTTCACTGTTTTTCCTTGTCTTTAATAAAAGTTAAAATTATTTTAATGCTGTGTTTTCTATGATACTAAACAGGCTTAAGTATCTGAATACCAAACACCAAACCTGATTTAACACTGTTTAATGTATGACAGTGACTGGGTTATATTACCACCTTTAGGCCATATATTCCATCTACATTTATACAAAATCAGGAAACGAGGTGTAAACTGCAGCCCTTGAGCTATATTCACTGGTTGTTCAATTGCAGGTACAATAACTTATGCTGGAGAAACAGTGGCAGAAATCTCTGAAGACAAAAGTTTCAGTTTGAGACCAAGGAGCACTGGCAAAAAGTGATCAAATTTCTATTTACACAGAGGCATGCCTAAGGGGGTGATTATTGAAAAGTGGGCAGAACTTGAATTTAAAGGGACATGCAGGGCATTTGAACATCAAGACAGGAATGTGCTTCCAATTATTTGGCCATATTCTGACCTCGGATATACAGCTGCTATTGGTCTGTGTAGATCTTTGAAATACAGGATAACTCTTTTTGAAGAGTGCATTACAAAACGCTGTTCTTGAGAAACCATAGCAGAAGGCCAATCTTTTTGTGGAGTAGAATTCCACCAGATATACTTTTGGTTCCAAACATAACCAATGTCTAGATCCAAATACCAGGATATCTTTCAGTACAAAACAGTTTAAACGAACTTTCTTCATTATTTCTCATGTTCAGAAGTTAAATTCTTGTTCTGACTCCAACTGATCTCATTGCTATTGTTTTGGGACTCTTTTGAGATGATGATGATTCTGATAAACTATAACAATTAGCATCTGAAACATGTAGAAATGTAGACAGATGCTTCACCTGTGATCATGCAAACTGACTCCCACTTCTAGATTTGGTGAACATTATACTCATCTATTTGACTAACGATCATCAATTAGGAGAAGAGAAGAGAGTAAAAAAAAGAAAAACCAGGGACAGTCCTCTTCCAATTAGCAGTGTTTTCTGGTTTTCAGTGACATTATGAAGGTTTTAATCATAGGACAATGAACAGCCATTAAAAAAGTTTTCAGTATGTTTCTGAATATGTGTTCTGAACCTTGCTTCCTCATTAAAATGAGAGAGCTTGGCTTCCAAGATTATGCTTGGAACTATATTTTCTTGTAGTTTTTGATGCTTCTGACAGGAAAAAAATGGTGGGGTCACGTGTGGGGACATTGTTCAAAATAACATCAGAAACCATTTCATACAAATAACCTTTCATGAAATTGTCAGATGGAACATAGATATTAGCAAATACCTAGAAAAAAAAATCTGTAGTACCAAGATGAGGTAAGAAGTGGCTATCAACTCAGTTTTTTCAGTGCCAACTTTTCTATAGTTTGAAAATGATGACAGTATAATTCATTACATTTTCACAGATAATAGCATAATAAATGTAGTCACTAATGCTAAATCCTTGGACAGTGAAGTCTGCCAAAACCCTGAATTAGCTGAGTTAACATCTGGTAACCTTAAGCCAGAGTATGCCTTCTCCAATACATAAATATGGATATGTCTAAATGTGTTTGGAGTGAATATTATTTCTATGTGCCTATATATAAATACTTTTCTACTTAAAATCAATAGAAAAGATACTAAGATTCTCTATGGCTTTGCAAGCCTAAATGACCTGGATTTTTTTCCTAAAGATATAACTTAGCTTGTTTCCTACACTTGTCTAACCTTTTAACCATCTTCAGACATTTCTCATTGGCTGTGTCTCTTGCCCCAAGTGTTAAAACTGGTTGAAAGGGTATGATGACTGGACATACTATACCATATAATAAAACATGGTATCTGGTATTTTTCAGCCCAAGGAATCCAAACAACTTTGTTAGATTTAATAAACTGAAACAACATGATGCAGCACATCCAGCTTTTCTGGTCACAGTTATTTTTACTAAAAGTCTTGGACAGGTCACGGAAAGTTAACAAAAATTCTCGGCCCGTGACCTGTTCATGACTTGTATTATACAACCCTGACTAAATCTTGGGGGTGGGGAGGAAGGTGTGGGGTGCCATGGGTGCTCGGGAGGGCAACTCAGGGGGTAGTGCAGATGCTCCAGGGGGAGCTGCCTGGGACCCCCTGCTGATGCTTTGGGGAAGTGGGCTGGTGGGTCTGGCAAGCTCATTACCCAGTTCTGCATCTCCCCAGAAGCAGAGACATCCCTCAGCTCCTAGGTGGAGGCACAGCCAGGCAGCTCTGCATGCTGCATCCATCTCAAGTACCATCTCTGCAGCTCCCATTGGCTGGGAACTGTAGTCAACATTAGCTGCAGGGGCAGTGCCTGCAGACAGAGGCAGTGTGCCTCCATCTATGAGCCAAGGGATTCATGGATTCATAGATTCATAGACTCTAGGACTGGATGGGACCTCGAGAGGTCATCGAGTCCAGTCCCCTGCCCTCATGGCAGGACCAAATACTGTCTAGACCATCCCTGATAGACATTTATCTAATCTACTCTTAAATATCTGCACAGATGGAGATCCTATCACCTCCCTAGGAAGTTTATTTCCATGTTTAACCACCCTGACAGTTAGGAACTTTTTCCTAATGTCCAACCTAAACCACCCTTGCTGCAGCATAAGCCCATTGCTTCTTATTCTATCCTTAGAGGCTAAGATGAACATGTTTTCCCCCACCTCCGTATGACACCCTTTTAGATACTTGAAAACTGCTATCATATCCCCTTTCAGTCTTCTCTTTTCCAAACTAAACAAACCCAATTCTTTCAGCCTTCCTTCATAGGTCATTTTCTCTAGACCTTTAATCATTCTTGTTGCTCTTCTCTGGACCATCTCCAATTTCTCCACATCTTTCTTGAAATGCAGTGCCCAGAACTGGACACGATATTCCAGTTGAGGCCTAACCAGTGCAGAATAGAGCGGAAGAATGACTTCTCATGTCTTGCTCACAACACACCTGTTAATGCATCCCAGAATCATGTTTGCTTTTTTTGCAACAGCATCACATTATTGACTCATATTTAGCTTGTGGTCCACTATAACTCCGAGATGTCACCGCTTCCGGGGAGGCCCCCTGAGGTAAGCACGGCCCAGAGCCTTCACCCCCTCCCACACCTCAACCCCAGCCCTGAGCCCCATCCCACACCCAAACTCCTGCTGCTGAAGGAGGGGGGCATAGTGGCCCGAGACTGTTCCAGCAGCAGCCAGTGCGGCTGGCCCAGGGGGTGTCTGAGCTGCTCAAGCAGCTCCCGGGCCAGCTGCACCAGCCACTGCAGGAATCTCTGAGGTTCCAGAAAGGATTATAGGATATTCCTGTCCCAGGCTTCTCCTTGAACCTACCTACTTATAAATAACATGGCAAGGCAGCCCCAGTGGATCTGCACAGTGTCAAAATTGACGGGAGAGCTCCTTTTCTGTGGTAATTCAAACAAGTTGTCTATACATTGGAACATTGGATCAACCTGAAGAATGGCTCATAGCTCACTGATGCTGTCTCTTCAGCCCTAAATGTGAACTAGGTTATACATATGTTTCACACCAGAAAGCGTTCACCAACTAGTCTCATTTTAAATACAACTGACCATCCAGAAAAATAATTGAAATCTGTTCCTTCCTGAAGGAAATAAAACCTGTAGAGTCTCACACAAAAACTTGGACATTTTCATTGATTGCCACTGTATAATGTGCATTTCATGCTCAGTACTATGGTGATAAGAGCTATAGACGTACCTGAATAGTTTTTCTTTTTCCTACACTGACTGCTCTATTTTAGTAGTCATTGATGTCTATAAATTGCCTGTATAGTGTAAATGGGTCATAATGATTGGTCAAATAAATGGAGAAGAACTGTGCTGGTGGCAAAACAATTGTCACATTTGTGGAGGTGGCTGCATTTTGGTGCTTAATGAAGTGACTGCTCTCTCTTTCCATATGTACTGTAGTTAGTAAAGTTTATGAAATATTATTGATTTAACCGAATGAAATGCACTGCATAAATGCAAAACATTTTATTATTCAGATTTACACAGAACTAATATATTGTTCTTCCAGCTTTATTGTGCTTGTCACCATGATGCCCTATTTGCTGTTACATGCTTCAGTTCCCATTGCAAGTTAAGCTTTATTTAGTCCACATTTTAAAAGGGAGAATGAAAAATCTATTAAATCCTTCTGAACAGTGTGATAGCTTCTTTACCATGATATTCCTTATTTACATTTCTGGTACTTATATGAGTATGGTATACTGTTTTCTTTTCTAAGTATATTTTGTAATGACCTGACTTAAAAATAATCAGTTTCTGTGGTAGGACCTTTGTAGTCAAACTTGTGCATTAAAAGAAAAGTGGGGCAGTTTTATTCCAACCTCGCTTATAAATGTGCAAGATTAAATTACAGCATTTTGCTGTTATATTGCCACTTTCTTCCAGTCCTCAAGATGCCTTTTGTTCAGTGATGCATTCAGGGCTAAAAAATCTCATCAGACCACATGCTAGAATCTTAGCAATGAAACTAGGATAGCAGTTGTCATTACTGAACATAAGAATGGCCATACTGGTTCAGACCAATGGTCCATCTAGCCCAGTATCCTGTCTTTCGACAATGGCCCATGTCAGGTGCCCCAGAGGGAATGAACAGAACAGGTAATCATCAAATCATCAAATCCATCAAATCATCAAATCCATTCCCTATCATCCATTCCCAACTTCTGGCAAACAGAGGCTAGGGACACTTCGAGGAATAGTTTTGCATCCCTTCCCATCCTGGCTAATAGCCATTGATGGACCTATCCTTCACGAATTTATCTAGTTCTTTTTCTAAACCTGTTATAGTCTTGGCCTTCACAACATCCTCTGGCAAAGAGGATGGAAATAAGTAATTGGTAAAGAT
The DNA here is from genome assembly GCF_007399415.2 of Gopherus evgoodei. Lineage (NCBI taxonomy): Eukaryota > Metazoa > Chordata > Testudines > Testudinidae > Gopherus > Gopherus evgoodei. The sequence goes on from NC_044322.1 coordinate 128,677,757, forward strand.
AATTATCACTTAGTCCAGTGGTCCCCAACCTTTTTGTTTGGCAGGCGCCAGATGAAGGACCGGGGTGGCGGTCAAGCATCCGCCAAAATGCCGCTGAAATTCGGCAGATGCCTGACCGCCAGTCAGGATGCGGGCACACCACATTGGAGACCCCTGACTTAGTCATATGGCATCAAAAGAACATGGGGTGCTATCAATTGCATATAGTATTATATCAGATAAATTTCAGAGTAGCAGCTGTGTTAGTCTGTATCCGCAAAAAAACAGGAGTACTTGTGGCACCTTAGAGACTAATAAATTTATTTGAGCGTAAGCTTTTGTGGGCTACAGCCCACTTCATTGGATGCATAGAATGGAACATATAGTGACAGAGCTGGCAAGCTACAGGACAAAGGTTAGCAGAGATATTCTGATTGTGTCAGTGTCAAGGACACTGTAAGGCTTCTGTTCTGTATTTACAGAGGATGGAAGTAAATGTCAAAATCTGTAGGTCACTACAATTCACATTAATTCTTCACCTGAATCACTGAATTTTATAGAATATTCCAAATCTTAAAACTCAGGAATGATGAGACACAGAGGCAGCACATCCTGGAGCAGGAAGATAACAGTCCCTGATTTTGTTGCTGTGAAGCAATGACTATTTCATTTAGTTCTAGGCAACTTATTCTCAGGAAATTATTGGTAAAAATGTGGGGAAGGTCAACAGCAATCATAAGGGGGCTGGAGGATCTCACTTATAATAGTTAAATTCATGTAACTTGGCTAACCAATGACTAAAGGAGAGTTGGTATGACAACAATCTACAAATATTTTAAAGTTGCAAACATCAATTAGATACATTATAAAGTAAAGTGAATGTAACTAGGAGTGATGAAACACAAATAGAAAATGGACAATTTAGGATCAACATACGGAAAGATTTTCTGAATGTCAAATCTATTAGCATGTGGAATAGTTTCCATAGAGAAGATAGTCTAAGTCCCACTGCTTAGTTCATATAAAATTAGACTGGATGTAACCTATGGCAACGCATCAGAGTTCTTTGTTCTCTTATAGTGAGTAGGCCACAAAGCGAGTGATATGACTCCGTTACTGCCATTGAGCTAATGGGCCTCATCCTTTAGCTCAAGCAGTAGAAGCTTTTTTTTCCTTCATATACAGCTGTCCCAGTTTCAGTTTCCAAAGAAAACCCAGTCATTACAAGTACAAAACATCAGTTAATGAACACATTAGGACGGGGATAAACCAGATGACAAAACAGAACTTTCCCATCTCTAGATTCTCTGATTCCAAAGAAAGTTGGGAATATTACTTGGTAGTTTACAATACAGCACTGACAAACACTGTTACAATTACTTGGCTATTCATATGTGGTTTACTCATATACAGCGGCTATTTTCCCTTTTTAATCAAGATATGCTAGCCAAAGTGGAGAATTACAAAGTGTACAACATGGATGGAGATTGAAAAAGCTTTTTAAATTCTATTCATTATGATTTACTACAAAAACAAACAAACAAACAAACAAACAAACCCAAAAAACTTACATTTTAAAAACATCAAAGTTGCAAAATCAAGTACCCAGGAGTTAAGAAGTGGTAGCATTTTAAGGTTGCCCATGCATATATTTTAATGTCAACAAAATTATCCATTTTGCCCCATACTTATTCTCAGAAGCAAATGGAACATTTGGGGTGAAATGTATACAAATTCAGGTTGAGTCAGAGACTGAAGGTAGAAAATGTCAGCACAAACAGTTTTGCAAAGTTATAAGCAACTGAAAACAAGGTTTAGAATAGTAAATGTTAGATCATTTGAACTACAGGTGTCACTACAGGATCCATCTATCATACAGTATATTTTGAGATATCAAAAGAATCCTTAAGCCTTTTGCACATCATACGTATTTGCCATATTAAAATAATCATATGATTGAACATGACTATGTTTAGTCCAAAAATATACCTGCCAAGATCTTCCAATATAAGTAATTGATGGTACTACACAGTAAACTGCTGTCATGGTATAATACCCCACTCTGAACCTTAGCGTCCAAAAGATGGGATACCAGCAAAAATTCCTCTAAGCTCAATTACCAGCTTCGTACTTGTAGCGCTGCCACCAACCAGGAATTCCAGTGCCTAGTACACTCTGGTCCCCCTGAAACCTTTCCCGGGGACCCCCCAAGACCCAGATCCTCTGGATCTTAACACAAGGAAAGTAAACCCTTTCCCCCTGTTGCCTCTCCCAGGTTTCCCCTCCCTGGGTTACCCTGGAAGATCACTGTGATTCAAACTCCTTGAAGCTTAAAACAGAGAGGAAAATTCACCTTCCCCCCTCCTTATCTCTCCCCCTCCCAGACTCTCCCTGAGAGAGAAAGTAATCCTAACACAGAGAGAAATTAACCTTTCTCTCCCCCTTTCCTCCTTTCTCCCCACCAATTCCCTGGTGAATCCAGACCTAGTCCCCTGGGGTCTCACCAGAATAAAAAAACAATCAGGTTCTAAACAAGAGAAGCTTTTAATTAAAGAAAGAAAAAACAGTAAAATTGTCTTTGTAAATTTAAGATGGAATATGTTACAGGGTCGTTCAGCTATAGACACTGGGAATACTGTCCCTGCCTAAGTATAGAAGTACAAATTAAAATCCTTTCAGCAAAATACAAATTTGAACTCCTTTCAGCCAAATACACATTTGCAAATAAAGAAACAAACATGAACCTAACTCGCCTTATCTACCTAGTACTTACTATTCTGAGCACATAAGAGCCTGTATCAGAGAGATTGGAGAGAAACCTGGTTGCACGTCTGATCGCTCTCAGAACCCAGAGAGAACAACAACCAAAATCTAACAGCACACACAAAAACTTCCCTCCCTCAAGATCTGAAAGTATCCTGTCCCCCGATTGGTCCTTTGGTCAGGTGACAGCCAGGCTCACTGAACTTGTTAACCCTTTACAGTCAAAAGAGACATGAAGTACTCCTGTTCTATTAACCCTTAACTACCTGTTTATGACAACTGCATTCACTAATCTCTATATTACCTCTGTTCGATTTTTTTTACATATATGATCTGAATAGTTTAAGAAGGATCAGTGAGATACAAGTATGAAATTGACACACAAAAAATAACTGCTATTCACAACACTAAAAAACAACATAGTCGATTCTTAACAGAAATCTCTTTCTGACCTCTGACAAGTACTGAAAAGTTTATTCATATTGTTTATTTCCAATTTAGAATCACTTTACTCTTCCCTTTCTAAATAAGAAAGACAGCTGAAACATACATTTTGAAACCAGTGAGTTGTATAGTCCTATAATAAAATAAAGTATCTATTGAATGTTACTGTTTATCATATGCATGTTGATGATATAGCATTTATCTGACACATACAAGGGAGAAATACTCAGGGGATATATTTTAGCAGTAACAGTTTGGGGTTATACATTGTGGGTGGGATTGTTAAAAGCACTCAGCATTAGTCTAACCCCATTCCCATTGAAGCTAATAGAAGTTTTATTAAAATAATTGGGGAACAGAAGTAGGCCAGCACTGAGCCCTTTTGATTTTAACTGTTTGCCTTACCAGACTACTTTATTTCACCTTTTTTCAATTACAAGAACCTATCAATAGGCTACCATAGCTCTATTATCACCCATGATTTAAAAAGTGTAAGCTCTAGATGTATTGTTAGTGAAATAGTGTAACGACATTTTAATTAACAAAATATACATATAAAAGGGCCATTTTACATCTCATCATAATAATGAGCATAATAGTAATCTAGCGTAATAATAAGCAAAATCACAAATGGTTTGATCTTGCAAACTCTTCCACACAGGGAGCTTGCAGCATCATCACTTTATCTAGTAGAGCATGCATCATTATAGTTATGAAAGGTCCATCACTTGCTGCATGGATTTTAAGATTGTGTAGAACTAAGAAAGCTAGAAATTACTGTACAACTCCTGTATATGGTACTAGTATAACTTTTATGTCTTTTATGACTTGTGGAGAGTTATGAAGGTCTCTGGGGTTGGCTATAAAAAAGATTTTTTGACTTCTGTTGATCGGCATATCCACAGAGCCAGGATAAAGAAGAATTGGTTCATTAATTGCAGAGGATGATCCAAATGAACATTCTATGTTCCTATGTTCTCTGTAGCTTAGGGAGAGAATTCTTCCCCAGTGTCTCATGGAAATCTCCGTTGCTCAGCCCAGTTACTCAGACTAGGGACAGGATTTGTGTGATTGAACAGACATAGATGGCTCCACACAGGAAGCAGGTTTTTGTTTGTTTTTTTTCACTTTCTGAGATCAAACTGTATTTTTTGGAGAAAACGTGAGATATTTGTTCGGATTTATTTTTGAGGTTAATGCATGGTATTTATATCCCTGTTTAAAAACAAACAAACAAGGAAATCAATTTTTGGCAAGATCTTTTTTACCTGTGGCACTCTATTCTCTTTTGGAACAGTAGCAGAAGAGATCTGTTAAGTGCTTTGTATTCCAGGCTTCCTGAGCAATCTTGCCTAGGATAGGATAGAATCTTCTACTGGCTGCCAAGAGTCTTCTCTGTCCAATGCACTTACAGTTTATACAAACCAATATATTGGAGGTCAAAGATAGGTTGAGTAGTTGCTGGTAGTGCATTTATCAGGTGTTTCAGGATACACATAATAGTAGAAGAATTGGTGAAATCACAGCATGCATAGTGGGACAAGGTCAGAAGAGATTTCTCAAATGACCTTGACTCCTCACTACAGTAACAGTGACTGTTTGACCAACTCTAGATTTTCTTTTAAGTATTAAATGGACAAGTCCAATTATATTTAACTTGATGTGGATCAATTATGTTATGTTGTACAATCAGTCAGACTGGTTATTTTTTAAGTAGATAAGTTCCTGTATATTTGGCATTGTCATCAGCCATCAAATACGCCACAACTTAATATGTGTAATCACTTCAATGTCAAAATACATACAATTATGCTAATAAAAATGACTGGATTAACTCCAAAATGGTATTCAGATGTGTTTGGGAAATGATCCTTATAGCAGGGTTGATGTACTGGAAAATGCAGTACTCAGTAGAGATATGTGGAAAATCTAACAGCTTACTATTCTCTTCTGAAGTACTCAATGATGGCAAAAATGAATTCTAGTCTATTTAGATGCATCAATTAATACAATAGGCAGAGTTATGCAGCTATGTTAAGCTATACTTAAGGTTGCCCAACACTTCCCATTGTAAAAGCATGTTTTCAGCAGCTTATAATTTACCAAATTTTAATGCCACGGGCTGCAATTTCTTACGTCCATGTCTTCCTCATGCTGATGCCTTTTTTTTTTAAGTTCAGCTGTGTCTGAGAATAAAATTAGGGGAAAATACTTATTTTGCCCATGTTAAAAAAATCTACAGGCATTTGGTGGAGAAACTATAGTACCTCCATGCTTTTAAGCAGAGCCTTGAAATTTGGCAGGAAAGTCACCCTGGTCTCAGGCACTTGCTTTGTGCTGGTCCTGTGGAAAAAACAAAACAAAACAAAAAAAACCCACCCACATTTGGTTAAGGTACAGTAGAATCTCAAAGTTATGAATACCAGAGTTACAAACTAACCAATCAACCACACACCTCATTTGGAACCGGAAGTTCACAGTCAGCAGCAGAGATAAAAACAACAACAACAACAAAAGCAAACACAGAACAGTACTCTGTTAAATGTAAACTACTAAAAAATTAAAGGGAAAATTTAAAAAAATATATCTTACAAGGTAAGGAAACTGTATCTGTGCTCGTTCAATTTAATTAAGGTGGAAAAAAGCAGCATTTTTCTTCTGTATAGTAAAGTTTCAAAGCTCTTTTAAATCAATGTTCAGTTGCAAACTTTTGAAAGAACAACCATAATGTTTCCAAAAAAAACAAAACAAAAAAACAAAAGCAAAAAACCCTCCATTTGTCACTCTGAGGTTCTACTCTATAAGACTTTGAAAAATCTCAGTTTTTATATGCTCAGTACAGACTTCTTAGAGTTTACCAGCAAAATTTCCTGAAGATTGTGTCTGGGGAACATTGTAATGAAGGCCCAGGGGTGAGGGAAGAGACAGCACTGGAACAGGGACAGTTTAGAGGGGACAGGGCCAGAAGGCATCAAGCTTAGGAGCAGAGGAGCTTGTGACAACTAAAAATTACTCCACTCTAGAGTCTTTAACAAAACCCAAGATTCGTGAGTCTCTCCATTCCTCTGCTGTCAGCAAATATCTGTGATATCCACTACCCAGGTGTCCCAACTCCATCTAATGCTTGTCCATATACAGGATGACAATCTACCACTGCTATCAGTTAATCTGTAGGGTGGACGCCTGTGTGGTAGATCTAAAGATTCCAACCATGCTCGTGAACCCTGTGAATGTTGATATGATTCCACATGGCATTTTATTTTTTTTCTCCCCAGGTCAGTTTACATTTTAAAAGCCTAATAAATTAGATTTTAAAAAGTTTAAAAATATTAAGTTTATAAAGTCAAGCACTTAAAAGGGAAGAAATGCTAGAATCAAGGTTGCCTGTGTAACCTTAATTCACTCCCCTTGTACTATAAATTATCATACACTCATTAGTTAATATGATCTCATACTATTTTTCCAGAGTGTAAAGTATTGCCTTGACTAGAATTATAGGTATGCTGTTAGAAGTTGCTAGCTAACATCTTTGAACTAAAACTTTTATAAATCTACTGTAGACTTTAATATATGCTAAACTAGTTGAATTGACACCTAACAGAAGACAAACCCTGTGAGTTGAAGAGGTAGAGAGAGGGAGAAATCACACCTGCAGGTGGGTGGTTGAAATCAGACACAATAATTTTTTTTTTATAAATATAATTTCTAGCCTCCAAACTTTGTTTGCTTTATGTACAGATACAAGGTTCCTACCCCAGATTGTTTACATGTTAAGTAGAAATAAAATATAACTCAAAACAAAGCAGGCCAACAATCAGAACTTTGACATGTAGCTGGAACTAGCAATGGTACTTAGCAAGTAATTTCTTCATCACTACACAGAGCTAGAGTATCAAACTGGTTTTGATCATTTCATCTTCATTTTTATTGTCATATTGCACAGCATTATAGTTAAAATTGTGTTAAAGTAAGCTACTTTATTCAAAATAAAAATGCTTATGTCATGGTATAATTCCCCACTCTGAACCTTAGCGTCCAAAAGATGAGGTACCAGCATGAATTCCTCTAAGCTCAATTACCAGTTTAGAACCTGTAGTGCTGCCACCAACCAGGAATTCCAGTGCCTGGTACACTCTGGTCCCCCCCAAAACCTTGACCGGGGACCCCCAAGACCCAGACCCTCTGGATCTTAACACAAGGAAAGTAAACCCTTTCCCTCACCATTGCCTCTCCCAGGCTTCCCCTCCCTGGGTTACCCTGGAAGATCACTGTGATTCAAACTCATTGAATCTAAAAACAGAGAGGAAAATCCACCTTCCCCCCTCCTTCTCTCTTCCCCTCCCAGATTCTCCCTGAGAGAGACAGTAATCCTAACACAGAGAAAAATTAGCCTCTCTCTCCCCCTTCCCTCCTTTCTCCCCACCAATTCCCTTGTGAATCCAGACCCAGTCCCCTGGGGTCTCACCAGAATAAAAAAACAATCAGGTTCTTAAACAAGAAAAGCTTTTAATTAAAGAAGGAAAAACAGTAAAAATTATCTTTGTAAATTTAAGATGGAATAGGTACAGGGTCTTTCAGCTATAGACAGTGGGAATACCCTCCCAGCCTAAGTATACAAGTAGAAATTAAAATCTTTTCAGCAAATATCAATTTGAACTCCTCCCAACCAAATACACATTTGCAAATAAAGAAAAAAACCATAAGCCTAACTCGCTTTATCTACCTAGTACTCACTATTGTGAACTTATAAGAGCCTGTATCGGAGAGATTGGAGAGAAACCTGGTTGCACGTCTGGTTCCTCTGAGCCCCCAGAGTGAACAACAACCAAATTCTAACAGCACACACAAAAACTTCCCTCCTTCAAGATTTGAAAGTATCCTGTCCTCTGATTGGTTCTCTGGTCAGGTGACAGCCAGGCTCACTGTTCTTGTTAACCCTTTCCAGGCAAAAGAGACATGAAGCACTTTTGTACTATTAACTCTTACGTATCTGTTTATGACAGCTAACTTTGTATTGGATTTCATTTTTCCATTGGTTTTTAATATTAACACTTCAGCAGCATCCATGATCAGGACCCCATTATGCTAGACACTTGTGAGAGACACTCCAGATCTCAAAGAGCTTAGAGCTGAAGCAGAAAGAACTTGCCTAGAGTTACAGAGCCAGGAATAGAAGCAATGTCTCCTGAGTCCCAGGCAAGGGCCCATCCACAGGACTACAAAAGCTCTCTTAGTAAGAGTCCTAGTGTGAATCCCTTACTCATATTGGTGAATATTCCTCCCCAAATAGCTCCACTGAAGTCAATGAGTAACCAATATCCAATGACAGTAGGTACAATATTGCCCTAACTTTATCAAAGAGTGTCTGGTCACACATTTATGACTGGCTAAAGAACAGATTCTGATCATCTCAGTAATACTGAATAGCACTTCACGCCACAAGTGGTTCCAATGACCTCAGTGGGACTATTAATGGAATAAGGCTTATCATAAAATAAGACTATCTGCATCTTTCCCTCTGTGGCTTTAAACATTTATATTTAACAGGAGTATGTATTATTGATCAACTATGTCAATAGCTATGTTTTTTTACTGTGGAACGACAAACATTATACTGACATAATAATTAATAAATACTGCACTAATTGTAAACCATCCCATGATTTGCCTCCATAAGTGTCACACTTGCATAAATATTTTGTTGAATAGTTAATAGATTTCAAGTGTTCATAATTTTTTTGATTACACTGTTCCCTATTGTTTACTCTCATTTACTTAATCATATTGACTTTTTTTCAACCCTAGGTTACTCAGCAGGGATTGGAATTAATAGCCATTTAAGTTCAGACTCCAGTGTATATTGAATTATCTAAACCAATATATTTCTTCATCTATTATTCATGGCTGTGAAAGGTTCGTTTGTACGTGCACAAAAAAAGAAATGTGTTACTCAGTTAAGCTACAGCGCATAATCATATTCAGCACATAAAACAAGGAGCAAATCAATGCACACTCTGAAAGACAGAAAGGCTGAGTGGGGGGATGGGACCAGAGGGGGATGATCCAAAGCAATATATATTGTTGTTTCTGGATGAAGATTAGTAGGTCTTCATACTAATAGACAAAGAGGAAAGTGTTTGCTGTGCAGGAAGAGAAAGAGCATGAAAACAAGCTCCACTTGAATTCACTGACATAAGTCAGTGACTATGAAATGGGGCCACTGTCAGGGAGGGATAGCAAGTCAAGATTGATGGTGAGATAATAGGGCTGTAGGGTGGGGAATAAGAGAAACATTTGTGTAGTTATGGATGCTTTTAGAGGATGATCAAATCAGCAAGAGACAATAAGATATCAAGCCAACAAGCATAATGCAAGCATTGAGTAGAACCTGTGTTCAAGATTTGAGACTCATTCTTAATGAGTCAGAGAGCAATTCCCAAGCAACATTTTGTTAGCCCTCTAATTAATCTGAGATCAGTTTGTTTCCAAAGAAAAATTAAGTAGAATGTAGATTTTATGTGCTTTGAATATATCGTTAGGACATCCATACACATTCTACAGTAGCCTGTTGGAAACTTCCTATGTCACAGCAGAGATGGACCCAAACTGATCTTCCCTGCTCCTTCCTTGGACTTATGGGGTGGAGCAAAATTGGAAAAACATGTTGGAGTCTGAATCTGGTTTGAAATGTAATCACTTGCTCCTTCCTCTGTAATAGTCTGAATAAATACTCTGTTTCTGCATAGTCCCAAAATGTGCATCTATAGCCTGTGACTGGGGCTAATAACTATTCAGAGGTAGATTTTGATTAGGCTGAAAATCTGGACTACAATCAAACATTTAATGCAGTGTCACTTTACAAAAAAACAGTTTATCTGACAAAGGAATTCAGTTTGGCTTGAATATGAGCAAGGGCACATGGTTTGGAAACTATCTGAAGGGCAAATAAAAGGATGTACAAAGTTTTGGGATATTGTCTGGTGGAGTGCCTATGGGCTGTGGAAGAATCAGTTTTTTATAACATCAGTGTGATATGTTAGAGAAGATAGACACCAGATAATTAAATCTACAGATAATTCTAAATGATCCTGAAAACATTTTTACGTGTAAAATGCTCTTCCCATGTGTAATCCTGTTAAAGTCACAATATGACTTACAGCAGGGTTTCTCAAACAGGATTGCCGCTTGTGTAGGGAAAGCCCCTGGTGGGCCGGGCTGGTGTGTTTACCTGCCCTGTCTTCAGGTCTGACCGATTGCGGCTCCCACTCCCTGGCGGGCCAAGGGACTTACTGGCCTCCACTTCCAGCAGCTTCCATTGGCCCGGAGCAGTGATCCAGGGCCAGTGGGAACTGTGATCTGCCGGACCTGCTGACAGGGCAGGTAAACAAACCGGCCTGGCCCGCCAGGAGCTTTCCCTACACAAACGGTGACCCCTGTTTGAGAAACCCTGACTTACAGTAACTCCAGTCACAATCATGGCTGAGCTTTCCATCCTGCACATTCACAATGCAGCTGTATTTAGATCCACACAGTAGAGCTGTGTGCTTCTAAGCTTCCTAGTCTGGGCAGGCTTCAGCCACAGTCTCTGGCTTCTTGTACACTCTTCCTGGGGACAGACTCTGTATGGTACCACTTCTAGGGAATGGAACTAAACTGTCCTAAGCCTTCAAGACCAGTGCTGACTGCCCACCCAAGTCACCCCAGTTGCTCAATCATACTCTCTTCAGAGCTCTACTTTTTATGGGTACTCTCGTTTTATAATTCAAATCTTCAGGGACACATGGAAATTGAAGCAGGCAACATACAGAGACTTTGCAGAGGAATTTTTAAACCAATCACTCTTTATTCATAAACAAAATTTGGATGATACATAGATCTGGGCAAAACAAAAAACATTCATATGCAATTTGTTCCCTCCCTCCATGTCCTCACTACTCTTGAGCAGAGGTGACTTTACTGTGGAGTCATGTGTTTAATTGCATGCACATAAATCATGAAAGCAAGGGTGCAAAACAAGGCAAACATACATTTCTCCTGGCCCAGCATAGAGGGGAGACCCGAGGGTGTGTGTGTGGCTGGAGAGCAAGTCTGCCCAGCACTCACCCTCAGGACCGGCACCAGGGTTTCTCGCGCCCTAGGCACACGGCCATTTCGCCGCCCCCCACGCTGATCCCATGGCTCTGGTGGAGCTGCCACAGGCATTCCTGCAGAGGGTCCGTTGGTCCGTGGCTCTGGTGGAGCTGCCGCAGGCATGCCTGCAGGCGGTCAACTGGAGCAGCGGGAGCAGCCGACCATGCGCAGGCATGACTGAGGCAGCTCCACCGGAATCACAGACCAACGGACCCTCCGCAGGCATGCCTGCGGCAGGTCAACCGGAGCCGCCTGCCGCCCCCCCCCGGCAAAAAGCCGCCCCCTCAATAATCCTGGCACCCTAGGCGATTGCCTAGGTGCCTAAATGGTAGTGCCGGCCCTGCTCACCCTGCAGCATCAGCTCCTGTCCCACAAGGCTGGGCCCAGCTCCCTGCTCCAGGTGTTGTGACCTGATGCATAGGGTCATATCACCACTGAGGTTTGGCTTTAACATGTTGGGGCATTTATGAGATAGCACATAAAATATTTACAGTTATGGTTACCTTACCAATAAATTACCAAAAAGACCCAAAAGGTGACAATTAGCAATAGTTAAAAAAGAATATAAAAATGCATCATTTTTAAAGCAAAATTCTAATTTTTGTCAAATATTTTTACTGAAATTTTCACTTCACTAGAGTTTAAATCAGCTCTAATGACAGTGAAGTGGAGGGATCATCAGAAATGTAGAGGCTGATTTATAAGGAAAGAAATTTTAAAAAGTAACATATGCAATAATTACCTTGTCCAAATGATGATTGAAAGGCTGGAAATAGGATAGTCACCTATAATTATTCTTAGGATGTAAACAAGAGGAATCGTTAAGGGTGATATATGGGGGTATAATTGGGTATAATCAGATGAAATGAGCAATGGAAAATTAAGACTGAATATCAGGAAACATTTCCTAGCAGTTGGATCTATTAGACTGTGCAAGAGCTTCCCAAGGGAAATTAAGGAAAATGGATTTTTTGAGTCATTTAAGACCAGACTGGACAAAGCAATGAAGAGTATACCATAAGGGAACAAACTTCATTGGCACAGGAATAGAGAAGATGACCTAATACATACAGCCTTTACCGTCTCTAATTTCATGATTCCAAAACTTTCTTTAAAAAGGATTGAAGTTGGTTAAGTTTTACTATCACAAATCCTAAAAAACAAGGAAATATCAACAATTTTTATATCTCTGGTTTTTTTTTTCACATCTGTTGGAAGATTATGAGTATTTTGCTGCTCATGTAAAAACTAAGTAAAACTGCAAAATTCTGCAACCCCATGGTTAATATTATAAAAATAATTATGGCATTGATTAAAAAGTTTCATTTTCAAATAATATTGAATTATAAAAAAATCTAATGACTAGATTTTCTAAGTATGTACCCTCTTGGAGACTAGGCATTTGTTAGATCTTTGCACCTCTGTTAAAGTAGTATTGGAATCCATATATATTAACTTCTTGGGGCCAGACCCCATTATATGCTAACTTAAAACTCTATGTGGACTTCTAGGTGAATAATGCTTAGAAGTTTATGTCAAACTTTTTCTGTGGCATAAAACTGGGAGCATTTTCTCAGTAAATACAATAAATTACACATAGGTTCTGGTATTACAAAAGCAAATAGAACAATACAAAAGAAAGAAAGCTTGAGTTTAAGCCACTAGACTGTACACTTGAAGCTAAGGCACTAAATATAGGAGCTCTATGTTCAGTTCTTTGGGTTCTGTAACAGATTTCTTTTATGACCTTGGACAAGTCACTTCAAATCTCTGTCCCTCGCTTCCCATATGCAAAATAATAATGAATAGGGTTAATAATAATCCCCTACCTGACAGGAGTGGTGAGGGTAAATCTGCCAATATCTGGGAGATGCTCATATGCTATCCTAATGTGGGTAACACAAATATCCATACATTACTAAATATAAAAGGCCAAGTTACACAGGAATTGCCATACTGAATTCAGACTCAAGATCTAACTAAGCCAGTGTCTTGTTTCTGAGAGCGGCCAGTGCCAGCTGTTTCAGAGGAACCAACCCCAGATGTAGGATAATCTGCTTTACCCCCCACTTCTTGTTAAATCTCATTCTGATTCTAATATTTGGAGATTGGTTAAAGTCCTGAGGCAGGAGGCTTAGTAACCCTTCCAATGTTTTTGTTTTTATTAACTATAACTCCTTGATATGCATAAAAAATCCAGTCTCTCTTTGAATCCAGCTAAATTCTTGGCCTTGATAACTTCCTGTGGCAATGAATTCCACAGTCTAACTACGCTTTGTATGAAAAAAAAGTGTTTTCTCTTACCAATTTTGAATTTCCTTTAATTTCATTAAATATCTCCTTGTTCTGCATTATGTGACAAAGAAAACAGAAATTCCACATGTACCTTCTCTAAACCATGTCCCCTTTTATTCATCTCCTCTAAGATAAACAACCCCACACATTTGAATCTCTCTTCAAAAGAGGTTTTTTTCCTGGTACTTGATCATTCTCAACACCCTTCTCTTAAACCTTCTCTAATCCAGCAATATACTGTTGAATATGAGGTGACCACCAAGTAGGGACCAGAGTGTGAGTGGTCATGTGTAATGGTAAGACTCATGAGTCTGAAACCAGACCCAGGGGCCAAGTCAATGGTCAGACATAGAGTCAGGAGCCAAGGTAGAGCTAGAAGCCAGAGTCAGCATAAGGGTAGTGTGTAGAAGCAGGGTCCTGGAGCAAGGAAGGAAAGCAGGAACTGGGAACAGGCAGGGGTCTAGGATTAGGAGAGCAGGGTACAGAAGTCAGGCAAGTAGGCAGGGTCCATAGTACCAACCAGTCAAGCATTCCCATAGTTACTCAGACAACTTCCAATGCCTTTTTCTGGTTTAAATGGTGAGTCCTAGCCAGTCAGTGATGCTGGATGTCTCCCCCATTCAGGAGCTTTGTGGGTGGTGCCCTGCATGAGCTTGAGCTTTGCTAGTCCCCTTCCCCATAGGTTTGGGTGACGAGTAGCTGGGTTGCAGCCATGGTCTGATCCCATCCTGTGGGCCTGGGTTTGAGGCCTGTGATCCTTCACAAAGTACAGTGTACAGTATTTGAAATGAGACTGCGCCATTGATTTATACAAACACATAATATTTTGTGAAATATTCCCATACTGTTCCTCATGCATACTAACAACTTGTTTACTTTTTTTGACTGCAGCTGCACACTGAGGTCTTAATTGAACTGTCTACAGTGACACCTAGGTCCCATTCCTGAGCTGATACAGTTAATTTAGAACTCTGTAACATATACAAGCAGTTTATTTTTTTTCCTTTCAATCTGTAGTACTTTGCATTTATCAACATTGAACTTAAATTTTAATTCTGCTAGCTTTTTTGGGTCTCTTTGAAGTTCCTCACAGTCATCTTGAAAACGGAACTTTGTCATTTGCAAATGTTGCTACCTCATTACTAACCCTTTCCAGATAATTTATAAACATATAAAACACTGGACCTAGAATGGAATCTTGAACCACCCTGATGTTAACCTTCTTCCGGGATGAAAACTGACAATTTATTCCTACACCTTCCTTTCTGTCTCCAAGTCAGTTTTTGACCCAGGATAATACTTTGCCTCTCACACCCTGACTACTTCTGGCCTAATCTAGTCCCATTTAAGTCAGTAGCAGTTAGTTGGCCCATGAAGTTAGTTTGGTTTGAGTGTGAGTACCGACACGTGGATTGGAATTATTCTGAACAGTATAAAGCGGTGATGGGCGACCTGCGGCCTGCAGGCCGCACGCAGACCCTCAGGATAATCCACTGGTGGGCCGTGAGACAGTTTGTTTACCTCAACCGTCCAGAAGCACAGCCACCCGCAGCTCCCAGGAAAGGTGAACCGTGGCCACTGGGAGCTGAGGGCTGATGTGCTTGCAGGCAGTCAATGTAAACAAACTGATTGGTGGCCTGCCAGCGGATTACCCTGACAGGCTGTGTGCAGCCCGCAGGCCACAGGTTGCCCACGACTTGTATAGAGAGTTAAGTTTTGGAAAACTGTCCATTGTAATCCACGAGGATCAATGCTAACACCAGTCTTATAGAAACAGCACTAAAAATATAATTTTCAGTGAGGTTTTTTCTCCTTAATTCATATTTCTTTCTGTAAAGTTAGTTTAGTGTTACCATCTATGGTTCTTCATGATTTATTTGCCTGACAATCTGAACAATGGCAGAATTCTAAGGATTAATGTAGAAAAAATAGGAAGGACATAGAAACTGATTAATTCAGATCAAGGTTTGGAGGGGTTGCTGCTCACTGTTCTACCCATTCTGTGGACTCGGTGACTAATGACTAGAGACAGCAAATTTGGAATACTTCTGCTGTGACAAAGATAAAAAATGAGAGAGAAGGTCTGTGGAGAAAATTTAAGACACATTAAAGTGGCCTGATTTTCAGAAAGTGCTGAATGAGCATCCTGTATTAAAACAACAGTAAGCTTAGAAGGTCTCAAGTTAGACATAAAAAAGCACTAGTCACTTTTTAAAATCTTCGCCTTCTGTCTTCTTCACAAGCTTGACATTTTGTGTTTTTAATTGATTTTTTAAAAAGCACTTTAGTGCTAACGAAGGTTCTGGATAGAGCTAGAGACAAAACTTCACTCTTCATTCAAGTGGTATATAATAGTATGAAAAGATACTGCAAAATAATTTGAAACTGGCACTTCTAAGCTGCCTGCAATCTTACCACTTTCCCCCATAAGCAAACGTATTATAGTTGAATCTTTATTAACATGATCACATGTTATTTCTCCAGTGCCTCTGTCACTCATTTTTGATATCTTTGATACAGCAGAATTATTCCAAAGACACTGTCTCGAAAAACACAATGTTTCTGATATTCATTGTTTGAATCAGTGATACTATTGCTGTTGGCTCTGCGTAAAACAACTACACAGTATATTTCCTTTTTCTTTCCTATATTCACTTTTACTATCTCTCCTACCATCATTGCTCTCTGTTGGAAAATCTCTTATTCATCTTGGATTCCCAAAACCACATCTTGCCTACTATTACTACTAACTAGTCATAGTGTATTAATTCTAGTCTAATGTGTGTAATAATATATCTTATCTAGATAATGATATTTAAAATCAAGATACAAAGACACATCCTTTATTCTAATATTACTCCAGTTTTGTAAAGATTTTTGGATTTTTAAATTTTGTCCTTTTTGATGTCTTGAAATAGTACAAAATCATAGATTACCAAAGGGTGTTGTAAATTGTGTATTAGTTGGAGCTTTTAGATCAAGGTTGGATATCTTTCAGAAAGATCTGTTCTGGATCAAACACAAGTTGTTGAGCTGAGTGCAAGTATTACTGGGTGAAAGTCTATGGCCTGCGTTATATAGCAGGTCAAATTAGATTATTATATTGGCTCATTCTGGCATGACACGAAGAACATTTTAGTTGTAATAGTATTGCACACAGTAGCAATTCAGAAATCTACAGCAGTGTCTGGACACAGAACTGTCTTGTCCAGGCAGGAAACCAACAGATTTAAAAAAACCCTAAGTAGTTAAAAAATCACGCTCTAGAGAGGGGGACGTGGTCAGGGGGCTATTTGTGAGGAAACAGACTGGAAGACAGAAATGGTCTACTGGGTCTGAGAGAGCAACACCTGCCTGCTCTATTACTAGAGGGTGGGAGGGAATAAGGTAATGTAGATATGAGAGTAGACAGTTTATTGTGTTAAAATCCTTTTCTCATACTGTTTGTATTGTTCCTGTTGTCAAGATGAAACAATGCTCTGGTCTAAGAAAGCTGTCTAGTCACTGGTGTTAGCCACTAGGCACAAATCCTGAAGAGAAGACTTGCAGGCTCTGAACCTAGTCAGTCCTTCTGAGTAATCATAGTTGGTACTTAGGAGACTATAGCCTGGAACCCAGTTTAGGAGTGAGAATCATAGGGTTCCACCTTGAGAGAGGTGAAGTTGCAGGGCCGAACAGTCTCCATGCAGTGAGACCAGAAGACAGAGATGCAGCTAGCCCCTAACTGTAAAACCGATCATAACTTTTTATCCAATAATTTGTAAATAGCTAAGTTAATATGTAGGAATATAGGAAATGCCAAACAGGATCAGATTTACGGTCCATATAATCCACTTCAACATCAGCCAATATCAACTGCTTCAGAGGAAATTATAAGAAACTCTGGAGAGGGCATTTGCTATTATATTTCACTTCCTAAATGATTTGTGAGAAAGTAAACATTGCGTCAGTATTGCCAACCACAAGTATTCAAAAAGCATGAGTCAGAGCCCCAAAAATCATGAGATTCATAGGCCAGGTCTACACTGGGGGGGTGATGGGGGTGGATCAATCTAAGTTACACAACTTGAGCTATGTGAATAATACATGCCTGGCAAGAAGTTTACCCCTATAATCAGTACTATCAAAGTTACACACAAACACTCACACACAAACTTTTGCTATATTTGAAAACGTTATAACCCTGTTTAAAAATAAAATTTGCAGCAGGAATTCCAATTCTTATTTAGTCTCTGCTCAGGCAAAAGTCCCATTCTCATTAAAAATGAATGAACTGGCTGTTGATTGTCAAATAACACACATACACCACATGCCAAACACTAATTTGTTTAATTATCATTTAAAAAGAAAAACAACTAGGACCTCAAATCCTTAAAAAAAAAAAAGAAAAAAAAAGGAAATTAATGCTATAGTCTTAGGTCTACAGAATTTGGCCCCAAGTACCTAGGATAAGCTTTGCTACCCTTACTATATTATTTTTACATGTCATGTTCTTTTGACTATTGTGTGATGTGGAATGGAAACAATTAATCACATCCACCATAGTATGGTTAAATGTGAAACCCACAGTTTTATTGGAAATTATTATCCAGCTGTGGTAATGACCTCACACTACTTGACAAGGTTGTTACAATTCAGACCTCAATTCACACCAGTGACCCAGGGACTACAAACCACAAAGTGAATTTGAAGACCATGACCTCACTACACTCTCAGCCAAGGGCTGCCAACTTTCTAAGCACACCAGACTGGACACCCCTGCCCTGCCCCTTCTGTGAGGTTCCGTCTCTGCTTGATCCATCTCCTTCTCTCCGTTGCTCTCCCCCATTCTCACTCACTTTCATCAGGCTGGGGCCAGGGGCTGGGGTGTAGAAGGGGGGGTAGGTTTCTGGCTGGGGAAGCAGGTTCTGGGGTGGGGGCTGGAAATGAGGGGTTTGGGGAGAAGGAGGGGGATCCAGCCTGGAGCCAAGCGGTTCAGAGTGCAGGAAGGAGTGCAGCTCTGGTTGGGGGTATGGGCTCTGGGGTGAGGCCAGGGATGAGAGATTTGGAGTGAATGAAGGGGCTCAGGGCCGGGGCGGGGGGGTTGGGTGTGGGAGACGGTTCGTGGTTCAGGGTTCCAGTAGGGCATACCATGGCTCCGAGGAAGTTGCTGCCATATCCCTGCAGCTCCTAGGTGCATTGGTGGCCAGGAAGGCTCTGTGTACTGCTTTTGCACCATCAACTACCACCCCCGCAGCTCCCAGCCAATGGAACTTGCAGTCAGGGCGGGGGCAGCACGCGGAGCCTCCCTGGCAGCCCATGCATGTAGGGGTTGCAGGGACCTGGCTGCCACTTCCAGGGCAAGTAGAGAACCTGTCTTAGCCCCAGGCACCCCATAGGTGCCAAGTTTCTCTGGCATGGGAGGGTGTGCGCGTGCCCTCCGCCCCTGGCTCCACCCCGAGTCCATCCTTTCCATGCCCCTAGCCCTGGCCCCATCCCAACCCATTCCCTAAAGTCTCCACCCCAACTCCTCCCCCTCCCTGCCCCTATTGGATCCCTTTCCCAAATCCCTACCCTAGCCCCGCCTCTTCCCCCAGCGTGCCGCGTTTCCACTCGTCCCCCCTCCTTCCCTGCCCCATGAAACAGCTGTTTCACAGCACAAGTGCTGGGAGGGGGAAGAAGCAGGCTGCAGCGGTGCACTTGCGGAGGAGGTGGAGGTGAGCTGGAGCAGGACAATGGGTCGGGGCCACAGGGAGCTGCCAGTGGGTGCTCAACACCCACTAATTTTTCTCCGTGGGTGCTCCAGCCCCAGAGCACCCATGAATTTGGTGCCTATGAAGCCTCTGCTGAACCACAGACCAAAGCCGCCAGGTTCCCTTTTCAACTGGAATTTCCAGTTGAAAACTGGACACCTGGCCACCCTACCTCAGTCCTGAGTCCTCAGTCAGGATCCTGACTTGAAGCCATAGTCACAGAACCCACACCCTTCTTCCATGATTGAGGTAGGAAAAATCAGATGAGGGAAGCCACACGCTGTGTGAGAAAAAGAGGGATATTTCCCTCACCATGCAATACCAGGCTAAGAATTAATATCCAAGCAGCCTACAGGGTTACAGAGTTCTCAAATCAAACTGTTTTCAACCTTTTAACTGCACTGGAAATGGTATTATTTTTTCCAGTGCAGTTGGTAGGTTGAGAACAGTTTGATCTGCATCAATTATATTACTCTGAGATGACTGAGGATAGCTCAATGGTTTGAGCATTAGCTTGTCTAAACCCAGCGTTGTGTGTTCAATCCTTGAAGGAGCCATTTAGGGATCTAGGGGGAAAAAATCAATGAGAGTGAAACCAGAATATAAAATTCATAGGCCTTTTCTGTACCATCAGCCCTCCTGACTAGAATCTAGACTTCCACTTCTCTACACCAGAAGTAGACATTGATGAGGGAAGCCACAAGCTGTTCAAAATAGGTATTTCTCTTCATCATGCATTGATGTGACGTGGCAGCCCACTGCATTACCTCAGTCATACATTTTTTAACCCTCCAATGGCACTGAAATGTGTGGTAATAGTAATGTAACCATCCCACCCCAGCCTCCAGACCAGACCTCCTGAATGCCAGATGGAAGGTGAAAAACCACTCGGCAATTTGCCAGTTTTGCTATAGGGAAGAAAAAAGTCCAATCTAGGCCACCAAACTGGTTATCAGCCTAGCCCTAACATTGCAGGAGATCCAGCAACTAGATTGTGGGTGGGAAGAGTGGGGCTGAAGCAGGAAGCACATGGAACACTGGCCTAGATGCTTATGCTTAAAATCTAATCCACCCTAACTCTGAGGCTGGGTACATATCTCCTGGTTCCACCAAAGCTGCACCCCAGCTAGTAAAGGTGAATCTTTGCTTCTCATTTTGTGATTTATTATAGATGGTATGAAGAACTGCATTGAATTTCCTGTAACAGGACAATCTGCTCCCTTTATGGATGGTTTTGGCATGGGCTCCTTGAATTCTGGGTTTGATTCAATAGAATTAGTCTTGGTTCACACCCTTCAAAGTGAGAGAAGAATCATTTTTCTTTTCATGTATGATACTGAATTATAGAAATAAGGACATTGCATGTGTTTGAAGAAGTTCAGTGGCTGAGACTTAATCATTCACCTAACAGGTAATTTCAGGTTTGTCACTGAGAGTGAACAGAGCAGGTGAATGTCAGCCCAGAGCAGCTCTCTTTTTAATATTAATATGATGGCTGTATATGAGACCCATTATTCATGGAAGAGCTTCATCAGCAAAAGTTCACAAAAGGAAATCTGGCTCAAGATAGAATTTCTAAGTAGTAGTTTACTCTGTTCAAAATATGTAAAACCAGGAAGTGGTTCCCTACCTTGTTTCTGCTGTCTTTATTCTTTTGTAACTTCTGGCATAATTTTCCTGAAGACACAATCTTTTCTTTTTAGGAATTAAATTGAAACTATAATTGTCTCCAATCCTTGCAGTCACACTTTATACTAAAGCAATGTCGGCACAATGCTTTTGTCTTTCTTACAGTTCTACCAATACAGCATTTTTGTGTGGTTTTCCTAAACTATTTTCACTCGCACAAAGCACTGATGTTGCACTTCCCCCTCATCCTGTCTTTTGTTTATATATGGTAAAATGCCAAAAACTAAATTGTCTGTGTTTCTGTGAAGTGGGAAAATTGAAAGACTTCTTTTTCAGGTTAATGAGAAATTTATGAATTCCCAGTGTTTGCCTGTAGGCATGTTACTTTCAGTAGTTTGCACTTGAATGCAGCTCTCTATCTGTGCACTCAGCTCCTGTTGATATCAGTAGGAGTTCTATTTTTTTTTCTATTTTACTCACTTCTTTCAGAGGCAAATCCTTGGTGGTGAAAGACCTATTGTTTGAAAGCCTCTTATTATTTCCATAGATGCCCCTGATCTAAGAGATGTGCTTCACATCTTGCTCTGAAAATGTCCAGGCTCTGATGAATTTCTGCTAGGAGACAATTCTAAAGCTGGTGTCCACCACTGAGATACAATACATTCATACCTGCCCCCACAAGTTCTGGTGCTGTGTCACAGGATTCCTGGCCCATTTAAATGAAGCAGATCCAGCTTTCCTTCAATCGGGAGGGGAACTTGAGAGGTGTCCAAGTGTCCACAGAATTCACATCTCTTCCTCTTTTTATATCCCATTGTTTAGTATTATGTAGCTTGTTCATTACAAAAATACTGCTCATCAGAAACTAGCTTAAATGTGGAGTTTTCCAGCCTGTAGTGTGAAGTGTTCTAGTCTGTCAGGAAGTGAGTTTTCCATCAGTTAATCAGCTGTATCTCACATATCAATAGTTAACTATCACCAAACTTTCCATTCTACAAAACTTCATGCTTCAGAAAAAAATGCAAGTCAGGAGGGCAAAGGGTCATGTTTACTCCCCATGGTCACTCACTTCCCCCTCCCCTCCTGCTCTGTTAGTTGTGCTGAAGTTTCGGAAAGGGCCTTTCTAGCTGCTTTCAGCAATGAGCATAACAATTGGTATTCTAGCTGCAGGCAGTGGTCTATGCATGTTACTGGGCTCTGGGCACTGGCTTCCTTGACACCTTTGAGGAGCAGTGGGCGCTGTACGGGATTCTCTGCTCGGTGTCCCCGTCAAGCTCCCTTTGTTTGACCCTTTGACCGCATTCCTGTTCCTGTTATTTCATTAGTTGTACCCCGGAATCATTTGGTTTCCAGGCCCAGTGGATCCTCCCCTTTGCTGTGGGCAGGTCCTTTAGCAGTGGGCTGGCTTTGCCCACTCACTTCCTAGATCCCAATAGGATAAAAGGTCTACATATTTTTTTCTCTGTCCCTGAAAGTTATGGGTCCATTATATAAGTGGTTGAGAGTAATCTTCCAAGTAGTGTTCAGAACCTTCACTTGTAAAGTTGGATTAAACTTAGTCAGAGAAGATGCTCTGGTCATTTCCTTCTGAAATAAAATGTTTTCTTCTAGGAAGGTTGTGTCAAATCCAATCAGTTTATCTGTGAAGCAGATTGAAAGCTCATAGCAAGAATAATAATTTATCCTATTTTAGGCAGTCATTTGCAATGTATTACATTCAAACACTAAAACCAAAGCTGCACTTTTTCAAGAAAAAAGGTGGATTGGGCTGGTGAGTGGTATCCATGAATACCTAGACGGATCACATATTTCAATGATCACAGTGATAAAAAAGTCACTCTAAAGTTTCTGGGGAAAGTGGTTAAACTGAATATTTGGTGAGTTTCTGTATTTTTAACAATTTTCTCTTTAGTTTATATTATTTAATTATTAGGTATAGGAGTAGGTAGCTAAGTAGATTTGTAGTACATTCCCCATGAAAATAAGAGGAAAAACTGAGTTTTTTTTCTTTCCAGGCTCAAGTTTTCTGTACAAATAGGTCCAACAAATAGGGCACATAATTAATCTAAAGGAGTGAATTTGACTCATGTTTAGAAATTCATAAGGGATCACTTTCTAATGGGAGGAAATTTTTAATAATACCTGACAGAAGAATTTCTCTAAGGTTTTTACTTACTTTCGGATCTTCTGGATTTGTAATTATTGCTCTTCTCAGTTTTTGGACTTGTTTCATATCTGATAATTTAATGCATTTTCACCTTTGGGTGTTTTTAAACAAATTTGTTCCCAATCTTCTATGACATCTTCCTCTTCTCCTTCCCCTTAGAGTTGCAATTTGTCAAAGGCTAAATTAAGTGTCTAAATAAGAAGTTAATTTACATTTAATAAGAAAGTTGCTATATGCTAATTAAATGCCAATTGATTTCTTTTAATATGCTGATTCAGATTAAATTAGTATTAGGAGGATAGGCTTTGTAAGTCACTCATTTATTTCTCACTATTTATTTTCCTAGCTGAATAACAAGTATCATCTTTTCCACACCTAGAGGGACATTAATTTCCTGTTTTATCTTTCTACAAATAGCAATTCCTTCCCTACTTCCACACTCCCATGACTGGATTCAAACAAAAGCTTTTAACGCCCTGAACAAATTAACATGCTGTTTCAGACTGTTTTCCTAATCTCTTGTGTATTTCAAAGATTCATAAAATATTCTGTGTTTTAACCTGCTAAGAACCTAAAACTAGAAAGCTCTGAAGATCCTTGCATGTATCTAGTGGCTGATTAAGGCTGTCATAAACAGATAGTTAAGAGTTAATGCCTCTTTTATCTGTAAAGAGTTAAGAAGTTCACCTAGCCTAGCTGACACCTGACCAGAGGAACCAGTGGGGGGACAGGATGTTTCAAAAGGAAGGAGAGAAGTTCCCTTTGTCCTGGTCAGTTTCAGTTTCAGCTGGAGTGGAAAAGATCAAGGAACCAGCTTGTTATCAGAGTAGTAAGGTTTAGAAAAGAATAAATAGGTTCATGTTTATTTTCTTTTGTGACTTTGTCTTTGTGCAATTAGAGGAATAATCAAATTGGGAATTCTTTTGTGTACTATGTTTTTGCCCAGGGGAACATCCTCTGTGTTTTGAATCTGTTGTCTGTGAGAGTAGCTGGTATGCTAATCTCTCTCAGAGGATTTTTTTCTTTTACCTTTCTTTTCTTTAGTTAAAAGTCTTATTTTTAAGAACCTGATTGATTTTTCCTTGTGTTAAGATCCAAGGAGATTGGATCTGGACTCACCAGGAATTGGTGGGGGAAAGGAAAGGGGATGGTTAAATTCTCCTTGTGTTAAGATCCAAGGGGTTGGATCGGTGTTCACCAGGAAATTGGTGAAGAAGTCTCTCAAGGCTACCCAGGGAAGGGAGTTAGAACTTGGGAGTCATGGCAGCAAAACCAGATATAAACTGGTAATTCAGCTTAGGGGTTCACATGTAGGTCCTCATATCTGTACTCTAAAGTCCAGAGTGGGGGTGAAACCTATGACAAAGGCATATGATGTTCATGGAAGTCCTTTGATCTTATGGCTCAAACCTCACTACTGGAATAGTGTAAGATGGATAGTGATGATAAAAAAAACTGTTTACATCAACAAGAGTTAGAAATTACAAATGAAGGGCCCTATTAATCAAATATTGCCTTAGAACTGTGCAAGGAACTGAATATTTCATTTGGGCGCTAGTGCAAAAAATTGGTGTGGCAGGAGATGATTTTGGGTCAATTTAAAATGACAATGTGTCGAAATTTTCAGCAGGCCAAAATGTCAAAAAAAGTTTTGTCTAAATTTTAACATTAAAATTGAGGGAAATTCTGAAATGAAACATCTTTCCAAAATGAAAAGTTGAAATCTTTCATTTTTGAAATGCCTAAATAGTACATTTCTGAAATAGTTTTTAGCAAATTATTTTGGTTAACTCAAATATTAATTTTGCTTAGCTCTATGTTACCTGTATTATTCAGGTCTCATATGTTCTGTGAGCTATTCAGACAAAACTCATTCATTAGGGACGCGGTTTTCAAAAGGTCTTTATACTGGCTTAACTCCATTCTTCCTAAAGTCAATGGAAAACACTGTAACTTTGATTAGCATGAATTAAGCCAAAGCTGAGCATTTTTTAGATTCAACCCTAAAATAACAATTAATCACAATTAACAAACCTGTAGCAGCTAATGACTAGGGTGGAGGAGTGGTAGCCAGAATGCCTTGTATTCCTATTCTGTCACTGACTTACTATATGGTCTTGTACAAGTCACTTAGGATATTTGTTCTTCTTTTTAGCCATAATTAAAAGTGATAGAAATGGTTAAATATATTTAACCATAATATGATGCATTTAGGCTATTATAAATAGCAATTATTGTGGTTTCATAATCAGTAGCTCACCATTCCTGTTTTTTGCAAAGTATTTGGAACTGTTCATCAAGTAGGGTAAGTAATTTTTCCAAGAATGATTCTGTACAGCTCTTTGTTATTCTTTATTTGTCATTCATTAGTCGCATTATTATTTTTTCTTCATGATTGGATGGTTGAAGTTGATCAACAGATGAACAGCCAGTAATGCAAAACATGCTTCTGATGTGATTGTATGAAACTTCTGGGATTTGCAAATATTTCCATCATGCTTCATTTCTGCCAATTCAGCACCTTCAATTAAAGCTAAATCCACCTGTTAATAAAAGAAAAAACCTGTTTCCTACAAAGCATTAGGGAAAACTATTAAATAGTTCATGTGTACCTTAGCCATTTATATGATCCACAGATATCACAGAAATTTGCATGTATGCTTCAAAGATTTTAAGACCAGAAGTTACCTGACCTCCTACATAACACAGGTAATAGAATTTCAGCCAGTGATTCCTGCATTAAACTCAGTAACTTGTGGAAGAACTAGAGCATATCTTTCAGAAAGATGTCCAGTGTAGCTTTAAAAATTCCAAGTGATGGAGAATACGCTATGTCCTTTGGTAAGAGATTCCACATGTTAATTACCCTTATTGTGAAAAAAATGTTTGTCTTATTTCCATTTTGAAATGTATTGACTTAAATTTATAGTCATTGGAGCCTGTTAAATCTTGTATCTGCTATATACAAAAGATGTCTAGAATAAGTTATGTTCTGAACTGGAAGATTTAATTCTAGATAGTCTTTGAGAAGAACCCAAATGCCTCATTACCTTTATGAATTTTGGGGGGAGGAAAAGTAACATTTATCTTTTCTTTACTTAGCTTGTCAGTTCTTTGATGGTGGGACAGTCTTTTTGTTCCATGTTTGTACAGCACCTAACACAATGGGGATCCTTTTCTATGACAGGGGCTCTGAGGCATTATGACTAAGATCTGCAAAGGTATTTAGACACCTAACTCCTATTGATTTCAGTGAGAAACAAGCTGAAATACCTTGGAAGATGTGGGCCTATCACAATATAAAAATAAGAAATAATAATGAGAATTAATAAAAAATAAAACAAAGTGATATACTGAAGCATCAAAATGAAAACAATGTCAGTCAAGACAAAAGTAAAAGCAATTAAAGATGTTAGTGTGACATTGGCAGGCCAGGTGCAGGATCATGTGTAAGTCCCTATGTCTCAGTTGAACACTGAGAAATGCATATTTGGAATCAATCTGGTTCACCTGTGTGTTATTATCATTAAAATAAGTGTTAGAATTATAAGAATGTGTTTGGTATTTAAACTTTATTGAATGCTTGCAAATTGCTGCATACATTAATCTCATTTATAATCTCTGTGTCCCATATTGTAAGGTAATATTTGAATGGTTGTACTGCAATGTAAATTACCAGACAGGAGGCAGACATTAACTAGTGTTAAGTGCTGATGTCCAACAGAAGGTGTTATGTCCTGCCCAATAGAAAAGGCCCATTGACACCAGATGGGCTATTGTGGTATGTTAAAGAGGGCAAAAGATGTTGTTAGATTTTTTCCCCCTCATCCCATAAAGATATGTCATGCAAATAGCTTCCTCCTATCAGATGAGTTTGCAGCTCAGAGCACATGGCCAAAGGGGGATTAAAAATCCAAAACAGAAGAAACTGATTATCTCTATGTTGCTTGGACTCTGTGGGTCAGGATTTTACAAGCATAAGCTAGTAATCCCCAAGCATATGATCCTGAGTTAGCCCTGAGGGACATAGAGAGCTTGCTTATTATAAAAAATTCTATTACCTTTTGAAACTTAAGCTCATAACTCATTTGTGTGTAAATATGTTTACCTGCTTTAACCTTGTAAATAACTTGTGTCCTTTTCCTATTTAATAAACCTTTGTTTAGTTTATTATAGTATTGGCTAAAAGCATTGTGTTTGTGTGAGATTTAAGGTTCAAATGACTGGAGCAAATGACTGCTCCTTTGGGACTGTGAGCACCCTAAATATTGCTATGATTCTTGGCAGAAGGGACCATCAATCACAAAAGTATGCTCACTCTGGGTGGCAAGGTAAATTGGAGTATCCAAGGCAACTGTCTGTGAGTCAACATTTGGCCTATTATAATGCCTCAGGAGTTCACACTTGATAACTGGTTAGTGAAATCTAAGTATAGAACTCAGAGGCAATTTGGGGTTTGTGCTCTGGTTCTTAGCAGTCTGCCCCAAGGTTGGTACCCATACTCCTGAGGCACAGCAGGCATTACAGCATTACAGTTAAAGTTAACAACAAATCTTTGAGTGGGGAGGATAGGTAATTTGCTACTCATGAGCGGAAAGCAATCTCTCTGAACTGTTCTGTTACATCATTATATAACCGGGTGGCTTGCCCTGTACAGGTGAGAAGGACCTGCCAACCCTGATTACTATGGAGATGCCTCAACAGAGATCAGCTGTTTTTCCCTGTAAAGATCAGCAGGAAGGTGCAGAGGGTGAGAGTTCTCAGAGAGAACAGAGATGATTATAGAGGCTGCTGGGGTAAGTAGGAGCTGGGGAGTGAGACTAAAGGAAGAAAATCCTGAGAGTGATCTGATAAGGAGATAAATGGTCCTGAGGAGGGACTTGAAAATTTTATTTGGAATGTATTGTTAATTTAATAAACCAGATTCCAAGGTGGGATGTGAATGGATTAAAGGGTCTGTGAGTTATTGAAGAAGTCCCTTGAAAGGGGAAACTGAGGTACAGGTACCTGCAGAGTGTCTCAGGCCACAAAGGGGTGCTTTGGAGGCAACTGGGCCAATATCAAAATGTGATTAAGATTGGTATGAGAGAACTGGAATTTCTTTTTTTTTTTTTTTTTCAAGACTTCTAGTGGAATTTCTAGCAAGATGTTAATGCACAATGGTCAGCATGTGCACAGATCCAAATAACAAGCTGTGCTAGTAGCACACACAATAATACCTGGGTATCTCTGAAGTTAAGATAACAAAAATATAATTGTTATTTTAATAATGTACAGTCTTGTTCTATCATATGGATACCATTATCACAATGTGACCATTTCAGCTGGAAACCTATTATAAGTGACCTACACAGCAATAAAAATATAATACAATAAATGCAATTAAAATAAATAAAATACAATTAAAAACAGGTTTCTGGTCTGAAAATAAGTAAACAAATTTTATTTTTTTTCTGGAAATTTGGAGAGAAAAAAGTTCAGGAGGAGAGGGGAACAAATCTGTTATTGATGTCACTGGAAGTTTTACCTTTGAATTTCATGGGCACAGAACTACGCTAGGGGTTTTATATATCTGAATGTAAAAACACAATTATAGATATGATTT
This sequence comes from Gopherus evgoodei, assembly GCF_007399415.2. Classification (NCBI taxonomy): domain Eukaryota; kingdom Metazoa; phylum Chordata; order Testudines; family Testudinidae; genus Gopherus; species Gopherus evgoodei. Next base: position 128,706,501 of record NC_044322.1, read on the forward strand.
TAACAATCATTAAACTCTGAAGAGGCCTTTTTTATAATGAGATTTTGCAGCTGTTTAGTCACTGATCACTTTGCCAATTTTAATTATTTTAAATATTAAAAGATGAAGTTCTGAGCATTCATGGAGAAAAGGGAAACGAGCCTTAGCTTGGTTTACAGTGATAGTTTATATGTCAATGGTTATGGAGAAATAAATCCTCCCTAGTCCCTTCAGAATGCTTTAAAAGTGCTACAGACTCAAGGCTTGATCCTGTACAGTGTTGAGTGCATCCCTTTAAGGTGCTGAGTGCTCTGAGTGACTATTGACTTCATTTGTATTTGAGGATGCTCACCACCTCACAGGATTAGTCTCTTAGTTTGTACAGCCTCATACATTTTGGAGATAATCTACTGAAAACAGGGAACAGAGATGGAATGCTGCACCTGATACTATGTTACTAATATGTGGTGTTACCATAGCTACCATCTTGGCCTCATGGCAGCTGCAATGATTTACTGGATTCAATATTGTCACTAGGCCAACCTGCAGACTATTGTATGCATGTTTTTCAAAGATAGTGTGGCCCAATGAAAACATTATCTATAGTTATTTAGTATAAAAAGGTTTTGTACTAACTCACAAGCTTGGGAATCAAACAACGAAGACTCTACTGTAGTACAGGATAATGTCTATAGCTACTGAATACCATTCCATAAAAATTGACCTCTGACAGTGTGGGGATGAAGGACAAAATTCTCTTCTCAAACTACAGTCTTTATTTCATTAACAGTGGGTAGGACATTGATCTTCTATATTCATGGAAATGAAAGATTGCAATATTAACACAGACAGTCGTGTTTTCCAGAGTCTAAGATTTCATTTAAAAATAATGTTTCTAACCCTTCAGGGTGCAAAGATGGCTTTGATAAATTCACTGTGGACTTTTTAATTCCCCAGGCTGTCAAACTGAAACAATGGCATCAACATGGGTGTGAATTTACATCTTTCAACACAACGTAGAGTGAATTTCAAAGTTTCACTGATCATGGAATCTGGCTGAATAAAATTCTAATTTTATAGACAAGAAAAAATGTTTGGTTCATGGATAAATGAAATTTGATGTTGACTCTTTCTGTGTCATTTTTTCTGTTGTTATTTATTTTATTACTGTAAATAGTACCAGGGAGTACAAGGAGCTTTCTAAATATATAGTTAGGCTTACATGTCTTTGCTCCAAAGATTACACAAGCTAATTGAGAGCGATTAAAAAAACAGATAAAAGTAGTAGTATGATAACAGGAGCAGGCAGAATTGTAACTAATCTTTGAAAGAAGGCTAGGCACAGCAGTGAGTGCTACATAATATTCTGAAGAGATATATTTGTTTCCCTACTGCTCCTTTTAGATACTAGCCCCATCCAAAAGTCAGTCTCAAACACCCCTTGTTCCCTTCCTGCTCCTAATGGATTCTACTCCACTAAAATTGGATGTGGCCTGGCAAAAAGATCAATATTTTAATAGAAAAAGTGTTTAATTCCTCTTCCTTTACTGCTACCATTGCCAAAGTTAACCTGGCATGATCTCTGCATTATCAAATGGCACAGTGACTGGTAGGAATCTTTAAGTGTATCAGAGGCCAAACTCAGCACAGGGAGAAAGGCTGACTCTCCCAAGAGCAGCACACCTGTAAAGAATAAAAACATTGTTCTAAATATCAGCATCTTCTCAAGCAACAGTAGGCAAGAGAGCAAAGAAGGAAAAAAAATGAAAAGGAGGAAAATAGTAATAAAAATACAGAAATCCACTGCACAGCTTTATCTCCTCTCACATATTCATAATAGACCATGAGAGAACTCACTGAGCAAAATTGCCATGGGATAGGGTTACACTAAAATGAATGAGATAGGAATAGGGAGTATTATCTGTCACTGCAGAGTGCAGAAAACTCACTGATCCACGAATAATTTTGGGCAGTTTAGAAATCAGATTCTTAGAACCCAGCTTTACTAAGTTTCTCAACGCCCTATATTATATAGGTTAGTAAAATTAAGCCCTTTATAGAGATGGGGAAATCAAGATAGCGAGAGGATAAATGAAGTGACCAGGTGACATAACTAATCTGTAGCAGAGCAGAAAATGGTGTTCTGATTTTACAAACCAATCAATTTGACTCAGGAGTAAGGTTCTCTAGATAACCACAAGACCCCTTTTTTTTTTAATTGTTGAACTGTCTTCCCTTTTTTCTAAGTGGAAAGATAAATTTCTTCACTAATAGCAGAACCTTAGCATCAGACTGGGTGTAATAATCCAGATCCTCAGCTTATCTAAAATGGCATAACTCCATAGAACTCAGGACAGCTATTCTGATTTACACCTAATGAGGATGTGGCCCAATATGTGAGAGTGATCTAATAAATTAAAACATATGGGAGCAAATTTTCAATGCCCCTGCCTTTGTGTATTTCAGTTTCTGGATTGGGGCTTTAGGGCACAGCCCTCTGTTGGGCACGGTGAATAACAGCATGGTTCTCAGTAGTATTCTTCCTCAGAGGGCTATTGGGTATCCTGGTCTTCCCTAGTTAAGTGGGGACAGGGAGAAGACTTTGTCACTACTTTAATAAGTGTAGTATACTCCTTCCTGCTAGCCACCTAGCCCCACTGTATGGGGGGAATCTGTGGACAGAGCTATGAGTTTCTACCCATTTTCTAGAAAATTGCTCCTAGGTGACAAACTCAATTGTAGCCCTTCCACTCCTCCAAGCACAGAAGCTGCAATTTTTGCCTCTTGTCTACCTTATATAGGCTGCATAAAGGAGGCATTGTGAGTGGAAAGTCTCCTTATTATGTCCCTGAAAGCATGTCCATGTAAAGTACGAAAAGGGAGAAGTCAGCCAATCTATGGTTTCATAGTGAGTTATTTCTGAAGTGTTTTGGACGAAAATTCCATTCATGTATAGTCATTGCGTTTCCTAGGTCAAAACATGAATTGATGAGATGCCTGTCATTTTCATCTGTTCAGTGTTTGCGGTAAATCAGAGGCCAGGAGAACAGTGTCAGCAGTAAAGCCTAGCTGATCATTAATTAAGGCATATATATTTTAAGGATTGTACTCACAGGCCTGATAAGTGGAAGCAGTGCAACGTGATCGATAAATAGATATTCATTTTCTCAGCTTTTTTTTTAAAGTGAATGAATATATATATATATTCCATTATAATACAAGGAATATTTCTATCATCTGGAATAGATATGATATTTTCTTCCTGGAGGACAACCTGTGGGTTGGAAATAAGGCACCATGCTAATGTCTAGTGGCATGAGAGAAAAGCAAAAGAGTTTACAAAAATCTATGTTTCAACTGACAATAATATTCTATTGACCTGGGAGGTAATTGTCATGTCTTTTCAATAAACAAGAGACTATATAGGACTAATCTATAAGGTACTCATATCACACAAAAAAACACAGCACACTTTTTTTACCCTTAAGCTTCATAAGATACATATTTGTCTTCAACCTCCTCTTATGACATTCATTTGGAAAACTGCCATCAACCTAATTTCTACAAACCATTCATAAATCTGTTAAAATGTATTTATTGTAAAGTGCTTCCTACAGAGTCCTCACAAATAATTAAAGTACTCCTCTGTTTAGGGAAAGAATAGGAAATCATAGTTTATGTCCCTACCTCATTTGGTTTTTTTGCATAAAGTCAAAACAACTGAACCTATTCAGGATGTCTCCAGGCATAGGATCACTCTGGTCCTATCATTCCTCTCTAAAGACCTGGGGACAATTTAAAACTTAATAAAACCTACTACAAAATCAAAACTATATTTCATTATACGCTATTGTAATGCAGGACGTTGGGCAAAACTTCATTCAAGTTGGTAGGAGTAACAACAGCATTTTAATAGGTTAAATGTAAAAAGCAACTGAGCTGCTGTATGGAATAAACTGAAATAAGAGGTACCACTTCCCAGATCATAAGCTACATTATAAACTGGATGAAGAGTTGAGCCATCTGGGGTTTTGCTAGGGGTCTGATGACAAAAGCAGGGCCAGGGAAATTTATTGAATTTCCGCTGTGTCTCTGTGTGTGAAAGAGCAAGAAACTCCACAAAAAGACATAAAGAAGAAAGTAGGAAGCCAAAGACAGTCAGAGAAGGACTTATGACATGACCCTGAGAAAAAGCTAAGAGGGAAGGAGCATTTGAGTAAAGAGCTGGGTGGAAGGAGGCTTGGAACAAAGACATTCTCTCCTATTGTTCAACTCCTTCCGTATTCAGGGAAAGAGGCCTTTATGTACATCTGTGGTAAATAAACAAGACTGCATCAAAGAAACACTTGACTGCATCGAATTCTCTTACTAACAGAAACAACCTGTGAGAGCCTAAATTTTGGCTAACCAGTCAGGACAAAAGGGGTAACAATATTAAATAGTGAACTCCATACATATTGGAAATGGATGCAAAACTAGAAATGGTTTAAAAAACAAAAAACAAGATCTTTAAGATTTAACAGATCTGGCCACCCTTTCTATCTAGTATATATTGTATTTCATCCATCATCTCTATAATTTAAAATATATTCTGCCACATGTGATAGGAAAGTCCCTCCCCACATCCCTTACTCCTGAAGAAAATTTTAATTTCCCCATCATTTTGTAGCCAACATAGCATGATTTTTGCATGGTGGAATCTAAAATAAGAAAATCATAAAAACGGTGTATTTTGGAATGAGAAACATTGATGGAGGAATGCAGATGAGCATATTTTATCTACCATGGACATCTCTTTTGTGAAGTATTTCTAGCTCAGGTTACTATGAGTAACTGTTTGTGATTACCAGTATGGTTCGCTGCTCTGGGCCAATGGGAGCTGCTGGAAGTGGCGTGGGCTGAGGGACTTACTGGCCGCAGTTTCCAGCAGCTCCCATTGGCCCGGAGCAGCGATCTGCGATCAGTGGAAGCCGTGATTGGCCGGACCTGCAGACGGGGCAGGTAAACACACCAGCCCAGCCCGTCAGGGACTTTCCCTACACAAGTGGTGATCCCTGTTTGAGAAACCCTGACCTAGTACATTACACATGTCATGGAAGTAAACAGTGCTGGAGGAAGTACATCTCTAAAGCAAAAAGAATGTATCCTTTAAAAGTAATTTTTAAGACAGCCAATTACAATTACAAGACTTTACAAATAAAAGTTATATGTCAGTGGAGAATACAGTATTGTTCTTAAAGGAGAAGATCACCTCTGGGCACAGAACGAACCCATGGCCTATGCACTACTTAAGTTCTACTAAACTCCCTTCACAAGACAAATGACTCATACTGGCCCTCTTGCCAGGGTGAATTTCGTCCTAAAAGAAACTGAGGAAATCCTGTAAAAAACCCTGAACATTTCCTTTCCTTGGTGTTTACAAGGGAAACAGAAGGAAATGCATTAGAAACAGATACAATTTTCCATGGTAGAGGGTGGCGCAGGAGTGGAAAACAAAAGAACAAATCCCAGGTGTAGTAAAAAACACTAGAAGCCCCAGCATCTGAAGACAAAAAGCATGACAACTGAATGTACCACTTCTCATCACTCTGAAAGGGATGATTGCTGAAATAAAGAGAAAATAAACTATAATTATGTAATTTGCTTGTTTTTAAAGTACCTGGGGATTGGGAGGAATGTTACATGACATCCGTATTAACTACTCCGTAGCTGACAAATGCAGAAGTCAGGCTCAAGTTTTGCCTCTTATATTTTGTACATTTTAAATGTCTGGAGCTGCAGCAGAAATAGCAGCAAAGGGATTAAGGAGTCAAAGGAAGAAGCAAATTAGCAATAATTGAGTACATTTATATAGTAAGGGTATTAGAGTGATTATGGCCAAAGAAGAATATTTGGCCAGGTATAGAACAGTCAAGGATTGCTAGCCTGTCAGATCTGATTTATAAAGAGAAAGTCATGCATCACTAATTTGATTAATTTTCTCAAGGAAATGACAATGAGAGCTGACAACAGCAAAGCAATAGACATAATCGACTTGGACTTCAGTAAATTTTATGATAGGTAGCAATGCATAAAACAAACTGGAATAAAAGGTTAGCAAGTTGTCCCTGCCTGCAGGTATATGGGATCTTGGGGAGCAATTACTATACAGGTGGGGTGCCAATTAATTTCTTTATTAAAGGAAAAAGGAAGTGGTGGGAATTTAACAATGAAATATGATGGGATGAGGTGTATAGGGTTTTTACAATAGACAATGATGGGGGAAGTTCTTCTTATTGAAGTGTAGGGAGTTCTAACAGTGGGGTAGAGTAAGTGGGGTTCAGCACAATGGTACAGTACAGTCAATAAGCGTATCAAAAGAAATGCAAAATAAAATGGTAGCTTCTATATAAAATGGTCAACAATAGAATGTATTAAGCGTTAGTGGCCTTATACACAATGTAACACAATGGTATCAATGCAAATAAAAAGTATATCAGAAAAGTGGAAGCAACCAATTGGGTGTTATAATTACAAGTAAATGTGAATCACAGTGCAATGATATAATATGGGTGATAAGTGAAATTATGCAATGTAACGGTATAAAAGAAAATTAATGAATTAATTTGTGAGACTAGGATAGCAGATAATCTGCAAGAGTGTAGAGGGGGAGGGGAGTGAATGATTAGTGGCAACTGACGAGAGGAGAGTGCGGCTGGAAGCAGCAAGGGACTCTGAAGCCCTACAGGTGAGAGGAGAGTGCTGCTGGAAGCAGCGAGAGACTCTGAAGCCCTGAAGGGTAAGGACAATGGAGCAGCGTGATGGTGATCTTCGGTAGGGGAGGGGCAGCAGAGAAGTGTAAGAAGGGCTAGAGAGAGGTTTAAGCAACAAGCGGACACCAAAAACAAAGGAAAAAAAGCGGCAACGGGTTTGGGAAGTTTCACAGGGGGAGAAGCAGCAAGGGGTTTGGGAAGTTTAGAGAGAGTGCAGATGCGGGGAAAAAGCAGCAAAGGGTTATAACAGGGAGACACGGAGAAGCACACAGAGGGGGAGATTGAAGCGGGGGAAAAACAGACACGGGAAAGTTCAGGGAGAGATCGGGACAGCGGGGAGACGAATTCAAGCAGCAAAAACCTTATCTATTTTAACCAACGACTAGGCAAAACAACAAATATCACAATTCTAAGCAAAACTATAACAAGCAACTATATGGAGCAACAAAACAGTAAACTATAACAAGGCAGGTGAACTTACAAGCTCTATAATCTTAACAAACTATGACTTCTTAAACTAAAAAAACAAAACCTATGGTGCACCTTATGCTATGGGGAAGTCAGAGAGGGCAGAGTGGTATGTGCCCAGGATCCAGCTCCCAAGGGATGGTGGCTGCAACAGTGGATACAGCTGAAAGCAGAAAGCCTCGAGGCAAAGCCCACAGGAGCAGAGCTACAGCGGCACAAACTTATTTTTAGCAGCAAAGTGCCACGGAGTTTAAGAGAGGTTTTAAGACACAGACCAAGGTTTAGCTTGAGTCTGTGTGCTGGGGAAACAGAGCCAGCAGCTAAAGTAATTAAATAAAAGTATAGAAAGTTTTACAGAGGGATTCTTACCAATCCCCAAGGCAGCAGCAAAGGCAGAAGCAGCAGCAACATCAGAAGCAGCAAGGAGGGCTCGGTACAGTCTCAATAATCAGGAGATCTCTCAGGTAGCAATTCGTTCTTCATGGGGGGGTTAAAAAACCAGGGGTTCGCTCAAAAATAAAATGAGAGCGGAGAAAGGACCCCCCAGAACCTCTGGCTGATCAGACCAGGCAGCAATGCAGGAACCTTTCTGATGTTTGTTTCAAAAATGTCTATTTTTAAAGGCAAACTCAGGCAGTTTCCCGCCAGTAATCCTGATAGGCTCCCTCTGTCACAGGGGAGGAGGCACAGGGAAAAACTGCAGGTTAAGCACAGAACCATGTCTGGGCAGAGTCCTGTGCAATAGGTGACTCAAAAGCACATGAGGCCTATGACTCATGCCCAGGATCTTAAAAACACAATAGGTCTTGCAGCACTGGACATTGCCTGCCCTATACCGAGCCCAGGTTCAACGAGGTGATAACAGGACTAACCCTTTGAACAGGGCAGTGGTCCCATTTAGCACGCAGCACCAGTGGCCATCCCTTTGAGAAGGGCAATGCCTCTTGTTAAACAACGTAAGGGGCCCTCCCTTTGAGAAGGGCAGTGGTCCTGGTAAACAACTTAACAGTCAGGGAAGGGCGGCCACAGGAGGAGAACAAAAACAAAATGGGGTATGGGGACAGCTGTAAGAAACAAAATGGAATGGGGGATAGCTGTAACAGACACAAGTAAGTTATTGTTGATGAAATTCCTACCTGGGTAACTGAGCTTTAGTCAGAATGTAATAGAAAATGGATATGATGAAATAGGAGGGAACTGATAAGTGCTATAAAACTGTGGTTGACAAGAGGCCTAATCTTGGTCACACTATGCAGTATGTTAGATAAATGTCTAGGAGAAAGGATCAGACAGCAATGTATATAAATGTGCAGAAGGCAAGAAACTGGTATAGACAGTGAGTAGAAAAGATGGAAGTAAATGGAAACCAAAGCTTTGGGGTAAAATTAGACAACAGGCATAATAGTTTTGTGAATTATCCTGTGAGGCTGAAATGCCCATAGTCCTGTTCCAGACAACTCTAAAGGCTAATACTGTCCAATAAACGTGATCTGGTTCCCAGTGAAAATCAATAAGAGTATTTCCATTTTTTCCTTCTCATTGTGTTTACAAATGTTTATTGTTACAGATTCAATTTATTTTGGTAACAGGAAATGTCAAATAGCTAGGCTTAATCGACATTATTAATCAAAGATTAAAACAGCATAATACAGAAAGAAAGAGCAATATGTTACCTGTATTGATCAGCCTGGGAGGCAGTAGTACAGCTGACCCACTAATTCAAACTCTGATCTTCACTCTATCTTTATATATAGTATGGTTTTCACAGCAGATGAGGGTTTCACCATTTCTCTGAATTACTTCAAACCTAATGTATCTTTATCTATCTTCTTTTATATATTTTTGAATACTTTTTTGCTAGACTGGCATAGACTTTCCAGTACACAAGACAGAGATTGTAACCAGAAGAAAAGGAAACTTTAAGGACATCCTACACCAGTTCTAGGTTGGTACAGAGGGCATCTTAGCTAAGCATCAACAAAATCATGTGTCTTGTCCTGTCTCTCTTGATTGTCTCTGTACAACACTTCTCCCACATCTCCCCTTAAACAGCTTAACATAAGTAAAAAACACTTTGGGAAAAGCTTAACAGGAATATATAAAACATGTGATGTGATATGTGTAATACTCGCTAATTATAATTCTTACAGACATTCTCTTATTTTGCTCCATATATATTTGGAATACACACAGTCTGCAGTAGCCAAGCATAGCAGAATACCTAAAGATGCATGGGCTGAGTGTATTTCTCAAGACTGGTATTCTCCTGCAGTATACAGAGCAAGAGCCATGCAAAGGTTACAGCATCTAACTATAGTACAGTTTTTAGAGTTACACAATTTAGCATGAATATAAAGCATTCTAAATATAATATATTATACTTATTCACCATTAACTAATTTCTTATTGTGGTTACATAACATCTACTTTTTAATCACATTTATAACAAACAAATCCTATGAATTAATATATTTTTTCTAGTGTGATCTGAATGCATCTATTCTCTGGTAGTTAGCAATAAAGTAATTTACCTTCCTGATTAATAATTATGTTTGTTAAAGCTGTTTTCCCAATATATTCTGTTTGCAAAAGTCAGCTCCACAAACCTTGACAAGGCCATTCCTTATCTGGTAACTGCCCCTACAGCATTTTGCAATGTAACTAAAACTCTGGGTTTTTTTTTCCATTTTGCCTTTAGCCTGGCTGCAAAGCACCATGGGACTTTGGCTTAGTTCAGTCGACACTATATTAAGTAAACCAAAACAAAATAAAAAAAAAAGAAAATTAACAAGGTTTGTAGCCATATTCCCTCACAACAGTCTTTGTCATTCTTTGTTATCTGACTTCAGACCTAGGGTCAGGACCTACAAACATTTTGGATTGGAAGCACCTCAGTTACAGAATTGTCAGGCTGTATTTTAGAAATTAACAGGCTAATGATAAATAACAATAAACATATACACAGTATACTATAGCAGAGGGTGAAAAGGAAGAGGAAGGAATGAGCTGAACAACTTTGGCTGGATATCAGCATAACTCCGAGTATTACTGCCAATTCCAAACACTCCTAAATCATGAGTCAGGCTCCCCAAAAGCATGAGATTTTTTTTTTAAATTCTTTTTATTTGCCTTCTGGTTTGTGAAACACATTTTTGGATCACTTTTTCAAGCTCTCCACAGCCACGAGAGCTAGAATCTTACACTCTTAAAAAATTAAAGCTGAAATTCTCACCTAACCCCATAACTCCAGGAACCTTAACATGGCAAAGGGATGCACTAATTTCCCAGGGCAAATGGAAGAAGACTTATTTCTTGGGATATGTAAAACTAAGATGGACAAAACATTTGAAAAACACTATTGAAAATAATCCTATATCAAGAGGCTGTTGGAGTAGATGAGCTAATAGGTCTTTTCAGTTTTTAATGTCATGATTCTATGCTTAAAAACAAGATCAATGTACAGAGATAATTAAACCCGGAAAGGACCATGAAGCAAAGTGCTGCCAGGCAAGAACTCCTCATCTCTCTTGTCCTGGAGCTCTATGATGGCGGCTTCTCTGCTTCAAACTACAAACCCACATCACCAAAAATCTTAACAAAATTAATATGAAAAATGTATTCAAGAGTTTTTTTTCATTCGTTTAAACCTTTCTCTGTAGTACTGAATGGTGAAACATAGAAGCAGGAAGCAAAAAGTTTACTGTAAGAAAATAAAAGATCCTAGCTCTTCCTTCTGTGCTGTATGAAGTGCAAAACTTAAACAAGACATCATGAAAAAATACTTTTTAAGAGTTTCATTAGTACGTTAATTTTCTTTAAAAAATTCCATATGCATATCTCAAGTCTCATTTTAAAATTGGTTTAAGCCAAAAAAGAAAGATTTATTTTACATGGCAGTTAACAGCATGCACTGATTTGGAGGCCCTGTAATATTTAGGTGCAATGGTGTGATCTCTGGGAATATCTTGCTTTTTGCAATTTGTTAAGACTTTTAGGGCTATATTTAGAAAGATTTTCATATTTAATTTAAAGTTGCAAAAGATATTTGGCAAAAACTTAATGAGCGTATTCTTTGCTATGTTCACTTCACAGAATGTTATTCAAACTGTAGCCACCTGCCTGCCAAGAGATATAGAGGTAATTGCCAAGAAGATTTACTGTTATTTCTGTATTTTACAGTGAAAGAAAAAGTTGAAAGAATTTTCTGAATGTTTTGACATTTAATACTGAAACCTTCTGAGCCTTCATTACTGTATGCTTCCAATGCCTGATATTAGGGAGAAGTACCTGGTTTTTTTTGGCTGTTTTTTTATTTTCTGTAAAAATCAAAAGCATTGTCTTCAAAGGAAATATGTTCAGCTTCTCTGACATGTTACAAGAGAGTCTGAAAGATTTGCATGCATGTAGTTACTGACACCAGTCAAAAGTGAGTGCAAAGTGCATGTCAAATGTGATTATGTCAGAATAGCACATTTGTCACAGGTCTAAATAACTCGCAAGGTACAAAGCAGTGGAGAAGCAGGCTCTGAGTCTGATATTTAGAGTCATTCTCTAACAGCTGAAACCCCCATTCTTCTCAAGATTAACTAAAAGAAAATCTGAGAGTATCAAAACAAAGCTCATGTGATTAGGAAAGGTTTTTTCTCCACTCCCACCCCTCTTTTTATTTTTTTTCCTTTTAAAAACAGAAACTATGATATTACCTAGATGAGTTGGTTTCCCTGCTAGTCAGTACTCTTAAGAAATCAATTTGCTCCTTTTAGATTATTCATTTACAAATCTTGATGTGTAAAATTATATGAAAATTCTGCATAATATGAAAAATGAGGACAAATATGAAAGATGACACAAACACATTTATGTAAATAAGAACATAAATAATAAGCATTTGGAAAGAAGCACAACAGATAGAAGTTGGCTTTATAGTAGTCCAGCTGTAAAAAGCTAATATTAAATTAATAATATATTAATGTAGTTTTTGGTTTCTTGTATCTTATATAAATTATTAGTGGAAATGCTTTGTGCTAAAATTAATCAGATTCTGGACTAATCAGAATTTTCTGAAGTTCTTTCCACAGGTGAATCCCTGTGACTAAAAATATCTTATTTCTAGCTCTCGCTTATTTTGTCCTTTATTTTGTAATCTCTATTTTCCTGAAGGAGCATAGAAATTCCATGCTTGAATAATAAGAGTATAGCAGTAGGAATATATTTCTGACCACCTGACCAAGATAGTGCTGGTGAATGTGAAATGTTCAAAGAGGTTAGAGAGGCTTCAAAAAACAGAAATCCCAATAGCAGTATGGGATTTCAATTATTCCCATATTGACTGGGTACATGTCACCTAAGAAAGCGATGCAAAGCTAAAATTTCTAGACACCACTAATGACGCCTTCTTGGAGCACCTAGTCCTAGAATCCATAAAGGGAGAGGCAATTTTTTATTTAGATCTAAGTGGAGCACAAGATCTGACCAGGAGATGAATATAGCTGAACCACTTGCTAACAGTAACCATAACATAATTAAATTTAACATCTTTGTGTGTGTACCAAAGAAGCCTACCACAGTAGCATTTAATTTCAGAAAAGGGAACTACATAAAATGAGGAGGCTAGTTAAATGGAAATTAAAATGAACAGTCAAAAGAATGAAACGTCCACAAACTGCATGGAAACTTTTTAAAAACACATAATAGAGACTCCAATTAAATGCATATCCAAAATTAAAATGAATAGTAAGAGGACCAAACAAATGCCACCATGGCTAAACAACCGAATAAAAAAGGTGATTATAGACCAAAAAGTACCCTTGAAAATTTAGAAATCCAATGGAGCGTAAACTCTGGCAAGTCAAGTTTAAAAGTATAATTAAGTAAGCCAAAAAATAATTTGAAGAGCAACTAGCAAACAATTAAAAAACTAATAGCAATAAATTTTTTACATCAGAAGCAGGAAAACTTCCAAACAATCAGTGGGGCCACTGGATGATGGAGGTGCTAAAGGACCACTCAAAGAAGACAAGGCCATTTCAGAGATACTTAATGAATTGTTTGCTTCAGTTTTCACTGCAGAGGCTGTGTGGGAGAGTCTCACACATGAGTCATTCTTTTTACATGACAAATCTGAGGACTGTCCCAGACTGAGGTGTCAGTAAAGCTGGTTTTGGAATAAATTGATAATTAAACAATAAAAAGTCACCAGGACCAGATGGTATTTCCCAAGAGTTCTGAAGGAACTCAAATATGAAATTGCAAAACTACTAACTGTGATATGTAACATCACCTAAATCATCTTCAATACCAGATGACTGGAAGATAGCTAATGAGATGCCAAAAAAGGCTCCAGAAGCAATCCTGGCAATTACAGATCAGTAAGCCTAACTTCAGTACCAGGCAAATTGATTTAAACTAAAGTAAAAACTCTTTACTAATAAAAACTCTTTGGCTAGAAATTGAAAGAATGTGCTTGTAATAAACTATAGTGGTGTAGTGTCAATATGTGTTTGTGGAGGTAGGGATGAGGACAAACTGGAAAAAGGTGAAAAAGCTGATAGTAAAGAACACAAGTATGAGACACATAGATTAACTTGTTTTGTTGGAGAGGAGTCAACATTTTTTTTGTAAAGTAAAATCATGCCTCACTAATCTATTAGAGTTTTTTTGAGGGAGTCAAAAAACATGCGGAGAAAGGTGATCCAGTGGATATAGTATACTTGGACTTTCAGAAACCCGTTGACATGATCCCTCACCAAAGACTCTTAAGCAAAGTAAGCAGTCCTGGCATAAGAGGGAAGGTCCTGTCATAGAACAGTACCAGGTTAAAAGACAGGAAACAAATGGTAGGAATAAATGGTCAGTTTTCAGAATGGAGAGAGGCAAAGAGTAGGGATCAGTACTGGGACCAGTGTGTTCATAAATGATCTGAAAAAGGGATAAAAAGTGAGATGGCAAAGATTGCAGATTATACAAAATTACTCAAAATAGTTAAGTCCAAGGCTGACTGAAGAGTAACAAAGGAATCTCACAAAATTGGGTGACTGGGAAACAAAATGGCAGATGAAATTCAGTGTTTATAAATGCAAAATAATACACATTGGAAAACATAATCCCAACTATACATACAAAATGATGGGATCTAAATTAGCTGTTACCAGTCAAAAAAGAGATCTTGGAGTCATTGTGGGTAGTTCTCAGAAGATGTGTGCTTAATGTGCAGTGGCACTCAAAAAAGCTAACAGCATGTTAGGAAACATTAGGAAAGGGATATATAATATGACAGTAAATACCATAATGCCACTATAAAAAGCTATGGTACACTCTTACCTTGAATACTGTATGCAGTTCTGGTTGCCCCATCACAAAAAAGATATATTAAAAATGGAAAAGGCAACAACAATTGTTAGGGGTATGGAACAACTTCCATACAAGGAGAGAATAAAAAGCCTGTAACTGTTCAGTTTGAAAAAGAGACAACTAAGGGGGGGAAGGGAGATATGTTAGAGATTTATAAAATCATGAATATGTGGAGAAAGTGAATAGAGAATGGTTATATACACTTCCACATAACACAAGAACTAGGGGTCACCAAGTGAAATTAATAGACAGCAGGTTTAAAACAAACAAAAGGAAGTACTTCTTCACACAATACACAGTGAACCTGTGGAACTCATTGGCAGGGGATGTTGTAAAGTCCAAAACAATAACTCTGTTCAAAAAAAGAATTATATAAGTTCATGGAGGATAGGTGCCTTAGTAGTTATTAGCTAAGATGTCAGAGATGCAACCCCAAACTCTCAGTGTCCCTAGCCTTTGACTGCTAGAGGCTGAGACTGAGCAAAGGGGATGGATCACTTGATAACTGACCTGTTCAGTTCATTCCGTTTGAAGCATCTACCATTGGCTACTGTTGAAAAACAGGATACTGGGCTAGATGCACCATTGGTCTAACCCGGTATGGCCATTGCTATGTTCTTATGGGGTGAGAAAGACTAGCTTGGGGAAGGCGGATAGACCTTTCAATTGTTCTCCATATATGATCATCTTCAGCTATTATGATTGCAAATAATTCCTTCAAAAAGTAAAGCGTAAATACAGTACAATAGATGTAGTGATAAATACATGAGTTTGCAGAGAGCCTAAAACTATAGTTCTGCCACAGTAATCTTATTAGGTGTCAACTCAGATGTCAGTTATGATATCTAACATTGACCCTCTCCTTCATTATGAAAGCATGTAAGAAAAGAGCAGGAGTTCTATGTAAGAATAACTAGCACAAAAAAAATGCTTGTATGAAGGGTAATCTTTTCCTAAACAGTTAGAGTTCTGTAGCAGCAGCAGCACTTTTTGGTGCACAGTTGGATGGTAGCTAAACTACTTAATCTTGGGATGACACTTCCTGAAGACTTGTAACTAGACCATAATATGCTGTGAACTTTCCTCAAAACTCAAAAAAGAGAAAGAAAACTCAATGAATATTTCCTGACAAAATCAGAAGGGAGGTGGTGAGGATATTTCAAGACTCCAGTCTGGATGGAAAAAAAAATTCTCTCATAAATGTATAGACAAAACATTTTTATAAGTTCATTGAATTTTCTCTCCAAAAATCAATATATTTTTGGAGAATGCCCCCCCAATATTGGGGGTTGATTTCCTGAAAATAACTGCAAAAAAATGGTTTGTAGATTACATTTTAAAAATTCTATCAAGAGTTTTCAAATATTTTTTTTGACCAGCTCTGCTCCAGACCTTTCTCACAAATGACAAGAAAGGAGGAAGCTTGGGTCCATTCAAGGACAACATCTCTCAGTTAATGGATTTATCTAGAAACCATTTAAAATTGCTTTTGTGGCTTTTGACTAGATCTGGATGAATTTTGGGTGGTGGATAGTTTACACAAAGAAAAAATGGCATTTGGGATTGATTTTGGGGGTGGGACAGGTCCTCTAAAATTGTGAAACTGCCAAAATGTTTTGTTTTTGACAATTCTGAAATGAAACATTGACTCTTTTTTTGTTCAAAACAATGCTTAGTTTCAAAATTTATCTGATTTTTTTTAGGGGTGTGAGTAAGAACAACACTTAAAAAGAATATGAAATAAAATGGTGTGTGCGGGGGAGGGGGTAATCTTTGTTCTGAATCAAGTGAAATGTTTTTTATTCAACCCCAAACTTTTTTTTAATTCATTTGGCAAGAAAAAAACAAAATTCCATTCTGGGTCAACTGAGATTTTTTTTTTTTTGGTTTGTTTATTTTTCAGTTTAACTAGCAAATGAAAAATCAATTATTCACTGAGCTGTATTCATGACAATCCAAATGATAAAGCAAAACTGAAGGGATGAAAATCTTAAACCAAAATTACTGTGAACTGAATCCATTGAGTCTCACACAGTTCTACTAAGCATTATCTTTCTTGTAGAGTAGAATAATTTGACAGGACTCAACTGTGCTTTCTAATAATAAACAGTCACAATCTTTTTTTCAGGGTATAGGAGCAAGGAACGCTTAACTCTGAGTAAGACAGATGAGGCTTAGTTAATCTTTTAAATTTAGATTTGATGGAAATAGTTGTTGCTTCATTCCATCTGATTCTTTTCAGCCTCAATGCACAAAATAATTTCAGGTTAATCATCAGGTTTGTTTTGAGGGGGGAAAAGTAGATACTGAAAGTCAAATATTGATTATAGTTCTTCTGATTAAAGCTGTCACCGGCAAATCCAAAGCCATTGGTACACACCAATGCAGGGTTTCTTGCCCTATTAGTAATTTTCTATATGCTGGTCTTCCATAAATGAGGTTTTAAGCCCCAAACTCTGATTTTTCTGGTTGCAAATCCTTGGTTCTTTGAAGTATCCTGTGATAAGATATACAATCCTGCACTAGACAAGGAGTCAGAGAAGCTACGCGCTCAGGCAGCCCCAGGCCATCCCTGCAAAGCATGCCAGAAGTTTTAGAAGGGAGAAGCCCATCTCAGGAGGCACCAGTCTGAGTAGGTGAACAGGCCTCTCATTCTCAGCTGACAGAGAGGAATACAGCAGAGAGTCAAACTGGCTAAGTTTCCTATGAATGTGGAGCAGCAGTACAGATGTGAGCCCCCTGAGGAGAAGGTGTGCTGATGTTGGAAGTAGCCCAGAAAAAAAACAAGAGGTCTGAAAAGGGAGACCTTACCTGCTTGCTACATGGTTCCTGGGCTGGAAACCACTGTAGAGGGAGAGACTAAGGAGATAAGCATCAAGACAGGAGATACAAGGGACTGAAAGGACTATTTGGCCTGGACCTGGTGTATTGAACTGTGAGGTCATGAGGCTATTGATTAAAATTCTGGTTTGCCCCAGAGAGCTGAGACTAAAGTTGACCAGGCCAAAGGGCCAAATTCTAATATATTATTAATTATTAATAATAATAATTAATTAATAATTAATAATAATTAGGACAATGTTTCCAGCAAGTGGATTCATGAATCAGTATGCATAGGAAAAGTAGTAGCTGGGTATTGGCCTCTAATTCAGTAAGGCTTACTTTACACCTAGATTTCCCCTACTGACTCAGGCTCCAGTTAAAACAAGGCATATAAGCATGTGTCTAACTTTAAACACATGAATAGTTCTACTGAAGTTAATGCTTGCTTAAAGTTAAGTACATGTTCAAGAGCTTTGCTGAGTCGTAGCCTAACATATTACTATCCAACTAAAGATTTTCTATGGTGACTAACACAGTAGTATCTAAGCTTGTCCCAAGTAAATTAAATCAGCATGGTGAGATACCTAATGACCTACATAGAGTTTTCTGATCTTCTCTCTTCTGTGCTTGAAAGAGCTTTGTGGCTGACTATGTTGAAATCTTCAGAAGAGTCAAATGTGACCATTAGCTTTCGCTTTTAGTGTTGTCTGCATGCTGTGCCTACTCTGAAAACCAACTGCAAATCATCCAGATGTCACATGCTGTTGGAGCTTGGTTTTCACTATTTTCTGAATGATTTTGTCTTTAGCAGCAGATGAAGAACAGGGTGGTAGTTGAAGGATATTATTAATTGAAATGTGGTATTCTGGGGAAAGGGCAGCTATTTATTTCTGGGAGGTTGGCGGATTTGCATATATGCAGAAGTATGGGTGAAAGTATGAATTAGCAATGGGCTACAGTTCTTCTTAACTTGTGTTCATGAACCCTGAGGGGCACAGAGCTGCTTTACAAATGGTGACTTGGATATTTTTCAGGGAGCTTCAGTGGAGCTTATTATTCCAGAGTTTCAGTGAGTGAGATTGTCTGTCAGATGTGGTGGTGTGGTTAATTCAGTTTGGCTAGCTTAGAATTTTCTACCTTGGTGAGTTCCTCTTATAACGACATAATATTTTCTGAAAGAAGGTTAAAAGACCCCACAGTGGCTGGTGTTTTGATTCAACATATGGATTATGCCAGTTGTATTGGCTAGTCAGTTTGTGTTGTCAATAGTGTTGCTAATGTTTGCAATTTTTAGAGTAGAAGGCTATCTGGGTTTCCTCTACTTTGGTGTCATAGTCCAGCATTTTTACTTGATAACCTGGTGGTAAGAGACAAAGGACCAGCCTCACCTCTGGCATGCCAACAGAGTTCAGGTCCTGGTTACTCAATTCTTGTATGGGAGGTGCAGAGCTTAGGAGAAGCTCATAGACTCATAGACTCTAGGACTGGAAGGGACCTCGAGAGGTCATCGAGTCCAGTCCCCTGCCCTCATGGCAGGACCAAATACTGTCTAGACCATCCCTAATAGACATTTATCTAACCTACTCTTAAATATCTCCAGAGATGGAGATTCCACAACTTCCCTAGGCAATCTATTCCAGTGTTTAACTACCCTGACAGTTAGGAACTTTTCCCTAATGTCCAACCTAAATCTCCCTTGCTGCAGTTTAAGCCCATTGCTTCTTGTTCTATCAATAGAGGCTAAGGTGAATAAGTTTTCTCCCTCCTCCTGATGACACCCTTTTAGATACCTGAAAACTGCTATCATGTCTCCTCTCAGTCTTCTCTTTTCCAAACTAAACAAACCCAATTGTTTCAGCCTTTCTTCATAGGTCATGTTCTCAAGACCTTTAATCATTCTTGTTGCTTTTCTCTGGACCCTCTCCAATTTCTCCACATCTTTCTTGAAATGCGGTGCCCAGAACTGGACACAATACTCCAGTTGAGGCCTAACCAGCGCAGAGTAAAGCGGAAGAATGACTTCTCGTGTCTTGTTTACAACACACCTGTTAATGCATCCCAGAATCATGTTTGCTTTTTTTGCAACAGTATCACACTGTTGACTCATATTAAGCTTGTGGTCTACTATGACCCCTAGATCTCTTTCTGCCGTACTCCTTCCTAGACAGTCTCTTCCCATTCTGTATGTATGAAACTGATTGTTCCTTCCTAGGTGGAGCACTTTGCATTTATCTTTATTGAACTTCATCCTGTTTACCTCAGACCATTTCTCCAATTTGTCCAGATCATTTTGAATTTTGACTCTGTCCTCCAAAGCAGTTGCAATCCCTCCCAGTTTGGTATTGTCTGCAAACTTAATAAGCGTACTTTCTATGCCAACATCTAAATCGTTGATGAAGATATTGAACAGAACCGGTCCCAAAACAGACCCCTGCGGAACCCCACTTGTTATACCTTTCCAGCAGGATTGGGAGCCATTAACAACTATTCTCTGAGTACGGTTATCCAGCCAGTTATGCACCCAACTTATAGTAGCCCCATCTAAATTGTACTTTCCTAGTTTATCTATAAGAATATCATGCGAGACTGTATCAAATGCCTTACTAAAGTCTAGGTATATCACATCCACTGCTTCTCCCTTATCCACAAGGCTCGTTATCCTATCAAAGAATGCTATCAGATTAGTTTGACACGATTTGTTCCTTACAAATCCATGCTGGCTATTCCCTATCACCTTACCACCTTCCAAGTGTTTGCAGATGATTTCTTTGATTACCTGCTCCATTATCTTCCCTGGCACAGAAGTTAAACTAACTGGTCTGTAGTTTCCTGGGTTGTTTTTATTTCCCTTTTTATAGATGAGCACTATATTTGCCCCCTTCCAGTCTTCTGGAATCTCTCCCGTCTCCCATGATTTCCCAAAGATAATAGCTAGAGGCTCAGATACCTCTTCTATTAACTCATTGAGTATTCTAGGATGCATTTCATCAGGCCCTGGTGACTTGCAGGCATCTAACTTTTCTAAGTGATTTTTTACTTGCTCTTTTTTATTTATCTTCTAACCTACCCTCTTCCCGTAAGCATTCACTATACTAGACATTCTTCAGACTTTCAGTGAAGGCCCGAAACAAAGAAGTCATTAAGCATCTCTGCCATTTCCAAGTCTCCCCGTTACTGTTTCCCCCTCCTCCTGAGCAGTGGGCCTACCCTGTCCTCAGTCTTTCCTCTTGCTTCTAATGTATGATAAAAGTCTTCTTGTTTCCCTTTATTCCAATAGCTAGTTTGAGTTCATTCTGTGCCTTTGCTTTCTAATCTTGCCTCTGCATTCCTGTGTATTTGCCTATATTCATCCTTTGTATCTGACCTAGTTTCCATTTTTTATATGACGCCTTTTTATTTTATAGGTCATGCAAGTTCTCGTGGTTAAGCCAAGGTGGTCTTTTGCCACATTTTCTATCTTTCCTAACCATCGGAATAACTTGCTTTTGGGCCCTTAATAGTGTCCCTTTGAAAAACTGCCAACTTTCCTCAGTTGCTTTTCCCCTCAGTCTTAATTCCCACTGGGACCTTACCTATCAGCTCCTCTGAGCTTACCAAAATCCGCCTTCCTGAAATCCATTGTCTCTATTCTGCTGTACCTCCCTTCTACACTTCCTTAGAATTGCAAATTCTATGATTTCATGATCACTTTCACCCAAGCTTCCTTCTACTTTTCAAATTCTCAACAAGTTCCTCCCTATTTGTTAAAATCAAGTCTAGAACAGCTTCCCCCCTAGTAGCTTTTTCAACCTTCTGAATAAAAAGTTGTCTGCTAATGCAGTCCAGGAATTTATTGGATAGTCTGTGCCCGCGGTGTTATTTTTCCCAACATATATCGCGATAGTGAAGTCCCCCATCACCACCAAATCTTGGGCTTTGGATGATTTTGTTAGTTGTTTGAAAAAAGACCTCTCCACCTCTTCCACCTGATTAGGTGGCCTGTTAGTAGACTCCCAGCACTGACATCACCGTGGTTTTTTACCCCTTTTAGCCCTAACCCAGAGACTCTCCACACTTCCGTCTCCTATGTCCATCTCCACCTCAGTCCAAGTGTGTACATTTTTACTATATAAGGCAAACACTCCTCCCGTCTTCCCTGTCTATCCTTCCTGAGCAAACTATACCCATCCACACCAACTTCCAGTCAGTGTGTATTATCCCACCAAGTTTCAGTAATGCCAATAATGTCATAGTTGTATTTATTTATTAGCACTTCCAGTTCCTTCCTGCTTATTACCAATACTTCTTGCATTTGTATATAGGCATCTAGATACTGGTTTGATCTTGCCTCCCAGCTTTGCCCTGACCCTCCTTCCCTCTCTGCCATTATAGCCCGTGCTCCCTCCTGTTTCCAACCCATCTCCCAGGTCTTGTTCCCCACTTACCTGTGGGGCTTTGCTCACCTGTCCCCGTAGAACCTAGTTTACAGCCCTCCTTGACTAGGTTAGCCAGTCTGTGTGCAAATAAGGCCTTTCCCTCTTCCAAAGGTGACACGCCATCTGTTCCTAGCTAGTCCTTCCTCGAATATCATCCCGTGGTCGAGGAAGCAAAGCCCTCCTGGCGAAACCCATCTTTCGCAGCCAGGCATTCACCTCCACAATGCATCTGTCTCTGCCCCGGACTCCTACCTTCAACAGGAAGAATCGAAAGAGAATACCACCTGCACTCCAAACTCCTTAACCGTACTCCAGGCCCCTGTAGTCACTCTTGTCTGCTCAGTGTCACACCTCGCAGTATCATTTGTGCCCACATGGATGAGTAGCATGGGGTAGTAGTCAGAAGGGCTGGATAATCCTACGACAATGCCTCTGTAACATCTCGGATACGGGCCCCTGGCAGGCAGCATACCTCCCGGGATGAACGGTCAGGGCGACAGATGGGTGTCTCTGTCCCCCTCAGCAGAGAGTCTCCAACCACCACTACCCTACGTTTCTTATCAGTGGTGGCATCAGACCTCCCAGCCTTAGGGGTACGAGGCTTCACCTCCTTAACTGTTGGGGGTGATTCCTTCTCTCCTGTATCAAGAAGAGCATAACAGTTATCTTTTACCACAGCAGGAGGGTTCGCAGCAGCGGTGGAGCACTGCCTGCTGCTAGAAGTGACCAGCTGGCTGAGCCTCCTCCTCCACTGGTGTGTCAGACACACCCTGAGGCATCTCCTCCTCCACTGGTGTGTCGGTAGTCCTGTCAACTGGGACAGCTACGTCAGCTGTCTCCACATGGATATTGTCCAGGAATTGCTCTTGGATATGGATGTTCCTCAGCCTAGCCACCTCCTCCTGTAGCTCTCCACCTGTGCCCTGAGAGATTCCACCAGTAGGCACCTTTCACGTTGGATGCCACCCCCAGCCTGGATATCAGTAAGTGGAAATTGCAAATTACAGTCTTTGCAAGCCCACACCAGAATCTGGGTAAAAGCATCCATGCTTTGGTGCTCTGTCTGGCTACAGGCGCAGGTGGAGGAGACAGAAGCAGTGCTGACACAGGTGTTGCGGGTCCTCCTCACCATTGTAAGCCTCCCTCTGTCAAACTCTCTCAAATTCCCGTCTACAGCTTCCTGTTGGCTCTGCTCTGCTGTAAACAGAAAGGTTTTGGATGTGGCTCGGTTTATAGGTTCAGGGGACCAATGGGTCACAGATGAGACCGACAAGGGACCCCCCCTCCCTTCCTACTCCCCTTCCAAACTCCCTTGCAAAACTCCCTGTTAGCAGCTCCTGGTCGCTTGTGCGCAGCTTTATAAAGCCCTGGCCTGAGTGAATGCCCCGCCCACTGGTTAAGGCTCAGCCAATTACCAGAGACTTCTAGCTTTCAAACCTTCCTAGTAGCTCCACCTCCAACTGCCAGCTACAGCACACGGTCCTTCAAACAAACCAACCAAACAGACTGACAAACACAAGTTCGGCACACAGCAAGTAACCCCCAAACACACACACAAACACTGCAGACAGTCACTTACCCCACGGATGCTGTATGTGCTCCTCCTTCACCTGGAGAACTCCCTTGCAAAACTCCCTGTTAGCAGCTCCTGTTCGCTAAGCTAAAAGTTTAGCGAACTCCTATCTATTTAGGTGAAAGGTCCCAAACATATGTATGCTAACTTTTCCCTAGCTCAACATACAGGATGTAGCCTGTAGGTCCCTTGTGTTACAGCCAAAATACTTTAACATAAATCTATACATCTATTATAACTAAACAAATAAGCAAACACATAAGTAATCAATAAGAAAACATATATAGGCAAACAAGCAGGCTAGCCCTATAGGCTACAATTTATAACTCAAATATAATACACTAAAAATATAATGGGCTAGAGGAGCTATAGTAATTTAAGCCACCTGAAGTCCTGGCCCAATAAATATACGCAAGCACAACGCAACATACCCCAAAATTTAACAGATATCAAACATCAAGCTATTTGTTACTTACAAAATGAAAATAGACTTTTAATGACAAAGATTACATTGGAACATACTAAAAGATAATTACAGCCTTATAATCAAAGAAGTTCACAGTAGCAAAAATAATAGTACTCTACAGTCTGCACTTGTGTGATTTCTCTGATCTTGCCTTGGATCTACAGATATTTGAATCTCTCTGTATGCCTATGTCTGTCTATAGTACATGCACAATTTTCATACTATCTGAGGAATTCAGCACACTAAACAAACTATTCTGGGATAAACTCATTTTGGCTTAATTCTTTACTTTTAGGCCTTCTCCATACATACCATTCTTCATGAACAAAAACAAAATCTATTTCTTGTTACTTTGTTTTTAACCTAGACTTTTGAGAATATTTAATGAAAAGGGAACATCCCAACTGCATAATGACTATCAATGTATACAGAAAATGAAATCTTGTGTCCAGAATAATGGCTGAGATCATCTATAATGGAACTTGAGAGGTTATCTACTCCACAACCTTGTGCTGAGGCAGGACCAGGTATACTTAAGACAGCTATGAAAGATGTTTGTCTAAGCTATTCTTAAAAACTCTCTCATTGGAGAATTCCACAACCTCCCTTGGAGCCTTAACAATCTTTATCGTTAGGAAAAACTTTATATTATCTAAGCTAAATCTTCTTTTCTGCAGATTAAGCCAATTACTTTTTGTCCTACCTTCAGTGGTCATGGGAAAACAGTTGATCACTGCCCTCTTTATAACTGCCTTTAATATTTTGAAGATTGTTCTCTGGTCCAGTTGCCCCCCACACACACACACTCTCATCCTCTCCCACCCCTCAGGGTGCATCGATACTTGCAAGAGTACATGATTAGGTGTGCATTCTTGTTCTATAACCCCTCTGCTATCCACAACTGAAGCCTATTCCTGAAGGACATTGTGGTGTGTAAAAACTAGCATGCATGAGGGCTGTGGGTACATATACACGCACAAACATACACACAACTCCACTGTGGCATGGCCCCATATACATTCTACAGTGCAATGTGGACAGAGGCAAAGGGAGTGTACCAGGTCATGAATATTGATAGTCCTACAGGGCCATTCCCACAGTGCATTGATCCCTCCACCACCTGACGCTTACCTGAAAGTATAAAGGTCCTTCACTGCCCCCAACCCTTATCAGCAGTAGAAGGGATATGCTCTGAGCATTTCAGAACAGTGCTTGCTAGAATGTATTGATCAGTGGAGGTAACTGTGGTGCCGTGGAAGCATTCTGGGCCCATAACCCAGAGGTCGATGGATTGAAACCATCCTCTGCTATGGGGGGGAAGATAGCTCAGTGGTTTGAGCATGGGCCTAATAAACCCAGGGTTGTGAATTCAATCCTTGAGGGGGCCATTTAGGAATCTGGGGCAAAAATCTGTCTGGGGATTGGTCCTGCTCTGAGCAGGGGGTTGGACTAGATGACCTCCTGAGGTCCCTTCCAACCCTGATATTATATGTTTCTATGGTCCAAGAGCAGCTGCCTGGTCTCTGGAGTACACACAGGAATTGTTGATCAATGTGTAGTCAGAGTGCGCCATTCTCTATGACTGTGTCTAAGCAGGGAGCATTCACCATTATTGGAAAATTTCATGGTGGCTGGAGGAGTGGGGCACTCATCAGACTCTGTCACAGTGCTTGGAGAATATGAAGTACCTCAGGCTCCTCTACCAGAGAGTGCATGATTTGAACAGTCACTCCTGGAGGTGACATAGCACATGTCCTTGCTGTAATAAGCTGGACCAACTGCTCTCAAGGGTGGCAAGTACAGAGCCCAAAGTTACTCATGACCCTCTTCTCAACTCAGCTGGCATGATTGTACAGTGGGATGCGAGTGAGGGGCAGGGTGAGGAGGCAGCAAGGACCTCTGAGGAAGTTCCAGAGGAAGGCCTCAGAAACATGGAGGAAGAGGAACTTTTGATTCTGCACCTTGACCTAACAGACTCCACTGAGTGAGCTCTCCTGTATGGAGAGATTTTGGCAAACTAGTTGTCATAAACAGATGGTTAAGAGTTAATGCCTCTTTTACCTGTAAAGGGTTAAAAAGTTCACCTAGCCTAGCTGACACCTGACCAGAGGAACCAATGGGGGAACAAGATGTTTCAAAAGGAAGGAGGGAAGTTTTTCCTTTGTTTTAGAGTTTCAGTTTCAGTCAGAGTGAAAAAGATCAAGGAACCAGCCTCTTATCAGAGTAGTAAGTTTTAGAAAGGAATAAATAGGTTTATGTTTATTTCTTTGTGACCTGTCTTATGCAATTAGAGGTAGAATCAAATTGGGTATTTGGTATTTTTTTGTGTAATTAAATTTGTGCCCAGCGGAACATCCTCTGTGTTTTGAATCTGTTGTCTGTGAGAGTAGCTGGTATGCTAATCTCTCCCAGAGGTTTTTCTTTTCCCTTTTCCTTAATTAAAAGCCTTTTTCTTAATCCCTGATTGATTTTTCCTTGTTTTTAGATCCAAGGGGACTGGAGATTGGTGGGAGAAAGGAGGGGAGATAGTTAATTTCTCCTTGTTTTAAGATCCAAGGGATTGGATCTGGACTCACCAGGGAATTGGTGAAGGAGTCTCTCAAGGCTACCCAGAGAGGGGAAGGTTTTTGGGGGAAAGGGAGTGAGCCAGACACTGAAAATTCTGGATGGCGGCAGTGATACCAGATCTAAGCTAGTAATTAAGCTTAGAAGTGTCCATGCAGGTCCCCACATCTGTACCCTAAAGTTCAGAGTGGGGAAGGAACCTTGACACATGCATTTTAGAAGATCAGGATGTGCCCTCAAGAATGTCTATTAGGACCCCAAGTCTGCAAACTCTGGAAAAACCCACACCTGGTTAATTAATAATCAGAAGGAACCTCTTGTTTGACCATTGAAACTGCTTGCTTAATAAGTTTTCTTTAAGGCACATGTCATTCTATTATTAATGTAGAAATGAGGGGAAAACGTTTGAGGTAGTGGGACTCTTTGGGACTGGTCTCTCACTCTGGATGCATCTTGTGTTCCACACCAGCAGATAGGCTGCCACTGTGCCACTCGAGAGCCACACTCAGCTTCAGTTCATCTGCAAATTTGACACCATCAGCTCAGGATTGAACAAAGACTGTGAATGGCTTGCCAACTATAGAACCAGTTTCTCCTTTCTTGGTTTTCACACCTCAACTGCTAGAACAGGGCCTCATCCTCCCTGATTGAACTGACCTCGTTATCTCTAGCTTGCTTGCTAGCATATATATATCTGCCCCTGGAAATTTCCACTACATGCATCTGAGGAAGTGGGTATTCACCCACGAAAGCTCATGCTCCAAAACGTCTGTTAGTCTATAAGGTGCCACAGGATTCTTTGCTACTTTTACAGATCCAGACTAACACGACTACCCCTCTGATACTTGACACCATGCAAGGCACTGCATTTAGCCGTATGGAATGGAAATCCATCAACGTCATGAAGAAACTTGCACAAATACAGACAGATATCATCTTCCTTTCCAAATGCAAACGGATGGACATCATACCAAATGGACTAAAGGTAAAAAATCCACTGCTATCTACATACTACACAGACCACAGTGAGAGATTATGCCATACTCTATCAAAAAAATTGAGGAACCACCTGATCAGCATCCTATACAGCAAACAGGAAAACATCAAAAAAGAGCTCTCCAACCTGGAGACTCTCATTAATAACCAAACTTCTATACAAACGGACTTTACTAAAATAAGACAGGAGATCTACATTACTCACTTCACCTCTCTACAAAGGAAAAAGGACTGTAAGCTGTCTAAACTCCTACCTGCCACATGGGGCCACAACCGTGGTACCCCTAACCCACCCAGCAATATCGTCAATCTATCCAACTACACACTCAGCCCAGAGGAAAAGTCTGTCCTATCTCGGGGACTCTCTTTCTGCCCTGCCACCCCCACCAACATGATAGAGTTCTGTGGCGATCTGGAAGTCTACTTTCGCCGTGTCCGACTCAAAGAATACTTCCAGGACAACACTGAACAGTGCACTGATACACAGGTGCCCTCCCACCAACAGCACAAGAAGACGAACTCCACATGGACTCCTCCTGAGGGTCGAAATGACAGTCTGGACCTATATATTGAATGCTTCCGCCGGCGTGCACAGGCAGAAATCATGGAGCAACAGCATCGCTTGCCTCACAACCTAAGTCATGCAGAACGCTATGCCATCCACAGCCTCAGAAACCACCCTGACATTATCATCAAAGAGGCTGATAAAGGAGGTGCCGTTGTCATCATGAACAGGTCTGACTACCAAAAGGAGGCCGCCAGACAACTCTCCAATACCAAATTCTACAGGTCACTTCCCTCAGATCCCACTGAGGAATACACTAAGAAACTACAGCATCTACTCAGGACACTCCCTACACTAACACCAGAAGAAATCAACATACCCCTAGAGCCCCGACCCAGGGTTATTCTATCTACTACCCAAGATCCATAAACCCGGAAATCCTGGACGCCCCATCATCTCGGGCATTGGCACTCTCACTGAAGGACTGTCTGGATATATGGACTCTCTACTCAGACCCTATGCCACCAGCACTCCCAGCTATCTCCGTGACACCACAGATTTCCTGAGGAAACTACAATGCATTGGTCACCTCCCAGAAAACACCATCCTAGCCACCATGAATGTAGAGGCTGTCTACACAAACATCCCACACACAGATGGAATACAAGCTGTCAGGAACACTATTCCTGATGATGCCACAGCACAACTGGCTGCTGAGCTCTGTGCCTTTATACTTACACACAACTATTTCAAATTTGATGACAATATATATCTCCAGATCAGTGGCACTGCTATGGGCACCCGCATGGCCCCACAATATGCCAATATCTTTATGGCTGACCTGGAACAACGCTTCCTCAGCTCTTGTCCACTCACGCCCCTTCTCTACCTACGCTACATTGATGACATCTTCATCATCTGGACCCATGGGAAGGAGACTCTGGAAAAATTCCACCACGATTTCAACAGCTTCCACCCCACCATCAACCTCAGCCTGGACCAATCTACAAGGGAGGTCCACTTTCTAGACACCACAGTGCAAATAAGTGATGGTCACATTAACACCACCCTATATCGAAAACCTACCGACCGCTATGCCTACCTTCATGCCTCCAGCTTCCATCCTGGACACATCACACGATCCATTGTCTACAGCCAAGCACTGAGGTACAACCGCATCTGTTCTAACCCCTCAGACAGAGACCAACACCTACAAAATCTCCACCAAGCATTCTCAAAACTACAATATCCGCATGAGGAAATAAGGAAACAGATCAACAGAGCCAGACGCGTACCCAGAAGCCTCCTACTGCAAGACAAACCCAAGAAAGAAACCAACAGGACTCCACTGGCCATCACATACAGCCCCCAGCTAAAACCCCTCCAACGCATCATCAAGGATCTACAACCCATCCTGGACAATGATCCCACACTTTCACAGGTCTTGGGTGGCAGGCCAGTCCTTACCCACAGACAACCTGCCAACCTGAAACATATTCTCACCAGTAACTGCACACCGCACTATAATAACTCTAGCTCAGGAACCAATCCATGCAAGAAACCTCGATGCCAACTCTGCCCACATATCTACACCAGCGACACCATCACAGGACCTAACCAGATCAGCCACGCCATCACCGGTTCATTCACCTGCACATCCACCAATGTAATATACGCCATCATATGCCAGCAATGCCCCTCTGCTATGTATATCGGCCAAACTGGACAGTCTCTACGGAAAAGGATAAATGGACACAAATCAGACATTAGGAATGGCAATATACGAAAACCTGTAGGAGAGCACTTCAACCTCCCTGGCCACACTATAGCAGATCTTAAGGTGGCCATCCTGCAGCAAAAAAACTTCAGGACCAGACTTCAAAGAGAAACGGCTGAGCTTCAGTTCATCTGCAAATTTGACACCACTCAGCTCAGGACTTGAACAAAGACTGTGGCTGGCTTGCCAACTACAGAACCAGTTTCTCCTCTCTGGTTTTCATTCACCTCAACTGCTAGACACAGGTCCCTCATCCTCCCTGATTGAAGTGACCTCGTTCTCTCTAGCTTGCTTGCTAGCATATATTACCTGCCCCTGGAATTTCCACACATGCATCTGAGGAAGTGGGATTCACCCCGAAAGATCAGCTCCAAAACGTCTGTTAGTCTATAGGTGCACAGGATTCTTTGCTGCTTTTACAGATCCAGACTAACACGGCTACCCTCTGATACTGACCACTCAGCTTCAGTAATTATCGAGGCTTGGGATGTTTTACTAACTTTTGCAGGCAGGTGTAAATTCTTGAGACTAAGTTAAAGTTTAGCTTTAAGTGAAAGCACTTCTGTGTGCCTGTTTGTTGGCAGTCATCTATCAGCCGGTGGCCATGTCTCCCCTGATTTATTTCCTGACACCACTTGCACAACGTAAACATACCAAGAACTTAAGAGTGAAAGAACCCCGGATAACACTCTCACCTCAAGGAGTCAGAGGAGGACATCTGGCCACACCTGGAATCTGAGGCTGGTAAGTTAAAATACACTTGCACACTCCCCAGAAATATCTCCTCTTGTTCTGGTAATACATGCCTGAAGCTACCACACCCATTTCTGTTCCCTCCTGACATGGTCCCTGAGCAAGAAATGGCTGTATATCAATGATTGTATTGAAATCCCCAAAACCACTGTAAAACATTCAGCATAAGCTATAGCAGAGTATTAATCAGCAGACTGGGCCCCTGTGTGTCTGTGCATTTGTCAGCTGACATTGTGGTCAGTGATAGTCCCTGGGCCAAGCTGAGCGTGTGTGTGTGTGTGTGTGTGTGTGTGTGTGTGTGTGTGTGTGTGTGTGTGTGTGTGTGTCTATAAAGGGATGTGGGAAGGTATGGGTTATGACAGGACCTGAGTGAGGCAAAAACAGTTTTATGACACTCATGGTTGCTCAAAGACCTATAAGGACTCCTCTTTCCTTCCCCTAGTGAATGGAAGCTGTGTGGAGATGGAAGGAAGGGGGCTGGTATTGCGTCCGGGAAGGGAAAGGGAACGGTTTGTTTGCCATGATAGTCAGTGCAGTCCATTCTCCCCTTTAGACAATTTCAAATGTTTGTACCATTTCTAGTCTAGTGTCTGTCCTCTCCCTGCGTTCAGCCACTCTGCAGAAGTTGGGGAGAGATGGGAATGGTGTGAAGCATCTGCTCTGGTGATTGCATGAACACAATGCTGTTCATTAGAACTGGAGAGGTGACTGATTTGCTGCATTAATCCAAAAATAAGTGAAGAAAATAACTTCTGTAGTAACTCTGTTTCCATGTCTTTTCATACTATTTACTGGACAAAGAAGATAGAATTCTGGCATTGCAGCGGGTGTGGAAGTAGAGGAACTGACAGGGATTTGTAGGGTATCTAATGCATGAGAATCTCTGTTAGCGAGAGTTAGGCTAGCTGTACCCTACTAACGTGAGCTTTGTAGAAGCGGGATTGTGTGAGGCGAGTGGGAAAGAACTGTGTGAGAAGTTGTTGAGACTTTATGTAGATACTGAGGGTATGTCTACACTATGGGATTATTCCGATATTACATAAACCGGTTTTGTAAAACAGATTGTATAAAATCAAATGCACGCGTCCACACTAGGCACATTAATTCAACGGTCGTGCGTCCTGAGTCCGAGGCTAGCAACTCTATTTCAGGAGCTTTGCAATTGTGGGTAGCTATTCCGAAGCTATCCCATAGTTCCCCAACTCTCCCCCGCCCCTTGGAATTCTGGGGTTGAGATCACCAGTGACTGATGGGGCAAAAATCATTGTTGCGGGTGGTTCTGGGTACAGCCTCACCCCTCCCTCCCTGAAAGCAGCAGACAACTGTTTCATGCCTTTTTTCCTGGGTGAACTGTGCAGACGCCATAGCACGGCAAGCATGGACCCTGCTCAGATCAATACCTCAATTGTGGACATTGTAAACACCTCGTGCATTCTCGTGCAGTCTATGCTGAACCGGGACCTGCAAAGCCAGGCGAGGAAAAGGAGGCAGCTACGGCAGCGCAGCAATGAGAGTGATGAAGACATGGACACAGAATTCTCTTAAACCGCGGGCCCCTGCGCTTTGGAGTTCCTGCTGGTAATGGGGCAGGTTCTAGCTATTGAACGCTGACTTTGGGCCCAGGAAACAAGCACAGACTGGTGGGACCGCATAGTTTTGCAGGTGTGGGATAATTCGCAGTGGCTGCGAAACTTTCGCATGCGTAAGGGCACTTTCATGGAACTTTGTGACTTGCTTTCCCCTGCCCTGAAACACCATAATACCAAGATGAGAGC
Organism: Gopherus evgoodei; assembly: GCF_007399415.2. Taxonomy (NCBI): domain Eukaryota; kingdom Metazoa; phylum Chordata; order Testudines; family Testudinidae; genus Gopherus; species Gopherus evgoodei. The sequence goes on from NC_044322.1 coordinate 128,738,698, forward strand.
AGCCCTCACAGTTGAGAAGTGAGTGGCAATAGCCCTCTAGAAGCTTGCAACGCCAGACAGCTACCGGTGAGTCGGGAATCAATTTGGAGTGGGAAAATCTACTGTGGGGGCTGCTGTGATGCAAGTAGCCAAAGCAATCATTAAGCTGCTGCTATGAAAGGTTGTGACTCTGGGAAATGTGCAGGTCATAGTGGATGGCTTTGCTGCAATGGGATTCCCTAACTGTGGGGGGGCGATAGATGGAACCCATATCTCTATCTTGGCACCGGAGCACCAGGGCACCCAGTACGTAAACCGCAAGGGGTACTTTTCAATGGTGCTGCAAGCACTGGTGGATCACAAGGGACATTTCACCAACATCCACATGGGATGGCCAGGAAGGGTTCGTGACACTTGCATCTTCAGGAACGCTAATCTGTTTAAACGGCTGCAGCAAGGGAATTACTTCCCAGACCAGAAAATAACAGTTGGGGATGTTGAAATTCCTGTAGTTATCCTGGGGGACCCAGCCTACCCCTTGATGCCATGGCTCATGAAGCCATACACACGCAGCCTGGACAGTAGTCAGGAGCTGTTCAAATACAGGCTGAGCAAGTGCAGAATGGTGGTAGAATGTGCATTTGGCCGTTTAAAGGTGCGCTGGCGCACATTACTGACTCGCTCAGACCACAGCCAAACCAATGTCCCCTTTGTTATTGCTGCTTGCTGTGTGCTCCACAATCTCTGTGAGAGTAAGGGGGAGACCTTTATGGCGGGGTGGGAGGCTGAGGCAAATCCCCTGGCCGCTGATTACGTGCAGCAAGACACCAGGGCGATTAAAAGAGCACACCAGGAAACGGTGCGCATCAGAGACGCTTTGAAAATGAGTTTCATCAAGGGCCAAGGTACGGTGTAACTGTTGTGTTTGTTTCCCCTTGATGAACCCCCCCCCAATTGACTCATTCCCTGTAAGCAACCCACCCTCCCCCTTTGATTACAGCTTGCTTAAGGAAATAAAGTCACTATTGTTTAAAAATCATGTATTCTCTATTAAAAAGTCATTATAAAAAGAGGGAGAGAAATGACAAGGTATCCCGGGTGTGGTTTGGGAGGAGGATAGGAGGGAAGGAAACGGCTACTAAAAACATTTCAATGTAATGACAGCCTTTTGGTTGGGCTATCCAGGGGGGTGGAGTGGGCGGGTGCATGAAGCCTTCCCTCACGTGTTCTTACACGTCTGGGTGAGGAAGACATGGAACATGGTGAGCGGTGAGGGTGGTTACACAGGGGCTGCAGCGGCACTCTGTAACCCCGCTGCTCTTCTTGAAGCTCCACCAGACGTCAGAGGATATCAGTTTGATCACGCAGCAGCCCCAGTGTTGCATCCCGCCACCGCTGATCTTCCTGCCTACACCTCTGATCTTCCTGCCACCACCTCTCATCTCTAGCATCTCTCCAATCCTCACGTTGGTCCCTCCTGTCCTCACGTTCACTGGCATCTTTCCTGTAATTTGATACCATGTCCTTCCACTCATTCAGATGAGCTCTTTCATTGCGGGTCACTTCCATGATTTCCAAGAACATTTTGTCTAGCGTCTTCTTTTTCCTCCACCTTATCTGAGATAGCCTTCGGGATGGAGTAGGGAGACTTGAAAAATGTGCAGCTGCATGAGGGAGGGAAAAAAGGGAGAGAAGTATTTTAAAAGATACATTTTACAGAACAATGGTTATACTCTTTCACAGTCAACAACACTATTCACCTTACGTAGCACATGTGATTTCACTACAAGGTCGCATGGCTGGTATCATGGCTGGTATCATGGAAGATCACTGCTAATCACTGCTAATCACCCTCCTTCCTCCCCCCCACCGCGTGGCTGGTATCAGGGAAGATCCCTGATAGCCAAACGCAAAAAAGCTCAGCGCTATTCCCCTCCCCCCGCTTGGCTACGTGCAAGGAAAGATTTCTTTTAAGCAACAGGCAAACAGCCCAGTAGGAATCGCCATCTCTGACCCCTTACTTAAATTTCTGAATTTCAACTAGGTTACCATGAACGATATCACTCTCCTGAGGATAACACAGCGAGATAAAGAACGGATGTTGCTTGAATGCCAGCAATCACCGGGACCATACGCAGCTATGCTTTGTCATGCAATGATACCCAATTACTTGCTACATGCATGGCGTGGTAAAGTGTCCTACCATGGTGGACGGAATAAGGCTGGCTTGCCCAGAAACCTTCTGCAAAGGCTTTTGGAGTACCTCCAGGAGCGCTTCATGGAGATGTCCCTAGAAGATTTCCGCTCCATCCCCAGACATGTTAAGAAACTTTTCCAATAACTGTACTGGTTGCGAATGCATACCAAATCCTCAGGGCAAATCAATCATTAAAAAACACTTGCTTTTAAACCATGTTTTATATTTACAAAGGTGCACTCACCAGAGATCACTTCCATGGCTTCTCTGTCTGGGCTAGTGGCTTGAGAGGGCTGGGAGGGTAATTCCGTTTGGGTGAGAAAAATCTCCTGGCTGTTGGGGCTAACGGAGTGCTGTATGCTCTCTGCAAGCTCGTCCTCCTCTTCCTCCTCCTCATCTTCCCCGTCCACAGAATCCTCAGCCTGGCTGAGATTACCACCCCCACCTCGGTCAGAATCCAGGGACAAGGGTGGGGTAGTGGTGGCAGACCCCCTCCCCCAGAATTACATGCAGCTCAGCATAGAAGCAGCATGTTTTCGGCCCTACCCCGGACCTTCCGTTTGCTTCTTTGGTTTTCTGGTAGGCTTGTCTGAGCTCCTTAACTTTCACTCTGCACTTCACTGAGTCCCTGGTGTGGCCTTTCTCCATCATAGCCTTGGAAATTTTTTCAAATATTTTTTCATTTCGTCTTTTGGAAAGTAGTTCTGTTAGCACAGAATCCTCTCCCCATATAGCGATCAGATCCAGTACCTCCCATGCGGTCCAGGCTGGAGCTCTTTTTCGATTCTCAGGAGACTGCATTGTTACCTTGCTGACGAGCTCTGCGTGGTCACCTGTGCTGATCAGAGCTCCACGCTGGCCAAACAGGAAATGAAATTCAAAAGTTCGCGGGGCTTTTCCTATATACCTGGCCAGTGAATCCGAGTTGAGATTGCTATCCACAGCGGTCACAATGATGCACTGTGGGATACCACCCGGAGGCCAATACCATCGATTTGCGGCCACACTAACTCTAATCCGATATGGTAATACCGATTGTAGCTCTACTCCTCTCATTGGGGAGGAGTACAGAAACCCATTTAAAGAGCTCTTTATATAGATATAAAGGGCCTCATTGTGTGGACGGGTACAGCATTAAATCGGTTTAATGCTGCTAAAATCGGTTTAAACGCGTAGTGTAGACCAGGCTTGAGGAACGTAGACTGGCATCTAAATAGAAGTGAGAAAAATAAGATATCAATATGGCCTATGTATAAACAAAATGCAGCTGTTGCTTATTATTGTATGTAACAAAAAGTATAAATGCTTGCTGTGAATGTTTACCTGTGGAGAGACCTGGCTGGGACTGGGGCAACCCTGTGTTCTAGGGTACTCTCTCCCTCTATACAATTGTAAAGAGAAAATAAAGTATCTGACTCTGCTGCACCCAACCAAAAAGTGAGAACTAAGTTTTTCTCCGACAAGGGGTTAGGGGGTAGGTAGACATTTTCTGATTTTATCTGTTCCTCCTGCATGGGAACTCCATCTGCAAGCTTAGAATATAGTGAATTTCTGCTGAGATTACCACTCAGTCCTGTAAGCATATGTAACCGGGGTCCCAGGAAGTCACACTGGAGTTACTCATTTAGGGTGAACTGCAAAGAATGGGGCAGACAATCCTCAAAGCTGGTGGATATTCCAATACTTAGATTTACCAAGCCATCACAAAACAGCTTCTCTAATACCTCACTTGTTACCCAGAAGCCAAAACCACAGTTCCCTTGAAGTAACCCAGCCTAAGCCTCCACTCAGACACCCAAATCAAATATGATGAAGATTACTGAAAATCTTTTTCATCACGTAAAAAAATTTCTACCAATCCCAAAGGATCAGACACATTATCTTCCAGGTTAATGAATATTTCAGACCTTACCCAAATGCATTCTTATAGCCAATTCTTATTAACTAAACTGGGATGGTTTTAAAAAGAAAAGAGAGAGAGTATTGGTTGAAAGATCAGTGTACATACAGACATAAGTACATTTCTTGAGATTCAGATTCATAGTAGAGATGTGAGCGTCGTAGTTGCAAAGAGTTCTTTCAGAATTAGCTCATAGGTTATAGTCCAAGGTTTATATTCAGGGTAATTCCAGGTTAGGACTGGAGATCTCAGCCTTATGACTTAATTTTCCCCTCAATGAAGCATCAGGTAAGCCTGAGATGACAAGATCGGGACCTTTATACAGTCCCAGGCCTTTTTTGACAGCTTGGAGTCCTTGGCGAACAGTAGCCAATTATGGAGACTTTGAAATAAACCTATTTCCTAAGCATCACCAGTAATTAGCTGTACAGATTAAAATAAAGCAATTGACCATTTTCCACCATTCTCAGGTTATTTGCAATACATTTCAAAGAGAGATGAATACATATATACTGTTCATTTAAATGTTAATATTTCATTTTAATCTCTGAATCAATAGCTATGACAGACAGGAATTGTCTGTTTACATGGCTAATATCTTACAAAATATACGTACACACATACAAGTAGTATGACCTCCAATTCTCTAACAACATTGGTTTGCATTTCAAAGTTCTAGCCTCATGGAGTGGCCCTAATTACCATTCACATACTTTTCTAACATATCTCTAATGGTTGACTCTGGTCATTTATCCTGCAAGCTGCTTAACTCTTTCTGGCCATGTGTCACACTTAGTATGAGATTTGTTGCAATTATTTAACAGTGGTAGCAACAATGATTTGCATGGTCATATTTTAATCAGATAATGTCACAGAATAATTCAGCAAATTTTTGGTGTAGCAGGAATTCAAGCTAGTTCCTGAGGTTTAATTGTGGGGCAAATGCGTATGGTCCACCTTTGTAGCTCACCAAACCCTTTCACTCAGCTATATGTAGAGTGGTCTCCATGATCAGAATAATCTCTCACGGACAGAAAACTAGGATATTGCCCCTAGAATTTTAGTGTTAAGATCACATATCAAAATGGGGCAGTTGAGGATGCAGGTATATGCCTGTGTATAGTGTAAAGCCATACCCAGCATGGCATACGTGGACACTCAGAGCAGGTACAGGGTACACGCTCTCAAAGTGCACATACATGTAACTGTGTACATTTGCAAGTATAGATGTATCCTCAGTCATCTTTTCTCAAGTTTAAACCTACCCAATTTTTTAACATTACTCATAGATTAGGCTTTATAATTTTTTTATCATTTTTTTTCCCTCTCCCCTTTGTTCATTTCTTTCTTAAAGTGTGATGCCCCAAACTGGATACGGTACTCCAAATGAGGTCTCACCAGTGCCAACTATATCAGGACAATTACCTTCCATGTATTACATAAAACACTGGCCTCTCTGGGAGGTGCTGGATGCTGGTGTCTCTGGGAGGTAGGAGGAAGAAATGTTCAACTCTGGTGTCCACTGATGCATGCTCCGACCCACTGGCTAATGTCCCTTCAGTCTTATACCTTCTGGGTGGGGTTGAGGGGTTCCAGCCCAAAAATGGTCTGTAACTCAGAAACATAACTCAATATTGGGATATCTCTAGGCTTCTGGGTTGCATTCATGCCCTTTTTCTTTGGGCTTGGTTCTCAGTCTCTAATCCAAGCATTGCCCACTTACTGGGTTCTATCTGTTCCTCTCTGTGATGGGTTCCCTCCCTATAGTGCCACCTGGAACTGGGGTATAACTGGGCCCATCTGACCCATGAATGTGGCATCCCTTTCACCCTGTAATGCTGTGACAAGCTGAAGACATGCTCCCAGTCTCATACTTTCACCAGCACACAGATCCCTACACACCCAGCTGCCGAAACACAGACACTGTAATCAGTTCTGTATAGGAAAGCTCAGCTAAGAAATTGCTCTGTGAACATCCCAGTCTAGAGGATAAACCCAAACTTATACCATCTTACACTACACAAAGAACTATACAGTGTTAGCTCATGAAATTTTCCCCCTCACTCAATGTGGAGGGGAATATACACAGCTTTCTGCCAAGTTAGAATTTCCACACATGCTGGTTTTAGACAAATCAAAAGCAAGTTTATTAACTACAAAAGATAGGTTTTAAGTGATTACAAGGGCTAGCAAACAGATCAAAGCAGATTACCTAGCAAATAAAACCAGCACACAATCTAAGCTTAATATACTATAGAAACTGGTTATAAGCAGCAAATCTCACCCTGAATTTCCACTCTATTATCCAAAGTCCTTAATGAAAGTATTGACCAGTACCAGACCCAGGACAAACTCCTCTGGGACCCTACTATATACATCCGCCATTTGCAGTAAACCATTTATAACTACTTTTTGTGTACACTCTTTCAACCAGTTTTATTTTGTAATCTGGACAGATTGCAGAGATTCCCATCCCTAGTTAGTGGAAATATACTAGTATTATCATGGAGTCCAGTACCACGTAACTTGGTTACAGGACCCTGCAGCCGTAACTCAGAGAATATTCGTAGCGTCACCAGAAAGACTTCTCAGTGAGTGATTAGTATCTTCAAAGACTTATTGTTTTCCTTAATAACTCTTCCCAGCATGACATCTAGACTGATTGCATTCTGCCTAGTAGGTGTTCCCCAGGTATAAACATATTTGTAATAGATGCATAGACAATATTCCTAACTTCAGATACCAAAAAGATACATTCATACAAATAGGATAGTCATATTCAGTAAATCACAACCTTTCGAATGATATCTCACATGCCTTATCTTCTATAAAATACATCATAGTTATGCCATAATCATATCATAACAATATATTTATGAAGAATATGGGGCATAATGTTACACTCCCCTAGCTGGCAGGCCTGTCTCCACAACTCTAAAAGTGAAACTCCTTTCAGTTAGAGAGGCAGAACTCCATCCTCCTTCCCAGCCAGTCACTTCTGAATTGAGCCAGTCAAGGTTCTTTTATTCTCCCTCCAGTCTTGGCATTTGCTTCAGATATAATGGAGTGGGGCTAGTTGGGCCTAAAGGCTCTCCTTAACCCCTTCTCTTCTGGTATGGGGCTTCTCTTCCCCATCACTCTACTGTTAATATACACTCGGAATATTACCCTTTTTAACAACTGCATTACATTGTTGACTTATTCAAGTTGTGATCCACTATAACCCCAAGATTCCCTTTAGCACTACAATCACCTCACCAGTTATTCTCCTTTTTCTAATTGTGTATTTGACTTTTTTCTTTGTAAGTTTAATACTTTGCACTTGTCTTTACTGAATTGCATCTTGTTATTTCAATTTGTCAGAGCTGTTGTTAAATTCTAATTCAGTCCACAGATTTTATAAGCATGCTTTCCACCTATTATCAAAAGTCCTTAATGAAAGTATTGACCAGTACCAGACCCAGGACAAACTCCTCTGGGACCCTGCTATATACATCCGCCATTTGCAGTAAACCATTTATAACTACTTTTTGTGCACACTCTTTCAACCAGTTTTGCACCCACCTTACAGTAGTTTCATCTAGACCACATTTCTCTAGTTTATGAGAATGTCATATGAGATTATGTCAAAATCCTTACTAAAATCAAAATATACCATGTCTACTTATTCCCCGATCTACTAGATCACTGACCCTGTCAAAGAAGGAAACTAGGTTGGTTGGCATTATTTGTTCTTGACAAATCTATGTTGGCTATAAATCATAAAATGCTTACAAATTGTCTGTTTAATAATTTGTTCCAGGATCTTCCCAGGTATCAAAGTTAGGTTGACTTGTCAATAATTCCTTGGGTCCTTATATAGAATTTTCACAAAATAACCTGATCTCTGCCTGCTGAGAATGATCACAATACACTTTAGAAAGAACACCTAAAAATGGGATTTTAATGCTAAATCAAAGGACTAGTTTCTCAGCTGGTGTAAATTGGCATAGCTCCATTAATGTTTCAATTGAAGCCCAGAATCTACGGAATTAAAGGAAAATTAAAAGTCATCAAAAAAAGCAAGCAACAACACAAAAGAAAAACTAAAAAAAACCCAAACCATTTAATGTTTGTCGAATTAATTCTGAGCCTGATTATGCAATATTAAATATTGTAGTGAATATAACTATTGCTAGTCCATGAGTTAATGAAAATCTGTCATTTGAAATTATTCCTGCTCATATGCAAAATACCAGATAAAAATATAATAAGAAAAATAGACATAAATTATTTTTTCTTGTATGAGTTTATTTTAATTTAATATAAACATGTGAGTGATATATGATTCTATATCTGGGATTTGTATTGTTACTGGATTTTGGAACATAGAATCATAGAATCAGAATCGTAAGACTCGAGAGGTCTTCTTGTCCAGTACCCTACATTCAGCCGGGCCTAAGTATTATCTAGACCATCCCTGAAAGATGTTTGTCTCGCTTGATCTTAAACATCACCAATTATGGAGATTCCCCAACCTCCCCAGGCAACTTATTTTTACCCTGACAGGTTAACTACCCTGACAGGAAGTTTTTCCTAATGTCCAACCTAAACCATCCCTGCTGCAATTTAAGCCCATTGCTTCTTGTCCCATCCTCAGAGGATAATGAAAACTTTTTTCTCCCTCCTCCTTATAACAAACTTCTTTTTATGTACTTGAGAATTGTTATCATGTCCTCCCTCATTCTTCTCTTCTCCAGACTAAACAAAGAGATTTTTCAATCTTCCCTCAAAGGTCGTGTTTTCTAGATTTTACTCATTTCCGTTGCTCTTCTATGGACATTCTCCAATTTGTCAACATCTTTCCTGAAACTTGGTGCCCAGAACTAGAAACAGTACTCCAGTTCAGGCCTAATCAGTGTGTAGTAGAGCAGATGAATTATTTCTTGTGTTTTCCTTTCAAAACTTCTGCCAATACATATCAGATTGATGTTTTCTTTTTTTGCAACAGTGTTACTCATATTTAGCTTGTGATGCACTATGACCCACAGATCTCTTTCTGCAGTACTCCTTCCTTGCCACTCATTTCCCATTTTGTATGAGTACAAACTGATTGTTCCTTCATAAGTGGAGTACTTAGCATTTGTCCTTATTGAATTTCATCCTATTTCTTCAGACCTTTTCTCTATTTTTTTTTCAGATCATTTTGAATTTTAATCTTATCCTCCAAAGAACTTTCAACCCCTTCCAACTCGGTATCAGCTGCAAACTTTATAAGAGTACTCACTATGCCATTATCTAAATCACTGATGAAGTTATTTAACAGAACCAGATTGAGAACTGATCGCTGCAGGACTCCACTCGATATATCCTTCGAGCTGCACTGTGAATCACTGATGACTGCTCCCTGGGAACAGTTTTCAAACTAGTTATATACCCACTTTATAGTAGCTCTATGTTGTATTTGCCTAGTTTTTTTCTTTTTTTTTTTTTAATGTGGAGGTCATGCAAGACAGTATAAAAAACTTTACTAAAGTCAAGATATACCACATCTGCTGCTTTCCCCCTATCCATAAGGCTTGTTACCATGTCAAAGAAAGTTATTAGGCTGGTTTGACATGATTTATTCTTGACAAATCCATGCTGTCTATTACTTATCACTTTGTTATCTTCAAAGTACTTGCAAATTGATTGCTTCATTATTTGCTCCATTATCTTTCCTGGTACTGAAGTTAAAATGACTGGCCTGTAATTCCCCAGCTTGTCCTTATTCCTCTTTTTATAGATGGGCACTATATTATCTCTTTTCCAGTCCTCTGGAATCTCTCCTGTCCTCCATGACTTTTTTCAGATAATTGCTAAAGGTTCAGATATCTTCTCAGTCAGCTCCTTGAGTATTTTAGGATATATTTCATCAAGCCTTGGTGACTTGCAGACATCTAACTTGTCTAAGTAATTATTTACTTGTTCTTTCCCTATTTTAGCCTCTGATCCTACCTCATTTTCCAGGCATTCAGTATATTAGATTCCGAATTGCTACTAAACATTTTGGTGAAAACCGAAATAAAAAAATCATTTATCACTTCTGCCATCTCCACATTTTCTGTTATTGTTTTTCCCCTCTCACTGAGTAATGGGTCTACTCCATCCCTGGTCGTCATCTTGCTTCTAATGTATTTGTAGAATGTAATATTATTATTATCAAACATGGCAGATGTGCGTAGTCCATCACATACCTAGAAGGCAAGGTGAATTCTTCTTGAGAAAGGGAATTGGAGAAGTGGATGATGTCTCAGAAGCATCTATTCTCACTTCCTTGGCTCCCCTTCCCAGCTCTGATTTTTTTTTCTTCATCCTCTACAGTTAGAGGCAAGATACTAGAACTTGTGACATGTTGACAAGCTTTTCCTTAAGTTTAAAACAGAGAAGTGAGATGATTTAAAGCAACTTTGGTAGATCCCTGCAGTCTTATCAGCTCAGCAGAGGTGTAAACTAGCTATAAGAATTCTTAATGAGTTTGATCACTCAATACAGTTTAATGTTTTATGGGAACAAGTAATATGTTCCCTGTCAGGTAAAATGGGTATGTAAGGTTAGATGGGAAGTATAGGAAGCTAAATGGGAAATTAAAGAACAGTGTGTCTCTTCAGTAGCTATCATCCTACAGGTGGGGCACCCTTGAAAAGATCATGCCTCCACATCTCCTTAAGGGAGTCATGAAATATAATGCTGAGACTACGGTAGTGATTGTGCCTTGATTAGAGGCAGAAAGTTGATATTTCAAAGGTGTTAACAGGAAAAAATGTTTGTGTCTGTCTGTGTACTTCCTCTCTGAAAAGTACCTTTTTAAAAAAAAAGAAAGGAGAAACCTTATTGCATTGTCAAAGTAAGATGATTAAAGATGTTCTTCTTTTTCACTTTTAAAAGAGAAGCCCAAAGAAAACTGTGCAGCTTCTTCATATTTCATCTATGCAATATCCAAAACAGTGTATGTGGATCATCCACACTAATTCCTCCCTCAAATAAGAAGACAGATGCCTAGCATAATGGACCCGCTGCCATTTCTAGGAGGTCAGTCTGTTCATCTTAGGTGCCCCATCATTGTAGTATATGAGCACCTCAGATTTTATCTCCACAATGATCCTGCAAAGTAAATGTCATCCCCATTTTACAGATAGGGAACTGAGGGACACAGAGTCTGAGGCCTGTCATAAATGTAGAGGGAAGCGTAGCAAAAGTCCCTCCTTGGCAGCTGTACTGAATCGCCTTACCTGTAAGGGGTTAAGTAGTTCAAATAACCTAGTTGGCACCTGACCAGGAGAACCAATGAGGAAAGAAGATACTTTCAAATCTGTGGGGGAAGGATTTGTTTCTGGCTCTCTTTGTTGTTCCTTCTCTGGACGGAGGGAGAGACCAAGCAAGCAGAACATCTCCTAAAAATACACCTCTACCCCGATACAACACGGTTCTCGGGAGACAAAAAATCTCACCTCGTTATAGGTGAGACCCCGTTATATCAATTTTGCTTTGCCCCCACCCCGTTCCTTGTTCTCTGACCACCCCCTCCAGAGACTCCACACCCTAATCACCCCCAGGACCTCACTCTCTACCCAACCCCCCTGTCCCCTGACTGCTCCGATCCCTATTCAACTCCACCCCTCCCCGACAGGCACTCACCGGCAACAGCAGGAAGCAGAGCAGCGCAGCCCCAGTCTGCTCCACTCCACCAGCTCCCAGCCACTGAGCTCCAGTTCCCACCATCAGTGAGTGCGGGGAGGTTGGGGAAAGGATGCCCCCCTGCACCCACCTGTGGCAGGAAGCTGAGCAACGTGGCCCCAGCCAGCTCTGCTTTCCTTGCCCGGGCCCCAGCCATGGCACTGGGGAGTGGCTGGGGAAAGGTCCTGCACTCACCTGCAGAGGGAAGCGGAGCACAGTGGCTGGGAGCTGGCAGAGTGGAACTGGTTGGGGCTGGGCTGCTCCGTTTCCCACCGCTGGTGAGTGCGGGGAGGTTGGGAAAAGACGTCCTCCGCAGTCACCAGAGGCGGCAAGTGGAGCGAGGTGGCCCAGGCCCGCTCCATTCTGCCAGCTCCCAGCTGCAGCACTCTGCTTCTTGCCGCCTGTGAGTGCGGATAGGATGGGGAAAGGAAGTCCCTGGCACTCACCTGCGGCAGGAACTGGAGCACTGCAGCTGGGAGCTGGTTTCCATAGATTCATAGACTCTAGGACTGGAAGGGACCTCGAGAGGTCATCGAGTCCAGTCCCCTGCCCTCATGGCAGGACCAAATACTGTCTAGACCATCCCTGATAGACATTTATCTAACCTACTCTTAAATATCTCCAGAGATGGAGATTCCGCAACCTCCCTAGGCAATTTATTCCAGTGTTTAACTACCCTGACAGTTAGGAAATTTTTCCTAATGTCCAACCTAAATCTCCCTTGCTGCAGTTTAAGCCCATTGCCTCTTGTTCTATCATTAGAGGCTAAGGTGAACAAGTTTTCTCCCTCCTCCTGATGACACCCTTTTAGATACCTGAAAACTGCTATCATGTCCCATCTCAGTCTTCTCTTTTCCAAACTAAACAAACCCAATTCTTTCAGCCTTCCTTCATAGGTCATGTTCTCAAGACCTTTAATCATTCTTGTTGCTCTTCTCTGGACCCTCTCCAATTTCTCCACATCTTTCTTGAAATGCAGTGCCCAGAACTGGACACAATACTCCAGTTGAGGCCTAACCAGCGCAGAGTAGAGTGGAAGAATGACTTCTCGAGTCTTGTTTACAACACACCTGTTAATGCATCCCAGAATCATGTTTGCTTTTTTTGCAACAGTATCACACTGTTGACTCATATTTAGCTTGTGGTCCACTATGACTCCTAGATCTCTTTCTGCCATACTCTTTCCTAGACAGTCTCTTCCCATTCTGTATGTGTGAAACTGATTGTTCCTTCCTAAGTGAAGCACTTTGCATTTGTCTTTATTGAACTTCATCCGGTTTACCTCAGACCATTTCTCCAATTTGTCCAGATTGTTTTGAATTTTGACCCTGTCCTCCAAAGCAGTTGCAATCCCTCCCAGTTTGGTATCGTCTGCAAACTTAATAAGCGTACTTTCTATGCCAACATCTAAGTCGTTGATGAAGATATTGAACAGAGCCGGTCCCAAAACAGACCCCTGCAGAAGCCCACTTGTTATACCTTTCCTACAACTATTCTCTGAGTACGGTTATCCAGCCAGTTATGCACCCATGGTGGAGTGGAGTGGGCTAGGGCTGGGCTGCTCCACTTCCGCCACTGCTGGTGAGTGCGGGGGCGAGGGGGATCCCTTCCCCCAAGCACCCTCCCCCAATCAACACGGCTGAGGCCGGGGCAAGGGAAGCAGAGTGGGCTGCTCCCAGCCCCCTACTAATCCCCCAGGCCACTCTGGGACTGTGGAGTCCCCAAAAGTGTCCTCCCACAGCTCCTTCCCCCCAGACCATATGGGGGGAAGCCCCTGACTGCCCCCGAGACCCTCTGCCCCTTATCAAACCTCTCAGTCCCGGCCTGGTCAGCATCCTTAACAAGCTGCTCAGAGCAGCGTGTCAGAGCTTTACCGTGTTATATGCGAACCTGTGTTATATCGGGTCACGTTATATCAGGGTAGAGGTGTATACCTGGAATAATCCATCTAAAATGACAGAAATTGTAAGTAGGGCAAGAAAATGTGTTAGGTTATCTTTTGTTTTTGTTTGTGAATTTTTCTATGCTACAGAGGTAGTTGTATTCCTGTTTTTGTATTGTGAAGCTAAGCCAAAGGGGGAATCCTCTGTGTTTTAAATCTTTTTATTACCCTATAAAGTTACCTTCCATCCTGATTTTGCAGGTGTGATTCTTTTACTTTTTCTTTAGAAATAAAGTTCTTCTTTTAAGAAGCTATTAATTTCAGTGTCCTGAAGACAAAGAGTCTGGTCTGTGCTTACATTACTAAGGCAATTGGTTGGTATATTATTTTCAAGCTTCCCCAGGAAAGGGGGTGAAGGTGCTCCGGGGAATATTTTGGGGGAATAGGGATTCCAAAAGACCTTTCCCTGAATTTTTGTGTAAATCGCTTGGTGGTGGCAGCAATACCATTCAAGGACAAGGAAAGGAATTTGTGCCTTCAGGAAGTTTTAACCTAAGCTGGTAGAATATAAGCTTAAAGGTCTTTCATGCGGGTCTCCACATCTGTACCCCAGAGTTCAGAGTCGGATGGGAACCCTGACAAGGCCTTTTCTACACTACAGAGTTTTCTTGATGCAAGTTACCCCGATGATCTAAAAGCGCTATAATTACATTGCCTGTGCATGTTCACACAACATTTCTTCTGTCAGTGAAGCGAATCCACAATTGGTGCTCTAGCATCGACAGTGTGAGCAGTGCGCTGTGGATAACTATCCCACTATGCTACTCGCGATCTTCTGCAGCTAGGAGTTCTGGGAAACCAGAGTGAATTGCAGTGCATCACAGATGTGGGCTCAATGTCCCATGATGCATTTTTCCCATCTCATCATTCCGTGGGCTTTTGACTGATTTTTGTGGCATTTTTAAACAGATCCTGTTTACTGTGTGCCCACTGCATCTTTTACTGAAAGCATGGATTTTGCACTTCTCTGTACTGTTGTGGTCACTGTTATGAACACATTGCAGATGGTCATGCAGTATATCCTAAACACGAAATATGAACAGGAGACAGAGGTGCCTGATCTGGAAAGAAACAACATCAGATTACTTTTAACATTCAGAGAGCAGCTGCACACTGTGGACCATCGCTTCTGGGCTCCGAAAATAAATGATGAGTGGCGGGATTGTATTGTTATGCAGATTTGGGATGATGAACAATGGCTGCAGAACTTTTGGATGCACCACCTTCCTGGCACTATGTGCGGAACTTGCCCTAGCACTACAGTTCGAGGACACCAAATTGAGAACTTTCCTTTTGGTGGAGAAGCAAGTGGCAATCACTGTGTGGAAACTTACAGCTCCAGACTGTCACCAGTCAGTCACAAATAATTTTGGATTCCGAAAGCCGCCATTGGATCTTCCTTAATGCAAGTGTCCAGGACCATTAATCACATTCTGCTATGAAGGACTGTGATTCCTTGGAAATGTGTGTGAAATAGTGAATGACTTTGCAGCAGTGGGATTCCCTAACTGCGGCAAGGTGACAGATGGCACACATATCTCAATTTTGGCCTCTGACCATCTTTCAATGGAGTCCTTCAATAGACAGGGTTACTTCTCCATGGTATTGTGGGTGCCTATGGATCACCGTGAGCATTTCATTGGCATTAAAGAGGGGTGGTCAGGGAATAAGTGCATGACGCATGCATCTTCAGGCATCTGCAAGCAGCTTTTTTCTTTCCAAACCAGAAGATTTCAGTGCGGGATTTTGAAATGCCCATAGTTATCCTGGGAGACCCAATGTACCCCTTACTCCCATGGCTCATGAAGTCTTACACAGGAAATGTAGAATACTTCAAGAAGCGCTTCAACAATAGGCTTAGCAAGTGCAGACATGACCATAGACTGCATATTTGGCAGATTAAAGCATGCTGTGCTGCCTTTATGGCAAGTTAGAACTAATGAGGAAATATTCCCATGGTCATAACCTGCTGTGCGTTCCATAATATTTGTGAGGCTAAGGGTGAAAAATTTCCTCTGGGTTGGAGCCTGGAGACAGGTAGCCTGGGGGTTGATTTTGAGCAGTCAGATACCAAGGCTATTAGAAGGGCCCATAGGGGGTATTTGAATCAGGGAGGCTTTGAGGCCCATTTTGACAACGAGCACCAGTATTGTGTCTTTCTATATAGCAACCTGCCACGCTTTGCATGAAATTTTGATGATTATTGACCAAGATCTGTAGTTGCAGATGATCCAAATGCCACTCTGTGTTAATTCCAGAAGCAACCACTATGTGGAGGAGACTGTGATGGGTTAGATCACAGAAACCTCCTTGGGAGCTGCCAACCGATATGCCAAGACTATTTCTATCCCTGTTTTCCCTGCCAGCTTAGGACTTCAGCACCCTGTCTTGCTGAGCCACACTCTTGTCTACTTCAACAAGGACCTAGAGTCTGAATTACCTGTCCCAAAGCTGCAGGTTTACCTGAAAACAGCTTACAGAAGTGTGCTTGTCTTTAGCACCCCTATGCCCAACTCCCAATGGGGTCTAACCCAAATAAATCCGTTTTACCCTGTATAAAGCTTATGCAAGGTAAACTCATAATTGTTCGCCCTCTATAACACTGATAGAGAGATATGCCACAGCTGTTTGCTCCCCCAGGTATTAATACATACTCTGAGTTAACTAATAAGTAAATAATGATTTTATTAATACAGAAAGTAGGATTTAAGTGGTTCCAAGTAGTACAGACAGAACAAACAAAATAAAATAAAATGCGCAAATCTATGGTCTAATCAAACTGAATACACGATAAGATCCTCACCAGTTCCAGAATGCTCCCTTTTACAGGCCTTAATCTCCTTTTAGCCTGGGCTCCAGCAATCACTCACCACCCCCTGTAGTTACTGTTCTTTCAGTTTCCTTTAAGTATCCT
Source organism: Gopherus evgoodei (assembly GCF_007399415.2). NCBI lineage: Eukaryota > Metazoa > Chordata > Testudines > Testudinidae > Gopherus > Gopherus evgoodei. The sequence continues at coordinate 128,755,325 of NC_044322.1, forward strand.
GGGGTGGTGGAGAGGCCTCCTTCTTTAATCAGCTGAAACCCCAAATGGAGGGGTCCTCCCAGGGCTTTAAATAGACTTTCTCTTGAGGGGGCGAGACCACCTCCTCACCCTGTGTAGAATCCAGTCACAAAATGGAGATTTGGAATCACATGGGCAAGTCACATGCCCATGCATGGCTCAGAACTTGCAGGCAGCTGTCATTACCCACATGCTACCTTGAATGTCCTCAGGTAGACTTCTTATGTGGATTGGTGTCTTCCAAGCTCTTTTGTCTGTTAAGTGCTTCTGGATTGAGCACTAAATTTGCACATTCCTTTCCCAAGAAGTGACCAAAAGGGCTACTTAGAATCAAGCAATCATACGCCAATGTTCATAACTCTGAAGACACAAATGGTGCCTGCATACAACTAGGATGAACATAACCAGTAGATCATAACTTTTACATGTAGCAAAACCCTATTCCAGTTATATCATGTATACATTTATGAGCATCCCATCCCATAAAGCCTTGTGGGGTACACTGTCACACTGTCTCCCTGAACTTACTGCTAGAGACTTGGACACTGTCCATGGCAGAGGTAGTACCTTTAAAATTCCTGTTTGTCTTTGGTCACATTCCTTTTCAGTACCTTAAAACCATGTGATGTCATTCCTAGGGGTTTTAGCCCATTTTGGGGTTCCTGGTCCCCAGATGCCTGAAAACAGGTTGGGGTGTAGTATTGCTAACAGAATGCAGACAGCAATATTTGTTTAAAGTGGAGGTGTCTTGGCATTTAGCCACCAATGCCATGGAGATGGTATGCCTCAGTTTCCCCTTCTACACAGCAGCATGGGCCTGTTATTGCTTTTGCTGCTTTTTTTACAGGTATGGGTGAAAAGTAACATGCTGCTGGGGCTGTCTCGCCACCATCCCCAGTATGTACAACAACTTTTTCCACAAATAAGGTATGTCCCACATCTTTAAAGGGTTTACCACCAGTATGAATTCTTCTGTTTTATTCATAGGTGAATTAGCAAAAGACACAAGGTTAACAGCAAATCTACGGCGGACAGGCTTCATTCACTCAATTTGACTTGTTTAGCGTCTATTGCAATTTCCCAGTTCTCTGTGCCCTCTGGTAGACACTCTGATGCAGATTCTTCTGCCTCTTTGGGAAGGCTTCTAATTCAGGCATGTGGTTGGGTCTTTGGCCAGGAAGGATGTACTACAACCATGCCTGCCCTCAGCCCCTCCCCTCTGGAATTTCTCAGGACTGGACCCCACTCCCTTGTGAAGTTCCACCCATGCAGAGACTTTCTGCCCCTGTCTTGGAGAGAGAGTTTTATCTCTTACAAGTGTAGAAAGAAAAATCTTTCAAACCCTGTTCCAGTTATTTCCACTACATGCATCTGACGAAGTGGATATTCACCCACGAAAGCTCATGCTCCAAAACGTCTGTTAGTCCTATAAGGTGCCACAGGACTCTTTGCTGCTATTCCAGTTATATCATACATACATTTATGAGCACCCCGATCCCATAAAGCCTTATGAGGTACACTGTCACAGAGACAAATAAAGACTGATTATCTTTCAGACAGTGTGTTTTTATTAAATACCAATTAACAACACACACAAACCGCTGGTGGAAAAGGAGATAACAATGAAGGGCAGTGTGTAAGTCCAGTTATCATTTTGGAAGCTTTTTGACGGGGTGGAGTGAACAAAAATACTGAGATGGGCCGGGAGGCTTGAAGGAATATGTGGGAGGAGTTTGAGAAGGGCACAGCAAACAGTTCTGTATCAGCTGCTGGGAGTGGGTGGGTGGGGCAGGGAGAGGCAAGAATACTTGTATTCCACCTGAAGCGTGATTAGGGACTTCAATATCTCAGTTTGTTCCTAAATCATTTTTGTCATGCACTCCTGGCCCATTAAAATTCACTTCCAGCTCTCCTTTCTGTTCTGCTTGTCTATTTTATAATTTTCAGTTAAAGTCTTTCTCCATGCCCTGCATTCTTGTTTTTTCACTCTGAAACATGGTCCCCCTTGCTTCTCCTCAGTCACTTCTTATCTGGCGGAGGCACTCCACCGGTGTGCAGGTGTGAAGCCTGAGGCTGAGGGACTTACTGGCCGCCTGAGAATCTTATTTATTAACTTACCAAGTGCCATCCTAAATGTAGTAACTAGTTTATACCCCTTTATTTCCTGTGGTCTGCATGGGGGAATTCAGTTCTGATGGCTGCCAGGTTGAAGCTACTGTTTACTTTTAATTTTGTGTTTGTAATTTTTGATAGCGGCCTTGGACTAGTAAACCTTTATTGCTGTAAAAAATCCAAATGAATAATAAATAACAAACAATCTCTCTTATGCAATAGAGAAAAAAATACTCTGTAGCCTTTGCAAAAACCAATGAATACTCCAACAACCAATCTAACTTGCTGTTTATCAAAAATATTTTGCTGTACTCCACAACAGCAATTTACTAGTCAGGTCAATTTTTCTCCATCTCCAGATTCCTTTTATGCAACAACCTCACAACTGCTCAGATAATACCAAGTTTAAATTAACTGCTAAATGAGATAAGGTCTTTGGGGGAAGGGACAATGGACCAGATTTTCAAAGATATGTAGGTGCCAAAAGCTGCCATTAGGTACTGTGAAAGACCCAGGCCAGTTGGGAACAGCCAGAGTAGTAGAAGGGAGATATACTGACCACTGGATAAGCAGTTTCTGTTCCGAGTGACAGAGCAGGGTGTCCTCCAGGATAATGAGAATGCCTGACTCCAATTAACCTGCTAAGAGTCAGGTGAGGCTGTTAAGCACCTGATTCTACGTATTCTTCCTAGCCACTCATGTGAGGGAACTGGGACCAAGAGAGTGTAAGAAGCTGAGAGTGAGTAGGCATACTGCTGGAGAACTGGAAATACAAGCGTTATCAGACACCAGGAAGAAGGTCCGGTAGTGAGGATAAAGAAGGTGTTGGGAGGACAACATGCGGAAGTAGCCCAGGGGGTTCTAGCTGTCACGCAACCTTACCAGGAGGCACTCTAGACAGCTTCAGTCCACAGGACCCTGGGCTGGAACCTGGAGTAGAGGGTGAGCCTAGGTTCCCCCTAAACCTACCAACTCCTGATCAAACACAGGAGGAATTGACCTGGACTGTGGCTTCTACCAGAGGGGAAGGCCTCTGGGCTGTTTCCTGACACACAGGGTGAATCTGTGAGACAAGCAAATCTGCCAATAAGTACAGGACCTACCAAGGTAAAGGAGGAACTTTGTAACAGTACCTAGTGGAAATTTCAAAAGTACCTAAGCAGGTCAGGCATCTAATTTTCATTGATACCCCTTGTCTTTTTAAGTTTCCATAAAGTGATTAGCACATTTTTCGGAGCTGAAATATATAAATAAAAAATCATTTTAATATACAATTATCTCTTGAAAAGCTTTATTCCCTCCTAAATAAAAGAGCAGTTGGTCCAGTTTCAGTCAACATGGATAAAGTTTCATTCTTATTCTCCGTCACAGATCCCACCAGAATAACAGAGCACTGGTTAATAAACAATCAAAGGGCACACTGGGAAAGAGTCTAAAAGACAAGAATAATTTCATATTCAAATCATTTACTGGAATTCATTCAAATGCAGGTAAAAGTAACAAAAAGACTAAAATATTAAACAGCAAAAGAAGAAAACTAAATTAAATTTCCAGTTTAGACAGAGTAGCTTTTAGACATCCACAAATATCAACAAGTCTCTAGGAACAGAAAACTATTACAATTAACGTGCTGTCTATTATGCGGTCTTCTTGTGTCAGACTGCCCAGTGGAGCCCTGTTCTCAGTTGATCGTTAGACACTATCACAATAAACATAATTATTAATTTTAAAAGCTTACCTGTATAGTGCACTTGACAGTTAAGCTAAGTTCACAGCCAGATGAATCAAATCAAGGGTCCCTAGGGACCCACTCTATTAGAGTAACATCAAGGCACATCTCCTACTTTATAATTGAGATGATATATTGTAGTTTTATTTGTTTTATAAATACATATTTCTACAAATGAGAACAGGCTGACTGAGTGTAAAGAAGAGGAGGTACAGGCAGACTGGTTGGAGGAGGGGGGAGAGAGAAGAAGATGGGCTTGCTGAGAGGAAAAGCAGGGAAAGGAAGTGGCTAGCATGAAAGGACAGAAGCAATAGCTGCAACCAGCAAGGATTCTTGGTGTGACTCAGGTCAAGGAAGCATAAGCAGACCAGGAAAGATGCCCAGAAGCCCCCAGTCAGGGGCAGCAGAATAAATTAATTGGGAACTAGGGTTAAAAGAATACTGGCATCCCTCCACCAATGGAAGCATCAAATATTCCTTTCCCAACCACTTCCTCTCATGCCTGCTGACTGTGCTGTGAGGAGGGATGGGGAAATTTTTTTCTTAGCACCACGCAGGCATATCTCAAATCTTTCAGGACTCACAAAGCTTAGGTTTCCCTCCAGAGGATGTGGGAGAGGGCTGCAGAGCAAACATGAGCACAACTATAATTATTTATTTCCCTCTGAGTGAATTTTCCAACCAGAAGACCCTGCACTTTGAGGTTCAGCAGACTGTCAGTTCTTGCCTCTGTACCCACTTTTATTGTATACTTTGAACGGTGAATCAGGTCCTCACACTGCTAGGTGTAACTATCTTTGGGTTAATTAAATTGCAAACCAGTGAATGAGAAAAGGAATAAAACTTTAATGAAACAAACTGGAGAGCTTCTGCAGTGACCTGCTGCACACAGCCATGTGGTGTTCCCAACCCTCACCCCCAGGGTACATGTCCAAATTCCTATGTTCTCAATACTGTCCCTTATAGGGAACATCTCTAAATTATAATATTCTATAAACATATCTCTACATTTTCCCTCTTAAAAACAAACAAATTAGCTCATATAAACAACTATCTAATAACATATGCATTAAATTCTCCACCCATGCTGTATAATTCCATAAATGCAATGTGTCAACTACCTCAACAGGAGAGGTTACCAGCACATAATCTCAAGTGAGTCTGTTACCACTCACTTGCCTCAAATATCCCTTCTCCAGGCAGGTTAGCAACTCTTTATGAGTCTTCCAGGATTAATCTCCTACTCTGATCTTCTCAGTATCAGCATTCATTAGTGTTTGAGTTGTTCTCTCATTCCTTGACAGTTTCTCCTTTGTGATGAAAAAGGATTAGTCAATGTGAAATTCCAGAGTCCACATCAGCTATCACATGTGTAGGAACTTTCTGGATTACTTGTAGATACCTTGGATTATGTCATAATGTGTCCCTCTGGTCTGTCTGGATTACATAAAACCTTGGATGCAGCTGTTCTTTAATGGTACCCTTTTGACCCCAAGTATTAGAGGTGTGATTCCTCAGGCACAGTCTATCACCTGGGTTAAGAGATGGGTGATTACAGGCCCTTTTTTCAAAATAAAATTTCTGCTTCCACTTCTGATTTTCATTCATCTTCTGTATAGTTTAATTGTTATGAGATTTCAGCAAGTTATCAGTAATTGGTAAATTAGATCTCATCCTTCTTCCCATTAACAGCTGAAATGGAGAAAAGCCATTCTCCAGAGGTGTACTTCGGTGAGCCAATAAAGCTTTATACCAGGGGTCGGCAACCTCTGGCAAGCGGCTCATCAGGGTAAGCACCCTGGCGGGCCAGGCTAGTTTGTTTATCTGCTGCCTCAGTAGGTTCAGTGGACCGCGGTTCCCACTGGCTGTGGTTCACCGTCCCAGGCCAATGGGGGCAGCGGGAAGTGCAGCGGGCCGAGGGATGTGCTGGCCAGGGCTTCCTCCCACACCCATTAGCCTGGGACGGTGAACTGCGGCCAGTGGGAGCCAAAGTCCACTAAACCTGATGACGTGGCAGATAAACAAACTGGCCTGGCCAGCCAGGGTGCTTTTCCCTGGCGAGCCGCTTGCCAGAGGTTGCTGATCCCTGCTTTATACAAATCACTCCTACTGCTAAAGCCTTTTTCATAAAAGTCTGTACTATCCTATACTTTCCACAAGGTAATTTGTGATTGGAGGTAATTTGGATTTGATGTTTTGTGATGAAAATCCCAATGTATGGCACATTACCTAAAATCTGCACTTCAAAATTGAGGTCCATTATTGATAAAGACTTTGTCTGGAATTCCACGTATGGCGAAGATTACCTTCTTGCTGGCTATTACTGACTTACTGTTAGTACTGTGCAGCGTGCAGCTTTCTGGATATGTAGAATAATTATCTGTGACTATTAAATATTAAATTGTATTTCAAGCAGGAAAAGCAGTTTCCTACCATATTAGTGATGTTGTGATTGGTCTGCAGACAATATAGCACCTCTCTTGCTTGTTGTTTGCACCTCTCAATTCCTAAATGACCCTCATGGATCTTCTGTAGCATTTCGTTTCAGAGGCTCATTAGAATTGCAACCCTACTGACCTTGAAAATCATCCCATCTATCACAATAAGTTAATGTCTGCCATTCCAATAGTCTCCTATACTTGGAGAGCAACTGCTTATTTCTTCAAGGATTCTCAATGATTCATCTTTATCTGTTTTCTCTCTTATTTGTTGCACTTTCCCGTTAGCTATGTGAATTCACTTTACAATCACACCTATATAGACTTGCATCTCTATCTCTAAAGTCTTCTCTGGTTTTGTGGTACACTTCTGGTGCTGAAGCTATGTCAATGGGTAAGCATATGAATCTGTATCTTCCAAATGGGGTATTAAATGTTCGTAGTTTTGAGCTTTCTTCAGTTAATTTTAGCTGCCAAAAACCTGAGGATGCAGCTAATTTACTGAAATATTGAGCATTTGCATATTGAGCCATAATGTCTTCTCTGGTTGGTAGTTTGAAATGTTTTCATTTTATAGCCTTGTTGAAGTCTCTGGGATCTAAGCATATGAATGCTGGCCATTACTTTTCTCCACAATCACTTACCCATTCTGTTGGCTCCTCAATTTTTTGTGCTACTTACATTGCTTCCATCCTTGCAAGCTCAGCTTTCAGTTTATTATGGAGTGCAAATGGTACCTTTCTAAATGGATGGATAACTAGAGGGACCTGCTTGTTTACCTGGATTGTATGAACCCAAGCAAGCAGCCCAAACCTTGAATCAGGTCATTATATTCCCGAAAGAGTGCCTCATAGCTAGGTTCAATATGATATTGTAGTGAGAGCACTGATTTTACCAAATTAAGTTTCTCACATGCAGCCAGGCCTAAAATTGGTGTCACCTCTTTTGGCACTTCGGTGAATGGAATCCTGTACATGCTATTGATGCTACCAGTGCACCTCCCTTTCACTGGTATATTTTTTCCCAAATAACTAGTTACTTTTATTTTTCTTGGTCACAATTTTGGTCTTATTTTTTAGGATCTCATAATCCTGTTGAGACAAAACATTCATCTGAGCTTCTGTGTCCAGTTTTAGTGGACTAATTGTTCCATTCACTGACATAGACAGTATCTAGTCCCTCTGATCGGCTTTCTAGATCACAATATGTCTATAAAAAAACCTCACCCAGATTGTCTTTAACTTAATGCACTTGACTTTTCTGCATCTGGGACCTGAAGCATTTTGTAAAATGATTGTTTTCCCCACATGTATGACAGAGTTTCCCAAAGGCAACACACTCTTTGGGGCCATGCTGTGATCCACACCTTCCAAGTGGCCATCTGTGTCCAGTCTTCCCCCAGCAGTGTTTTTCATATCAAGTGGTTCTACTCTTCAATTTGACCTGTTCTGGGTATATTATTTTGTACTTAATACATGGATAACCCCTTATGGTGAATTCAGCTCTCTGGCTTGTGCTTTCACAGTTTTCGCTGCCATGCTTATTTGGAGAGATTTTTCTAAAGTTAAATCTCCTTCACAGAGCAGTATCTCTCTTAAAACATTGTTTTTAATGCCACAAATGATTCGATCTCTGACCAGAGACTCTGTCAGCTCACTGAAGTCACATCAGGTTTTACTGAGTTTCCTTAATTAAATGACATATTGCTCTATGGCAGGGGTGGGCAAACTTTTTGGACCGAGGGGCACATCTGGGTGGGGAAATTGTATGCAGGGCCAGGACAGGCAGTTGGGGTGTGTGAAGGAGTGTGGGGTGTGGGAGCGGGTGCAGTGAGCAGCAAGGGGCTCCGGGCAAGGGATTGGGGCAGAGGAGGGGTATGGGGTGCATGAGAGGTCTCAGGGAAGGGGGTTGGGGTGCAGAAGGGGTGCAAAGTGCATGAGGGGGCTCAGGGAAAGGTGCAGAAGAGGTGCAGACTGTGGGAGGGGCTCAGGTCAGAGGGTTGGGGTGCACAGGGGTGCAGACTGTGGAAGGGGGCTCAGGGCAGAGGGTTGGGGTGCAGAAGGGGTTCGGGGTACACGAGAGGGCTCAGAACAGGGAGTTGTGTCAGGAATGGTGCAAGGTGAAGGCAGGGAGTTGGGAGGGTGGGATGAAGGAGAGGTTCGGGCTCCAGCCAGGTGCCACTTATTTAAAGTGGCTCCAGGTGGCAGCAGCATGCACCGGGACCAGGGCGGAGGGATCCACATGCACTGCCCTTGCTGCACCTCCAGGTACCTCCCCTGAAGCTCCCATCAGCTGTGGTTCCCCATTATTCCCAGACAATGGGCGTTGCAGAGGGCGGTGCCTGGAGGCCTGGGCAATGCACAGAACCCTCTGCCCTCCCACCCGGGGGCCACAAAGAAGTGGTGCTGGCTGCTTCTGAGAGCAGCGCATGGTCCACGGCACCACGGGAGGCAATCCCGTGGGCCGGATCCAAAGCCTGGAGGGGTGGGATCTAGCCCACAGGTTGTAGTTTGCCCACCCCTGCTCTATGGTGTCATCAGTATTTTGAATGCATGTAAAAAAATTCTCTAAGGTTTCATTCTTTGTTGGAATGCAATGTCCCACAAATTTAGTCTGTATTTTACTTAACTTCATCCTTTCACTTTCTTCAAACTTAAAGTTGTTTTAAATGTCCAGTGCTTCCTCCCCAACAACATGCAAATATATTGATGATTTCATTTTTTATTATTTCCTCCTCTGCCCGTGTCTGCTAAATACATTTGAAATCTCCATCTAAATGTTATCCAGTTCTCTGCAACATTCTCTGACACTTTCAGACTGCGTGGAGGCTGCAACACATCCATTTTTGGCTTTTTCCTTTTTCTTAAGCTAGTCAAGCTACTATTGTGCTCACCAAATGCATGCAAAAGCCTCAGTGCCTGGTGCTCCCCATACTTCTCTGGTGCCTTCTTTTGTTTCTGCTTTCAGTTGCAAACACAGGAGTTAACTTCAAAATGACTGCAGTTTCCTCCTCAGTCAGCACCTCAGACAACATGTAAGAATCTTGGGGTTCTTTAAATAACAACCAATGAATGAGAAAGGAATAGAACTTTAATAAAACAAACTGGAGAGCTTCTGTAGTGAGTTGCTGCACACAGCCATATGGTGTTCCCAAACCCTGCCTCCAAGGTACATCTCCAAATTCCTATGTTCATAATACTATCCCTTATAAGGGAGCATCTCTAAATTATAATCTTCTACAAACATATCTCTAAACTAGGTACAATATCAGAGATCGGCAGCCTTTGGCCCTTGGCCTGCTAGGGTAAGCTCCCTGGTGGGCCAAATCAGTTTGTTTATCTGCTGCATCCACATATTCAGCCAATCGCAGCTCCCATTGGCCTCAGTTTGGCGCTCCAGGCCAATGGGGGCTGCGAGAAGCAGCAGCCAGCACATCCCTCATCCTGCACCACTTCCCGCAGCCCCCATTGGCCTGGGACAGCGAACCACTGCAAGTAGGAGCTGCGATCAGCCGAATTTGAGGACACGTCAAGTAAACAAACAGGCCCAGCCCACCAGGGGGCTTATCCTAGCGGGCTGTGTGCCAAATGTTGCCGATCCCTGTACTACATATAAACACAGTGATATACACTATATCCTGCACTAAAGAGCTTACAATCTAAACAGAGAAAGGCTCAGAGAAAGGAAGTATCATTATGCCCTTTTTGCAAATGAAAAACTGAGGGAAAGAGAGAGTACAGGCTTGACTTCTTGAACACTTAGTTTGAGATGTAAATCTACCTTACACTAGCCTGCCACACTGTTTGTGTGTACCTTTCTGTCATGCACTAAAAGTTCCACAGTGTGCTTTCATCTCCCTTACTTTGAAACAGAAGTAGATCAAAGAGCACTAGGAAACTTTTAATGCCTGGTAGCAGAGTCTACATGGATAGTTAGGGGTGGCAGGCTAATGCAAGGTAGATTGACAACTTAGCTTGCTGTAAACCAAGTGTTTGTATAGACAAGACCCTGAGTGACTTCCCAAGGTCACACAGGAAGTGAATGATAACATCATGCTAACAGCAAGGAAAACTGTTAGTTTTAAGTAATGGTACCACATTTCTTTCTCAGGCACCTAAATACAGCCCTGTTTTGATATAAATTTGTCTCACACATTTGAAAGGAAATGGTATAGATGTAAGCCTAAGCCAAATTAATAGCTATGCAAGTAAACATAGAAGAATGTAATAAAAATATTAGAGATATTGGTTATAGTAAATAAAATTGTTGAAATGTGATTTGTGAATGAAAGATTGAAGCTTGATTTCTCTGTGTCCTGGCATTTAATTAAACCTTTCTTCCTGTATTAAAATAGGGTTCATATTCCTCCCCTGCTGTTGTGCTGTATCTGTGAAAAGGGATTTTACCCATTATGGTTGTCATCAGAAATATTTTCATAGTTACTGTGTAATCAGTTCTCAAATTTTATTTAATTGATGCCTCATAAATTACTCCACCACCAGAATGGTATTCTTTGCTTTAAATAAATACCTCTGCTCAGGTAGAATGAGAAGTTTCAACCATCAAACAAAATTATATTACTCATCACAGAAATTCCTTGACTATTAATGTGAAAGTACTGAACTAAAAAAATATACTTTGTCTTACAGAAATACCAAACAAAATAACTAAAACATAGAAACAAATTCAATAGTATAGAAATGGCAGCTGCTGTACAAAGGAAATATTAGAAAAATATTATATTCAGGTTCCAATCTTGCTAACATTGAAATCCATGGGAGTTTTACTTTCAGTTTTAATTAAAGAAGGACCAAGCCCCAATAAAATACATAAGATAAGACCACATAAAGGTAGAGAAAAATATTTATGGATTCCATTTATTTACTCTAAGGACCTATTTTGGAATAGTCCCAATCATAATGTGGTACATTCCCCTTTACATCCAGCTTTTTCAGTTCTTTTCACAGTGGCTTTCTTTATCCTTACAGAAGTCACCTACGGTATAATCTAAAATATTTGTTACACTGAATTAGTCAGAATCTGAAATCTTCCTCTTTGCAGGCATTGCTACGCATTTACTGTCACAGAGCCCAACTACTGCTCCCAGTTAACAATCTCAGTTAATAATTTGTATATGCTAGACAGAACCAGTGGGATCCTCCCATGTAGGCCATTAAACTATAAAATTGTTTTGCTGTCAATATTTCAGCTCCTATTCTTCTCCTTTCAACCCATCAGACATCCTTGGGTGAAGAAGATTGGTGGATCCATATAATGATACATTCACTGGCCTCATCCTCACCCCAGCCAGTCTCCAATGCTATGTCTACACTGCAATTAAAGACCTTCAGATGACTAATGCCAACTTACACAATTAATGCTCATGGGGTTCGGGCTAAGGGACTGTTAAGTTGTGGTGTAGACATTTTGGTCTCAGACTGCAACCCAAGCTTGGGGGCCCTCCCACCTTGCAGGGTCCTACAGTTCAGGCTCCAGCCCGAGTGTTTACATCTCAATTAAACAGCCCCCTTACCTGAGCCTGAGTCAGCTGGCACAGGGCATCCATGGGTTTTTGACTGCAGTGTAGATATACCAAAAGAATCCTCAGCACATGGCATCCCTGATGAACATTTTAACATATCCTTCCATAACAGTGCTCTGGGAAACTGTCTATTCATTTTTTTTCTTTGCTTTACATGTTCAGTTATGCTTTTAGGTAATAAATTCATTTTTTTAAATTACTGTCAGTGAAGATAATGGAATGTCAGAATCAGGTGATTGATAGTGAAACACCTTGGAACTGAATGGGACTACTTCTGTGATTAAGGTTCACATGGCTGGTCAATGATATGCAGGATCAGATCCAGGATGAAAACAGCTTGATGAAATTTCTGGGCTTTGCTTCACAGAAAGTGAGTAAGATTTTCTAAAGCTGCTAGCAGAATGAAAACTCACTAATTTCACCAATATTTACAAATTCGCTGAGGGTTTGTTTATTTGTTTTTTTGTGCTCTGGTAAAAATGAGATAGTGAACCATGGAACTGGAATATTTTCAATTTAAATAATGAATGTTGAAAAGGGAAAGTTCACTAGGGCCCCAATTTTGCAAAATGCATTGTGAAGGCAGACACTTATTCCTTCATGAAGACACATCTGTCTTCAGTGTTTCCAGGTATTTATTAGTTCTGCATAATTTTGCACAGGCCATACATAGGTGAACTCAGAATTTAATATGTCTCTGAAAGATGTTCGTTATGTTAAAGTTCTGATTTGTCAAGATGTCTACTGTTTATTGATGTGACATAAGTGAAGAGTAAAAAGAGCTAGTTAACTTATTTAATAACTTACAAAAGTTGGCATTTGGAGCTTCATCCAAAGCCTACTGAAGTCAATAGAAGGACTTCTGTGGAATTAAGAGGGCATTGGATCAGGCTTTTATTCACAGATATAGATTTGTTTGTTTGTTTGTTTTTCATTAATCACCAGCTATGTAAATGGTGGAATAATATTTGGAGAATAATTATTTGAATTTTTGGTTGGTGGATTGATTGGTTGATTTGTCTATCAAGTATGGAATAGATGATTTCTGGGTGGGGAATGCTTTCATTATTCAGCCACCATCAAATGTAAGGCCCTGATTCTGTTCCATTTGAAATGGCAAGATAGACAGCAGTACAACTGAGGTCCTGATCCAAGTCCCACTGAACTCAGTGAAAGTCTCTCTTTTGACTTCATTGGACATTGGATTGGGCCCATGGAGACTACTGCAGTCCATAGCTCTCTCCTCTCGTAGTTTTAGTTCTCACCCCTCAAATTTGTTTATTTTTTCTCATTGATAGTTACCATATGATAATTCATACAATGATTGCATGTTTTACCATATCAGAACAGTCTTTCAAGCTCCATCTCACTTATTCAGAGACAATAAACATAACACAGTATTAAAAATAAAAAAGCAACATTTATGCAAAATAATAACAAAATATATGGGGAACATCAAAGTTTTACAATGCAAAATGCTGAAAGAAAATGATCAAAAGAATAATTAAGAAAAATAGCTATGAGGAAAAAAATTTTTTGAAGACATAAAAGGTTTATAACAAACCATGACTGGAGGGATGTCTAGGAACATAACAGGTATCTAAAAGTCATAAAGTCTCCAGTGTACTGAAAAAAATAATAAGGTGGACAGGGGGTAAAAAGATGAAAGATTCATTTAAAATGAAGAAAATACAAAGGATATCCTAGGTAAGATTTGATAGATAGGGTTCCTCAAGGGCATCAGTTAAACTCAGAACTGGTTAATATAGTTAATTGCAAGGTTATATTTTTATTGGACCTTTCACGTAGGACAGGGGTTCCCAAACTTGGTTTGTGGCTTGTTCAGGGTAAGCCTTTAGTGGGTCACAAGATGCTTTGTTTACCTGAGCATCTGCAGGTACAGCCAATTGCAGCTCCCAGTGGCCATTCCCAGCCAGTGGGAGCTGCAGGACGTTTTATAAACAGGAATTGTTTTCTGAAAGACAAACACGGTGAGAACCATTTCACCCATCACTGAGATGCAGCCACTTCTGAAATAAAAAAATGGCAATTGTTTATTCAACATCTCACAACAGTACTATAATAGCAGAGCACAAGAATGGAAGAAGAACATATTTAGCTGAAAATATGTGTGATTTAAGTAGGTAGACTGCAGTTATGTTAGCTGGAATTTAGCCAGGACACTGGAGTTAATATCCTTATACTTATGGAAAAATCAATGGGATTTTTTCTCACCATAGGTAGTCAGAACTTGTTTTTATGTCTCATATGAAAGATGGTACCACTGGCAGCAAGACTTGTAGGGAAACTGAATTTCTGTTCCATAAGAAATTATGACATATTCGAATAAATATCATTCAGAAATAGAACAAAAATGTTTTTTTAATTCCATGAAACAAAACAAAACAAAACAAAATATATTATTTTGATAATGTTGAATTGTTTCATCATTATAAAGTTTCAGTTAAACTATCATGTTACATAATTTTGTTTAAACTTTTCTATTTTAATGTATGAAACATATTATCAAATAGAATGCATGAACATAATGCATGACCATAATACAATATTATAATATACAAGTCAAATCTAAATTAATTGAAACAATAAAATCAAATCTAATGTTTTTGTCTTATTAAAATGAAATGTTTAGACTGAAACAAAAAGAGAATGTTGGAATGATTCATTTTGACTACTTCCTGTTGAAATTTTCATCAAAATGGTCATTTCCAAGAAAATATTTTGATTTTTACGGAACTTTTCTGGTGAAAAAATTTCTACCAGTTTTACCGGCAGCGACATGTATACCAGTGATCAAACCTCTTTCCCCTCCTGATACAGTCAGATCTGTAGTGAATCAAAGGGAACAGTACCATCCTAGTTAATTATCATCACTGTAAACTTTTAGAAATACAGTGAACGTAGAACAAGTGTACTACTACTGATTGTACAAAAAGGACCAAAAGCAGTTTCAGATTAATTGTGTATACTTTTATCTTTGTTATAAGCCTTCAAAATATTTTAAAAAATCATGAAGTGATCAAGAACTAAATAATATTTTACCAGCACACTATAGCAAACAAGAAGAAAAACATTTAAAGCACACAAAGGTAGAGATCTATCTGCTGTAGCCAATATAAATATAACAGGTGTGCCAGGAGGTGAGGAAAAGGGAAAATAAGGGAAACCATCTTCCTACCACACCTTCCCCTCCTTAAAAAAAGTTTACATTCTATCAAGTGCGTTCCCAGTAGGGGCAATGTAGGAGGGATGATAAGATGGTTTAATGCTTATGGCCGCATTTAGAAGACTTGAGTTGAAACTTGGTTCAGTCACAGATTTATATAAAAACATGGGTAAATCACTTAATCTACCCTATGCTTTAGTTCCTCAACTGTACATTGAAAATAATACTTCTACTTACAGGAGTTTTGTGAGGATAAAATCAATTGATGATTGTGAGGTGCGCAGATAGTACAGTGAAGAAGGCTATAGAATCATTAGATTATGTCCCAGTTTACATCAGAAAAATATCACTTCTTTGCTTTGGTTATGATCTAAGTATTAATTTAGAAAGAAAATAAATAAGACACACTGGATGCAAGTCATTGAAGTAGCCATTGGTTTGGATTTCTTCAGTGAAGCAGACTGAGGTTTGTTGCTTTCACATATAATTGTAAGGTACTGTAGATTGATAAGCAGATTGATTATTTTGTGGAAATCACCATATAATACCAATGAATAATAAAGAGCTGAGACTTGATCCATTTTGGTGCCATGTCAGTAATGTTGGGTACCTTATGCACAACTTTGCTTAATACTGAATCCAGCCCTGATTATATCAAAGCCACAGCCCCAAACTTCCATTGATTTCTACAAGGGCAAGACTGGCTTCCTTTTAATATTTCTCTTTCTCAAGCAAAGAAAGTACAATAATTGTATATGTTGGAACTAAGTCCTACAAACGAAAATCTATAGCTTGACCAAAGGCTAAGAGTGCACTATAAATATAGATATTTGCAAATGATCCTCTGAAATTTCCCATTCCGAAGAACTATACCTAACACAAATGATGGAGAGTGAATTGAATGTCAAATGTGGGTGGATGGGTGGCTGAGCAATGAAATGACAGATGAAATACAATGGTGATAAATGCAAAGTAATGCACATTGGAAAACATAATCTCAACTATACACGCAAATAGATGGTGTCTAAATTAGCTGTTACCAATCAAGAAAGATTTTGGAGTCATTGTGGATAGCTCTCTGAAAACATCTGCCTAATGTGCATCAGCTGTCAAAAAAGGTAACAGGATGATAAGAACCATCAGGAAAGGGATAGATAAGACAGAAAATATCATAATGCCTCTATATAACCTCATCTTGAATACTATGTGCAGATCTGGTTGCCCCACTGAAAAATTGGAAAATTTTGAAAAGAAGAGAAACAAAAATAATTAGGGGTATGGAACAGCTTTCATATGAGGAGAGATTAAAAAGACTGGGTGTTTTCAGCTTTGAAAGGAGACACCATCCCCACTCCATGTGTCCCACATCACCATGTGTCCCTAGCCTATCTTTGCCAGAAGCTGGCAGTGGATGACAGGGGATGGATCACTTTATGATTGCCTGTTCTGTTCATTCCCCTGAAGCACTTTGCATTGGCCACTGTCAGTAGGGTGACCAGATGTCCTGATTTTATAGGGACAGTCCTGATTTTTGGGTCTTTTGCTTATATAGCCTTCTATTACCTCCTGCCCTCTCTCTCAATTTTTCATATTTGCTGTCTGGTCACCCTAACTGTCGGAAGACAGCTTACTTGCCTAGATGGACCACTGGTCTTGCCTAATATGGCCATTCTTATATTCTTATTTAACAGTGGTATAAAATACATCCTATGGACTAGGCTGAATTGCTTTTGTAAACATTCAGCTAAGGTAATTTATGCAAAAGAAACCAAACTATCTCCTGGTAATTCAAAAAATATCAATAACATCTTGACACGGCAATATGATTTTTTTGACAGTTAAATTAAATCACAATGTGGCTTGTTACAGTGAATTATTTCATGTGTCAAACTGAAAAAGGAGGGGGAAAACATGCTATGATAAATATCTATTCTCTGGAAGTAGTGATGCTATTATAATCCAGTAAAGAAAGATAATGCATTTTTTAGAATTATTTGTTAAATAATAGTCAGGCCATGTAGTTTAAAGAACATTTCTATTCTTAATTTTTTTTTGCTTCAGAACTTAATAATATATTAGGGGACTGATCCAATGCTATTGAGTTTTTCTATTGATTTCACTATGCTTTAGATGAAGCCCTGCTCAGGAAAGCCATCGATTTCAATATAGTATGATTTACACCGGTGGTGCAAGTGGCCTTCTATCTTTATCTTAAATTGTTGTAGCTTTTGTATATGACATGAGATAAATATGAAATGTTAATCTTCTGGCAATTTAATATGTGTCCTAACTTTATGACGAGTTAAATATTCATTATATTAATTCAATATCTATATAAATTTAGCATTTTGCTTTACTATAGTCACTAGTTCTGTATGAAATAATACAATGTGGAGGATTTTGAAAGAGGCATAATTTATCAGACTTACAACACAAGGTATTGTCTTAGACATATACTGATATATTTGGTTTTTAACACAAATAAAATTTGGATTCTTTGCAATAATTGTATGCATCTATAAAATCTAAATCTCACATGGAATGAGCTTAAAGGTAAATTTACAATTCTGCCACCATTAATCAGCCCCTTCAGAAGGAAACATCCAATTACTATACAACCAACTCTCTTCAGGGCCAGTTTCTTTTGATCTGTGTTAGCAAAATCTTTCCATCCTAATGCCCATTTCCGTATTCTCCCTGGATTATTTTCCACATCAAAGCAGGTCTTTCCAGCCTCTGAAGACTATTCATTTTTTATCTCTTTTCTGTCATAATGACACAGAGAAAACAAAGAACATAATACTAATTATGTAAAATGGTAACCCTGTTGTGTACAGTATGTTTACTAAGTCTTCACAAAAAGCAAAAGGTAACAGCTAATTTTCAAAAAAAACTTTGGTGTACCCACAACATTGCCGCTAGGAAAGCTGCTATGAGAAGAAAGACTGGATTATCATTGCAAATACATTCTTTCCATATTTATCTAGGAACTGGTAATGTCATTCAAGGGGTCTGATTCAGAAAAAGGATAAACAGTACATATATTTCATCTGTAGTATTTTAAAAAAATGTTATTCATGCTAGTTATTCAAAAATGTGGAACTCTGATTAATAGTTTTCAATAGCTATGATATTCTGTATTTATGGAAATATGGTACAAATAGAAATCATAGCATAATTTTTAAGGTGAGATTCTGAAAGGCATACATGGGAGTTAGACATTCAAATCCCATTGACTTTCATGGGGTTTCCTTATCATTATTCCATCAGGGAAAGGCTCAAGTTATTCCAGAGTGCTCCAGAATGCCATTCCAAGGACTCCAAGGGAAGTTCAGATATATCCAATACTATCATTTATGAGTGATTGTTCCAGAAGTACCAGAGCTGCATTCTAGTGCTTTTTTTTTGGGGGAGGGAAAGGAGGGGACAGGATGGACTCACACATTGTCCTGGGAATTTATCTTTATAATTAAATTATTAAAACCTACAAATATATGATATATCCATTAATCCTGATCTCCTCTGTATTGTGGTGTCATGAAACCTTCCAGTGTTTCCCACATTTGCATTCATGAATCTGCCTCAGTTGTCTACTAATCCTTGCCAAACAAATGAATAATAAACTTTTTGGTTCACATACTGACTTGCCCTGGTGGTGTGCAAATTATGGTAATAGGAGTGCCATTGAGGGCTCGCACACAGTTTGGAAACCCAGCTGTTATTTTTGGAACCTTTCTTATGCCAACCATCGGTGGATAAACCACAGTGTTAATTGCTTCACAAAGCTGCACAACCAGGACCCTTTGTGGACTTTCCAACCACAAAGTGGTTTGCAAGTGACCTATAGCTATCTGGTGTAGCCAGCTTCCACTGGTCAATAGCCACTTGCTTTTGCACTGGTATGGCTTCCATTAATTGAGTGTTCTGGCACTGGAGGTTTTATGAAAGTTCCTCATGCAGCTCCAGAAAGGTCTATTTCCTCATTCAGAAGTTCTGAAGCGACTGTTGGTCATCCCAGGTTTCCAAAATGATGTGCTCCCACAACATTGTGCTGATTGTCCCTCATCAATCTCCTGTGATGGTCAACAAGCGCAGTCATAATAACATCAATCTCCATATCTATATAATGTGAACTGGATTAATTGTCATTGAACCTCAAGGTCAATCATTTTCAATGCATCAGCAAATGCTGCCCAATTCCATCCAGCATCTCACCAAGCACTGTCTTCATTGCTTAACCATTTGTCTCTCAATAAGGAACAGGAGTAGAATCAGATCATCAGTCGTATCTTCCTATTTGCAGGGAATAACAGTGAGGGGTGACATGATCAGGAATTGCCATCAGCAAATTTGTAAAGGTGGGGACAGTACCAACAATACACAGACAATAGTTCCTAGAGTGTCTTCCTGTGATGCACAGAACCCTAAACCTCCCTGAAATGGTAGCGCTAACATTACATGCTGACAATGGTAGTGTGGATGCAGGTATACATGCGTATACAGTGTTGGATCCAGGTCCAACACAGTGTACATAGACTCTCAGACCAGGTATGGTAGCATTACATGATCCACTACCCAGGTATTTATGCAAGTGTAGACATAGCTTAAGAGCAACATCCCCACCTTACAATGTCTGCCATAGTACTCCTTTTCATAAACATTCAGGGCCTGATTTGCTTCAAAGAAAGAGGAGAATCAGGAGTAATTTCACCAAAATCAATGTAATTGCAGTGGTGTAAGTAAGAGCAAAATCAGACTGCTTCTCTGTATTTATTGACTAACAGAGCATCTTTGACAGATATGTTATTTCTAAATCTCCCACACTGTATTAAAAGGTTGTACTTTAGACTATGAGCTGGTGGTGAAGTAGAACACTTCTCTATGAAAGGTGGACATTGCCTGCACTCTAATTTAATTGATGGTGATAATGTAAGCACACTGAGTGAAAATAACAGGTGATTGACCAAATCATTTTTAGCAGTGTATAAATATTTGGAAATGAATTTGTTAATAAGCAACTTTGCCCAATGTGAATAGCAGAATTGACATTGAGCCAGATCAGCATGGCTCATTCTCCTTTTAATTAATTTAATACAAGAGCAGCATTTTCCCACTGAGATGATTTGACAGGTTTTGTCACTTTTCTAAACTCCAGCATATCCTAAGAATATTAGAGAGCATTAATAATAATTAAAAATATGGCATATGATTCTGAAATCCCTGACTTACTAACACAACCATGAAAGAATAGATCAAGGTTTCTCAAAAAGGGGTGACCGCTTGTGTAGGGAAAG
The DNA here is from genome assembly GCF_007399415.2 of Gopherus evgoodei. NCBI lineage: Eukaryota > Metazoa > Chordata > Testudines > Testudinidae > Gopherus > Gopherus evgoodei. Next base: position 128,775,645 of record NC_044322.1, read on the forward strand.
CCCCTGGTGGGCCGGTGTGTTTATCTGCCTCGTCCACAGGTCCAGCTGATCATGGCTCCTACTGGCTGTGGATCGCTGCTCCGGGCCACTGGGAGCTGCTGGAAGCGGCCCGGGCAGAGGGACTTACTGGCCGCCACTTCCAGCAGCTCCCATTGGCCCGGAGCAGCGACCCATGGCCAGTCGGAGCCACGATTGGCCAGACATACGGACGGGGCAGCTAAACACACCGGCCCACCAGGGGCTTTCCCTACACAAGCAGCGACCCCTGTTTGAGAAACCCTGGAATAGGTCTTTAAAAACACCAGATCATTTCCCAGTATGTCCACCAACAGAGAAAGAAAAATGGGATTGAGATGAAAGCCAGTCATAACTACTTAGCTGATTTTGATAACTGATACCTACTACATAAAAGCAATAGTATGTGTTACACTCTGCATCTCAGAAGAACACCCTGCACCCCCATGTTCATCTTTATAATATGATTTTATGGCATCCAATGCAAAGTTTATCATGTCATCAGGGCATGTGCAAGGAAGTTTCGCACCCTAGGAGAAACTTCCACTTTCCACCACCACCCCCAGCCCTGCAGCAGCTCTCCGCCCCCCTTCCACCCTGAGCCTCCACCCCACAGCAGCTCCCCTCCCAGCGAGCCATACAGCATCTTCCCACCCCAGCTCACCTCTGCTCCGTATCCTCCCCGAGCATATAGCCCCTGCTCTAATTTTCCTCCCAGGCTTGCGGTGCCAAACAGCTGATTGGCGCTGCAAGCCTGGGAGGTGAGAGAAGTGGAGCAGCAACCACACGCCCGAGGAGGAACTGCTGTAAAAAAAAAATTAGGGCACAGCTTTTTGGCGCCCCCAAATCTTGGTGCCCTAGGCAACCGCCTAGTTCACCTTAATGGTAGCACTGGCTCTGCATATCATCTTCGGAAGGCTCATGATGCACTGAGTATTGTTGTTATAGTAATGTTATAGCTTGTAATATCATGTATATAGTTACAAGGCTGAAAATGTGTCCTCATGGCTTAAAACAAGCCCAGGCAAAAACTCTCCAGGAGCAGAGGGGCAGTTCACACCTCATCAGGGAATGTATGGGACAAACCCAGCCCAGCCTTATAAGACAAAGGACATTGGTCTAGGCAGCAATAAAGGATCTGTTGGACTCTCGAGTGAGTCACTCCCCTTCCCTTAGTCAGTTTGAGACTACGAGGAGGTAATGCTCATCTGACTATGAAGGGGGCGGGCAAAGCCAAGATTGAAGAAAGGACATTATAAAAGGGAGAGATTTTTGGCATACTTTCTCTCTCTTCTATATCCTTCTACAGGCACCACCACCAAGCTACTAAAGCACTGATCAAAGGGGAGAATCTGGCTGAAGGGCAACCAACCAGCCTGTGATGAGAAGCATCTAAGTTTGAAAGAGCACTCACAGTGTTAAGACCAGGTTAGAATATGTTTTGCTTTTATTTCATTTGACCAAATCTGACTTGTTGTGCTTTGACTTATAATCACTTAAATTCTATCTTTGTAGTTAATAAATTTGTTTGTTTACTATATCTGACGCGGTGCATTTGGTTTGAAGTGTGTCAGAGACTCCCCTTGGGATAACAAGCCAGGTACATATCAATTTCTTTGTTAAATTGGCAAACTCATATAAGTTTGAAGCATCCAGCAGGCATAACTGCACACTGCAAGATGGAGGTTGTGTCTGGAACCGGACATATTGGCTAGTGTCATTCAGTTGCACAATCCAAGCAGCAGCTGGCCAAAAGTGCTCACTCATGTTGCTGTGAGCAGCTTACATGCTAGAGGAGGGATTGGCAACGTTTGGCACGCGGCCCACAAGGGTAAGCACCCCGGCAGGCTGGGCTGGTTTGTTTACTTGCCACATCTGCAGGTTCTGCCAATTGCGGCTCCCACTGGCCACAGTTTGCCACTCCAGGCCAATGGGGGCTGTGGGAAGCTGTGGCCTGCACATCCCTCATCCCGCACTGCTTCCCACAGCCTCATTGGCCTATAGCAGCGAACCGCGGCCAGTGGGAGCCACAGTCTGCCGAACCTGGGGAGGCAGCAAGTAAACAAACCAGCCTGGCCTGCTGGGGAGCTTACCCTGGCAGGCTGTGTGCCAAACATTGCCGATCCCTGTGCTAGAGGCTGTGCGTGAACAGCCTGGGAGTGGGGGTTCACACAGCGGAGCAGGGTAAGGCTGGCTCCCAGAGCTGAGGATTGGAGCCTAGCAGATCACTGGTCCAGATAATATCTGGTAATGTCAAAGTATGTGCCCTAGTTTTTGTTGTTTTTTGTTTGTTTGTTTGTTTGTTTTCTCATTGGTGGGATATAGTGGTAATATATGCAACAAGGATGCTGCCACTTTTCAATAAGCACCATTATTAGTGATCTCTTTCTCACTTTTCACTCTCCTCTCTTTTAAGACCTAGACCGCTCCCTCTCACCACGGCAGTATGACTTCCTGGGGCTGGCCTTTTAAATCTGGCAGAGTCAAGCAGCTGCAGCCCTAAAGTTGGCCATTTTGAGTAGTTCATGTTCATCTCTTCCAGCTAGTAAGTACCTTAATACATTTTCTTCTAGTTTTCCCTTTTCTTATCGCTGACATAATGTTTTCATGGGTATAAAATACAGGTAATAAAAAGAATACTAGAGTCTGTATATTTGGGTGTACAAATACACAGAAGGACATACACCTCTACCTCGATATAATGCTGTCCTTGGGAGACAAAAAATCTTACTACATTATAGTGAAACTGTGTTATATTGAACTTGCTTTGATCCACCGGAGTGCGCAACCCCCACCAACCCTCCACCTGGAGCAGTGCTTTACCGCGTTATATCCAAATTTGTGTTATATTGGGTGACCTTATATCGAGGGTAGCGGTGTAGTTAAAATAAACCAGAACTAGCCATTGCTGATAGAGTTGGACTCTTGGTGTTTTCTGCGCTCATATGCTTAGTCATGCCGACTATTAGTGCACCGAATGGGAATAAGCTATTTTCATCATGAAGTCAAAATGATTTTCATGCATTAACAATAGATAATGAAGTCATTTTAACATCAAATACCTTTAAAGATGTCAATGAAGACTTACTTGAAAAGTTTTATGGGAGATGATTTTATTATTTCATATTTTTCCTTTTAGGTTTTGTGCGGCAGGATTAGTCATGCTGTAGTTGCATTTGAAAGGCTTTGTTTGGTTGTAGTCACATTATGGTGATGATGTCCACAATCCTGTGTGTTCTGATTGATTGCAAGGGCTGGCAGGTGTAGGGTTAGTCTTTTTATATTATCCTTTCATTTGAATCCCAGATGTGATTAACAGAATGCTGAAGAAATACGTAGTTCCCTGAAGAGTTGCAAAAAGACCCTGATTTTGGTAGTGAGCTCAGCAGAAGAAGTTTTAGACCTTTCAAAACTTATATTTTCAACAAATCTCCTTTCTTGATCAAGATTATTTAATTCCAAGGGGTGTGCTCTCACTTTTAAGTACAGTGGTAAACTGATGACTGAGTTTGTGATCCTCGGGTGTTCTTATGCCATGGTTCATGAAGGAAGACAGGGCTACAATAGCCAGACTGTGCACCCACTCTAATGGAATTGTAGGTTGGAGAAGGGTGGTTGTTAGAGGCTGTTCCACTTGTTGTAAGTTATAGTATGTGTTTAGCTATTGCATTATTCATGTTATTAAAACTTAGGTTTAATTGTTTTCACTCCTCCCAATCAAGTATTGACACCAGTTCTGGCCTGATTCTCTGTGCACTAGTTTATACCAATTCAAAGTGGGTGTAAAATGCTGCCAAATCAGTGGTAGCATTTTACACACACTTTTCACCAATGTTCTTAAGTACACATGCTGCAGGAGAATGGAGAGTTGGGCCCTTTATCTGGATTGACCAGCTAAGGATGCATGAGTTTAGTTTACCCTTTATTCCTTTTCAGATACTGGCCCCAGTGGTTGTCATGGCCAACAAGAGAGCTTATTGTGAGTGTGCAGGGTTTTTGTAGCCGTGTTGGCCCAAGGATATTAGAGAGACAATGTGGATGAGGTAATATATTTTACTTGATGAATTTCACGACTTTATTGTGATATGGATGTATGCCCAATAGGAAATGGGTTGAGGGCACTATCTGTAGGCCAAGTACATACAAGAGTTTTTCAGTCATTATTGACCTAAGCTGTACTTAAACCAGTAAGCTTAAGGTGAAAAGCTCTGTGGCAATGCCTTCCCCTCCTAGAGCCAACAGCACTTAGTCTCCTATTTAGAAAAGCATTTAAGTCCATTGAAGTCAAGGCTACTCACATGCTTAAGTCTAAGCACATATGCTTTTGGCTAAATCAAGGCCTTAAACTATATATTTTTTCACATTACAATTTTTTTCTGAATACCGAGGATCAGTTCCCAGCCATGTTCTCATGGTATGGAACCCATCCCCAACTGTGCAGACTGGTGTTGCCTTGCATCCATAGAACATTACTGCTCTTCCTGATGAAGCAATCAGATACCAGCTGTGAGTAACAACATCTTTCCCTCATCCCAGGAGTGAGTATCATGAATCTATACCAGGCCACTGGGATGACACTGGCTCACAGTTAGTCATGAGGGTTCCCAAAGGGGTCATATGTCCTGTGCAAGTTTTAACACAGGTACTGCTATTATCTGGGAAAAAGACAAGCTTGGCTAGGGCTGACATGTGCCATCCTCAATCTAATCTGGAAGCAGGGAAAATTAAAATATAGCTTTGTAGCTCCCCCACCACTTTGTGAAAGTTAACAGGGGTATTACAGGGAGAATACTAGCTCAATAGGCCCAGCCCTGACTGTGTGCCTGCCTACAGCAACTCCATAGGATATTAAGGGAATCCAAGAACCTCCATGTTTTAGAGAGAGAGTAATGAGATGCATGAATAGCCACTCAGATCCCCAGAAGAGGTACCCATGTTCAGCTACTTTAATGGTTCTACATTCCACTCCTGGAGAAGAGCTACACAAAATCATCCTTGCTGGATACAACTTGCTCAGAGTTGGATGAGATAGTGCCTAGCTTGTCTACGTAAGCACCAATGGGTTATATGTCTCCTACTCTCATGGATGAAGATATGTTTTTCTTAGAGATTTCCTTTTGATCCGGACAAGACCAGACAGGAAGAGGAAGAATATTACTTTTAAAATAATTCAGTTTAAAACAAAGTGATTTTAGTTCATTGTTATTTTTAATTGTTTTATTTACACTAAGATGTTGTTCTCTGTTACTATTGAAATGCCTTGGAATGGTTTAAATGGCTTAAAATTAAAAACAAAGCAAGGACCACTTGCAAAACAATCATGTGACATGGTGCTAGAAACTTGGCTACTGAGAATGCCCAAATTAGAAATCTTTTGTGCTAGATATTGTGATATAATTCTGTATTTGAGGATGTTATTCAGGCAGGATGCAGGAGATAGGGTCAACCACAGTCTTTGAGATACAACATAAATACTGGATATTCTCTCTTAAATGACCATCTTGGAACATCCACTCCTCCCCTTGTGCTACCACAGAGTTACACTAAGTGGTATTGGTATTTCAGATTGTAACAGAATTATGAGCTACTGCATAGGCCCATCAACTACTGATACATCTGTGGAGCAGGCTCCATAACTTCTGGTGTGCTGAGAGAGAGATCCCTTTAAGTCAGTCCACTGTGCAGTTGCACATGTTTGTTCTTGTTGCTCTGCTTGTATATCCTCTCTTTCTTATCCAAAAGATGGTGCTTCAACAAATATGTACCACTCTGATATAATTTCTGACACCCTTAGCAGCATATGTTATGTAATATTAATGTTATAAAATGATGAAAAAGAAAATGTATTAGATCTTATTTTTCCATTAGTTTTGTTGTTCTGTGTAGAGAATTTCTTAAACTCCTTGCACACTGCCTCATTCATATTTTATATAAATTTGTCAGTGCCTACCTTCTGTTGCTTTTGTATCCAATAACGCATTTAAATTATCTATGATTATGACAAAGCCAGTTGATTTATTAATTGTAAACAGTATACAATTGTGGATACAGCTTTTTTTCCTGTTTGCAAATAATGTGTGAACTGATCCTGATTATTTTAAATGTGTTTCATTATTCATAAGCATTCTCCAAAAAGTGTATAAGAGAGAAACTTCAGACTATGGGTGTTTGAAAACTGTTCACTTCAGTTACTTGATATATTAGTTGTGTGGGGAGTGGTCACTAAAGTCACATGGCTTGTTCCAGGTGCCTGATTAGGTGACTGAAAGAGTTTTTAACAGGTAAATAGCAGATAAATAATCAGCGTCCACCTCAGGTGCCAGACTGTGAGGGGAAGTGAGGGGGTGCCACTAGGACCAGAGGGTAGAAAATGTGTCTGCTGCTGGTGCATATATATTCCTCTGCTCTAGATGCACAGAGATGGTGGAATGGGTGTTCTGGAGGAAGGAGGGCACAAGAGACATAACAGGCAGGCAGGAGAAAAGGTGAGAGGGAATAACAGAAGCAGCAGGAGCTACAGAGACAGAGAGGAGGAGGAGCCTCTTACACACCTCTCTAGCAACCCCCACAAGCCTGGACTGATTACTCCAGCTTCTCAGGGAGCTTCCTGTTTCCTGCTGATTCTCTGAGCCCGCTTGAGGAGAACAGGAGTCAACTGAAGTAGTAGGAGCCAGTTAGGCCCTTAAGACGCTGATATCTTCCCTCACATCAGACCCTGCACCTTCCGCTTATTTGTTCCCTTCAATTGAGTGTTGAGAGCCACTATAGCTGGCACAGAACAGCAGTCATGAGTGAAAGAAGAAAACACCACTCTGGGGCAGCATTAAGAAAAACAAAGAAAGTAAAGAAAGCTTTTCTATCTAAGCAGGAAGGAGCTCTCCTGAGATACACAGACACAAATGTTCATGGTAAGCTTTCCAGTCCCAGTGAGGATGTGAGGGTGAGGAGATGCCTGATCTTCCAGTTAGTCAGAGTGCAGGTGACCTGGCAGCTACTGCAGCATCCATATCTCCATCTCAAATGGATGTAACCATTCACATTCATGAAGAAAAGTGTAGATCAGAGAAGAATGTGGTGAAAGCACAAGAAACAGTTGCTGCTGAGTTTAGTTTTTGTAAGTCTAAATGATCCAGGACTGTGGATCCTCTTGAACAGTAGCCTGAGGAACTTCCTTGTACTGCATGGGCCAAAGCAAGTGAAAAACTTCATGTTCCCCAAAGACAATGAAAATAGAAGTTTCCATCCAACACATTACTGACATGAAATGAAATCCCCAATGGTGACAAAATGGAGAAGCCATGGCCTTATGTACTCAAAAGCCCAGAATGCTACATACTGTTTTTGTTGCAAACTCTTCCAGTCTAATGTTCCAGACCATTTGGGAACAAAAGACTGGAAAAATCTGGCTAGAAATCTGGCATGCCATGAGAAGGCCACAAATCACCAGAGAGCATTCCACAGGTGGAAAGAGCTTGAGATGAGACTAAGGTTAAAGGCCAACATAGAAGATCAGCATCAAGAGAAGATTTTACCAGAGTCTCTTTACTGGCAAAATGTTTTGAAAAAGCTCATTGCCATTGTGAGAATGCTTGTTACCCAAAACCTAGCACTGCATGACACTTCAGATCATCTGTATGTGCCAAACAATGGAAACTTTCTTAAAATTGTGGAGCTGATGGCTGAGTTTGATACTGTACTCCAGGAGCATCTAAGAAGAGTCACCACCCAAGAAATGTACACACACCCCTACCTTGGAAAAACAATTCAAAATGAGAACATACAGTTACTGGCAACAAAAGTCAAACAGAAGATTTGGCAGCTCTGAAGTCAGCAATATAATATTCTGGACTTCACACCTGACATCAGCCATACGGAACAATCATTTTAATGGTGTGTTTTGTAACAACAAAGCAGAATGTAGTTAAAATGTCCCTGCAATGGTGACTGTCAGAAAAGCATTTTCTAGACTGTATTGACATTGATGATAGCTCACAGGAGCTGGTTATGACAAATATGCTTCTTAAAAAGCTGGAAGATACTGGAATTGTGATAGCTGACATGAGAGGTCCGGGCTACTATAATGGTGCCAAATGAGAAGAAATAACAGAATAGTACAGGACACAGACATGAGAGTTAAACCGTCGAGCTTTTTTTGGTCCCATGCAGTTCTCATTCATTGATTGGTGGTCAGGTGATGCAGCATCAGCTTCTAGTGAAGCTGATGAATTTTTAAATGTAATTCAAAGCATCTATGTATTTTTCTCTGTATCAACTCATCAATGGCAAATTTTGAAGCAACATCTGGGAACATCCTCTCTGACACTGAAACCACTGAGTGCCACACGATGGGAAAGTCAAGTAGAGGCGATAAAGCCTATCAAACACCAAATTGGGAAGATAGATGATGCCATAGTTGCCATTATGGAGGATAATGCTATGACAGGAACTCTTCATGGGAGAACAGTGGCAGAGGGAAATGGAATAACCAGAAACATACATATAACTTCAAATTTCTATGTGGCTTAGTCTTGTGGCATGACATACTGTTTGAAATAAATGTTGTAAGCAAGAGTCTCCAAGGTGTTGAGCTTGATATAGTTGGAGCAATGGAACAACTGAACAAAGCAAGGCCATACCTACAGTCTTACCAGGCAGATGAGGGATTTCAAAATGTTCTGAAGAGTACACAGAAGTTAGCAGAGGAACTTCACACTGAAGCTATTTTCCCACCCATTCAAGAATACAAGAATCACCGAAGACGAAGACATTTTGATTACGAAGCACAGGATAATCCCATAAAAGACCCCAAACAACAATTCAAGGTTGAATTCTTTAACCAGGTGCTAGATTGTGGAATACAGTCAGTTTAATAACATTTCATGCAGCTCTAGGAATACAGCATTGACTCATGATGACGTGCGATATTGATGCGAGTGATTTAGGTGTTGAACTGAAAGCCCTTTCAAGATACATTTCAGCAGGATCAACTCCAAAGGCTGTTCTGCAATATAGGTGTACAAATAAGATGACCACCCTCTTTCCAAATGCTTTTGTTGCTCTGTGCATACTTCTAACACTTCCTGTAACAGTTGCCAGTGGAGAATGCAGCTTCTCCAAGCTGAAGTTAATAAAGACACATCTACACTCCACAATGACACAGGAGAGGCTGGTCAGCCTTGCAACCATCTCAGCAGAGCATGAGCTGACCCAGACTGTGGACCGTCAGGAATTAGTTCAAATTTTTGCAACCAAGAAGGCATGGAAAGCACCAATTTGATTATTCAAACGGATACAAATGCAGTGTATTGCTATGCAGACAAGAAAAGTTACAGTTGCTGTTCAGGCACTTGAAAAGTTAAGTGTTACTTAAAATTTTTGAACAAGGCATTTTAAGTTGTTAGTTTTCCTTTATTGGGGTACGTAGCAGAGCAGTACCATGAGAAGAGTAGAACAGGAAGAAGGCAGAACTGAGATCTTTCAAAGTTTTGGCCCAAGCAAGGGACATAGAGGCATCATTTGAGCTCCCTCGCCTCAGGTGCCATAACGTTATGGGCCAGCCCTGCAAATATATATACTTCAAATATAATTTGTAGACAGATAATCACTTAGGAAACCTTTTGGCATTTACAAACAATTCTGGAATATGGTTGAGCACATATCAACTGTAATAATGATTTGAATTCCTGTGCTGCTTTTTTTTTTAACCATCTTTTGGATCTCAAGCACTTTATAATAATTAAAACCTCACAGCCACCACCTTCATGTGAGCTTTATACTAATCTTTTCTTCCAGTCATTAAACTGAGGAACAGTGAAGCTGAAGTGAACTTGCCCAAGATAAGGGGAGGAAGGATGGTTAGGGTCAAATGTTTGTAGGGTGCTAGTCTGGAACTTGGAAAACTGAGGTTCAGTTTCCTGCTCCACCCAACTTCCTGGATGACAGGTGGCATTTAGAAGCCTAAATACTTCTGTGGATCTGAGCCTTAGCCTTTCTATATCTTTTAACCATCTCTCACATAGAGTATTGTGAGGTAAATGCATTAAATATTGTGAGGGCACATAATTGGAGCCATATAATACGATAGATAAAAGACCACACAGTTACCATACATAGAGACCGTACAGCTAGAAATGGCAAAGCCAGGAACTAGAATCACCATATATTAGGGGCTTCCCTGCTGTAACTGCTAGTACATAGAAGGTTCTTGGTTCCTCAGAGCAGTAGTAAACTCAGGTATTATAAAGTGCATTTTTACTGCTTGTGATGGCAGAAATCATTTTATTAGGACACAAGGGCCTGAACACTTATGTTTACATGCTTAAGATTTGGATGACGCTCTTCCAAATGGTTTATATTCTTTATATAAGAACGATGGAGGATGTGTACATATGCATGGAATTGACATTTCAATTGCCAAGCAGTCATCAGTTGCTCTGCAACTTCAGTAAGAGCTCTGGCCTATTAGTCTATCACATTTTTAAAGCTGTTGCCCACATTGTATACCTACAGAAGTACAAGTCATATTTGAACAATCTCCTTTTGAAGATGAAGGACTCAATCCTACGGAAGCAAGCCAGCCAATGAAGTTTGATTTATGAAGAGAGGTAGAACTTGCAGAATTTTGGCCTGACAGTCTTAAATTTCCTTTCATTTACAATGTCAATTTACTAACAAAAATATTATAATCTGATACTATAATAATGCTAAATTATAAGATTCTAGGTGTGATTTGTACTATATTATACATTTCTTAAATCATTATTATTTTAGAGAGGGGCTTCCAGGTGACTTATAAAAATCCCATCCCTACATTTTCAAATCACTGCATGTATCCTATACTAAAATCAATGGCCATACTAACTCCTGGTTATAACACCACTTTTTTAGGAATACTGGGCTTGCCTTAATATGTGGGGATGGACTGGATGGTCTTTCTAGTCCTATCTATGATTCCACTGAAATCATTAGCATTGCATCAGAGATTAATATGGAGAATGAGAGTTATGTGACTAATGCGTCACTCTAAATGCTGAAATATAACCTTAATATATGTTGGCTAGTCAGGCAGTTTGTAAAGTGTTCAGGGAGTAGTTCTGCATACTGTTTTGGTTAACTATAAATGTTAAATATTTGTAGTGTTGTAATCTGATTTTATATAATTCTAGACATATAAATTAGAGATAAAAGAGGCTTATATTAGACATCTAGTCTATCATGCTAAAGCAGGATTGTTTCTCTCAGCATACTCTGCAATGATGATCCGGTATTTGATTATTGTACAGTGAATGAAGTATGAATGGGCCTGAGACTGATCTCAGATAAAGTAATAAAACAAATGTAACAGTACTGAATTACTTCTGTAGTCTCCACAACCACAGTGCAAGCACACAGACCAAGGTAGCTACTACAATATTCAACAAGGTGCAATTTACAAACCTCTTGTGCTGTCCCAGCTACTTTGGCAGCAATGGAGGAGAGGATTTCATCCTTGCCTTATTCCATCAGCTCCCTTTGAGGTTTCTGGTGTGACTGTTCATACTAGATTTCCAAAGTCCTTGCATGCCAGAAGCACTATAACCAAGATTTTGGATGATGTCTGGAAATGAGTTCAAGATAGAAGCAGCTCCTTGTATGCTCTTCTCCACTTGTGCAACTGTATGCGCCTAGTCACTGCCTAGCCCTTATAGCTCTTTTGTCCATCATGCTTTCATAGAGTGGGATTCTCTAATTTAACAAACAACTGTGCGTAAACGGGCTAATGACAAAGTTGAGTATTTGTATAATTTTTTCTACACCCTATATTGCTGGTATATTTTCTTTTTTAAGCAACAAAATGCTGTAATTTGGAAATGAAACAAAATTTTAATTTCACTTGCATTGGACAGGAACATACCCAGTCTTTGTTTCAATTGATAAATCAACACACGTCACCCCTTCATCTTTCCTTCAAAATTTTTTGTACCAATACTTTCATTTTGCTGGCATCATCATAATAATAACATCATGGGGATTCGAAGAGAGCGCATTCTTTTTTCAAAAATAACAATTTTATGTATTAAAAATTTGGAGTGCAAACTGTTCTGCTAAAGTTAAGTGAAGAATACCTCTTGCTTTAAGTCATATCATAAGTGGTATAAGACATGTATAGCTGTTCACTGTGCAGAGCCTGTTCTGTTAATAAATAAATGTCCTTGGTCCTTACAGCTGTTAAACTAGCATTTTTTATAAGGTGAGGGGCGGAGGAAGAAACTTTATAAAGGTATTTACCTTAAAACTATTTGGGTCAGGCTGGGTTTTGTTCAGTTCAAGTAATAAAGCCTTTTATTTTATCCAAAATGCAGGATTTGTCTAATTGACATACAAACCAGTGAGCAGGGGCCAGATTTTGCCTCCTTTGCAATAAATAGTACCTTACGCCTAGATTAATAACCCCATTGGGGATAACTGTAAAAAACTATTGATCCTGAGTGATGATATCATTTTCTAGCTGACAGTAAATATATATTATTGATTTGCTAGTCTGAGAAGAAGTCACATGAGCATTAGGACATCATCTGGTGTTATGTTTCTTCTATTTTAAGGTGGGAATTGAAAATCCTGTGCAATATACCAGTCATTAGTTTTATGCTGGTGGTGTTATTTCATAATTAGATTCAGATTGTCCTGATTCTTTAGCGTTATACTTTCAGCCAGTTGATAAGTGGACAATATTTTCCTAAGGCACTGTTTATTAGTGCAGAAAATCTGTTCATTAATACTCATATTGGTTGGCACTTCATGCATATTTTAAAAATAGATACATATCAAGTTGTGGTTAGCTCTTTGTCCTTCCCTATTTAATTGTAAATAACCCTTCAGGTGAATTAATGCACTTCAGGAAGTCCAACTCCCATTTATTAATTTCTTGAGGCCTGAGTCATCATTTTATTTTTCCACTCATTTTTTTAATTAAAACTGTAAAGATTATTCCAATAGGATTCATGTGAGCCTAGGACTTTTGACCCATTCAGCAAAAAACATAGATTGGAAATAGAAGAACTTTATGGTAAGGTCTGTATTGTAGCTTTTTCCCACAAACTTTGGGCCCAATTCTGCAAAAACTTATCACAAACATAACTCTCAGTTTGTAAATACTCATATGAGTAAACTGAAGCACATATATAGGTATTGGCAAGATTGGGGAATTTGTTAGGAGTGTGGTCAAGGGCTCTTAGCAGAATTTCTCCAGGAGAATGAGTGAAGCAGAAACTTTGATGACTATTAACAACGTTCAGGATGGGCTGCTCACATGCTTTACAATCCAGAGAAGAAAAGAGCAGATCTATATCCCTGTCTGCCACTTTCGGGAATTCAGCATTGGTGGTGATACTAGATTCTCCCAAAACTTGCACTCAAGGAGGACAAAAACTGGGACTGTAGGTGGCCATCATGCAGAGAATAAAGAGAAATGACTTATTGCTCCCTCTCTCTTCTTGGTCAGACACAGTAGATTCCTCGCTTTTTATTTCATCTGAAAGTTTTAATCAGTTTCATATCCGATGGAGATACAATGAGACACTCACAAACCCTACATTTATCAGAATAATTATTTGACTAATATGAACTAGTTTCAACAGCAGGATATCCATATACCCACATTTCAATAAGAAAGACACAAGTAAAAGGCAAAAAAATTCAACTGAAAAAGGAAAAAAAAATCCACTTCTAAAAATAGCCATAAAACACCTTTGAAAATCCAACTTGTATAGATATTTCATTTAAACTAAAAGTACATTGCCCAGATTTTTCTCCATTCTATATATGCTCTAAATTCCCAGTGAAATCAGTGTGAGTTCTAGATGTGCAAGAAATACAGACTATGAGTGCCATAACATTTTTAATGAAATGGAGTGTGCAAGAAAAACAGAATTGCACCCCCATCTGACAGGAACATACCCATTTGGTAAAAATGTAATGATCTCACATGGATGATGCAAGGCGTGCTAAGTATTAAGTTTTACTGTAAGTGTTAGGATAGTATCTGGGAAAGAACAAACTTTCTTCTTTTAGGTCTCTGGCAGAGTTGAGAAATAAACTCAAATCTAGTGCCTTAACCGCAAGACTATCCCTCTTCTTTGTCCACATATTTTTTCTGTTCTGGCTATTCTGTGTAGGATTTATTTGTTTTAATAAGAAAATACTCAAATTTGGGGATGCTTGATGAAGTAGGTCAGATGGCTGTAAAGGCTGAAAAATATTAGTGCACTTCATTTGCCCATTCCGTCTTTAGGCAACAGATACAGAATGAACCTGGCTACCATGATCCTTTGGAGAAGTAGAAGTTAGGCTCATCTACACCAGCATTTAATATTGTTATAGCTACATCTCTTAGGGGTGTGAAAACTCCATATCCCTCAGAGATGTAGCTATGACAGCTAACCCCCGGTGTAGATAGAGCTAGGTCAACAGAAGACTTCTTTTGATGATCTAGCTACCGTCTCTTCTGGAAGTGGATTACCAACCGGAGAATCTCTCCCATCAGCATAGGTAGTGTCTACACTTAAACACTACAGCAACGCAGCTGTGCCACAGTAGTGTTTTAAGCATAGATAAGCCCTTATTGCCTGATTCATGCCAAGTAAGAATGATGAGCTCATAGTGCTGCTGCTGTTTATTTGGGGGTGGGTGGTGTTTTCTCTAGTATAAATATTAAACAGTAGTCTCCAAGTTACATCAGAAGCTGCTGACTGCACTTCCAGGAATCATCTCAGTCTGCAGTACTCCATTAGAGCTGTGTGGGAACTGGGTTTGCTGTTGTGCAGGAAATTCTGTGATGTTATTTTTTTTTCTGTACTGAAACTGAATGAAAAAAAATTCATGAAACGAAATTCCACATTTCAACTGCACATCAAAATGCCACCTTTTAGTTTCATTGACTGCCCCCATGTTATGTAACGTGACTCAGAGCAGAATTTCCAAATATGTCATCTCTAGACTATTCAATTTTTTATATAGTTCAGCATATCGCCTCAATCTCTGATAATAGTTCATCTGTCATATCTATCACATATACATCTCAGCTAAATAACTTTGTTTCCTTATCTTGAAACTTTACCAGAGATAGGCACATCAACAATAGCTGTGTAAAACTAAAAGCAATGCCATAGTTGGATTTTAAACTCTTTGGGGCTGGAACCATGTTTTTGTTCTGTGTTCCTACAGTGCCTAGCACAATGAGGTCCTGGTCCACGACTGGGGCTCCTGGGTGCTACAGTCATACAAATAATAAATATTCCCAGTTACTTGCACCCAGAATGTGTAGGGTTTTCTTCCCAAAAGGGCCATCTCCTACTGAGACCTCTGAGTGTCAGCCTGCCACCATGGTGCAAAAGATACCTGTTTCATATGGATTTTGGAGAAGGTTGAGGTATTTTTCCTGTAATGATGAAGAGGTGGAATGGAATTTTCGTAGGTGAGTTTCTGATCAAGTTTCTACTCGTTATTCTTTAATTTTGCCCGGACTTTGAGTTATTAATGATGGTAGGACACCCAGAGCCTTGATTTTATTCTTCTTCTTTAAAATCCAAATAAATATGAAACTCAACATCAAAGGGACTTATGCATTGATGACAAAGCCCATCCCTTTTTTTAAATAAGTGCGCTGATTATATCTGATTTAAAATAGTTTGACCTTTACCTGAAAGTTATTGAAATGGTTGTTGCTCTCTATCCTGGAGACAATCACAGAATCACAAATTACCATAATGATTTTTACAGCTTAGACATTTATTACTATTTTAGCTAAAAAAGTTGCTTTTTTGGTTGTTATATGTTTCTCTTTTTCTCTTTCTTCCCACATAGTCATTTACTGATTTTATTTTTATTACAATTGTGTATAGAGGTCTAAACATTTGGATGATATTTTCCAAAATTACTGTAGAGAACAAAATCAATAACTACAGCATAATGCTATACATTAAAAAAATAATAATGTTGTTTTACTAAATTGTGTGGCAACAGTAAACTGTGAATGATAAAATATAAAGCATGATTACTTTAAATTAGATTAGCTTTAATTGAAAAATAACAGCATGGATTCATTTCCTTTACTTTCAATCTCCAGCTTTGCTTTTTAATCAGCTCTTCACAGTTCAGAGTCTTTAACGATCTGAGTGTTTAGAAGTCCTGACTGAGTGTCTCATTAGAATTAGAATTATTCTTCCATTGCTTGAATTCAATTTTCTGTCCCATAGTTCAAAGGGTTTTCATACAGAGGCTCAGTTTGTCACCATAAACCCTTTGCACTTTCTCTGCTGCACTTCTGTGGTTGTAACTGTCCTCAGAAAGTCAGGAATCCAACTATCTTATTTTTGTTAACTGTTGCTTATTAACTTCGTACATCTTCTAATATATTTAGATCTTTAACACCTATACCTTCAAGTTAACTATGTGGATAAAGAACATGCTAAAACTTTCCTATACTTTTAACCCATGAGTACCACCTTTAAGATAAACTACGTGTGCTATGAATTTGTTTTCATCAGTGATTCCACAGGACTTATTAAACTACATCATATGTAGTTTCTCCTCTTAGTGTATCTCCTGTATTAATACTTTATTCCTAGTAATAAAGGACATATTCTTATGTTTCATTTTTAGCATTCCTTTAAATTAAAAAAGGTAAACTTCAAAATATTCTTCTACTTTCCATAAACCAGATTTCCAGATATATACTGCTCTGTCCCATAAGCTGTATGATCCTGGTGATCCTAGAGCATAACAGAGCACTTTTGCTACAAATCTAAAATAGTAACATATTATCTGTATTCTGGCTATGAATATGCAAAATCTTCAGGGGAAAACTAGAAGAATTAAAACAAATTACATATGAAGCTTTTTATTTATATATATTTTTATTTTACACATTTATCACATACTGCTTTTTATTTTAAAATGTTGGTGCAGTAATGTCAATAAATCTCAGTAGATAAATTTTAAAAATGTACATTTGTTGTGCCTGTCTAGTGTTAGCAAAACACCTTATTTTGAAAGTGGTGGGGTACAACTTTAAGTCTTCATCTTAGTTCTTCTCTTCTTTGTTTTGAAGGCTGGGAGGACTTCAGAGAAAGCACTCTTAATTCCTCTTGGGAGGGAGATCTTGTATCATTTTGTTGCAATGCCTCTGGCTGATTCTGGTGCATTGATAGGTTCTGAAAGGAGTATGTTAAGAGCTCATGTAAAGAACTGCACAAAGGAAGTTATTTGCAGTGCACAGCTACAACACACTTCATTGATCTTGCAAAACCTAGGTACCTGTTTTTGGGTACCATCTGCTGACACATTTTCCATTACTATTTATGTATATGCAGACACAGAACTCTCTTATAATGCAGTCGACATGGCAAGTAGGATGGTTCTGAAGAGGGAGAGTGGGTACAAGGAATTCCTAAGTGTGTAAGGAGAAAAGATGCTAGTGAATTCCCATGCAGGGTTGGATAGTGAAATCAACCAGAAGGAAACGTGCCTTTAACCTGCTTATGTTCATGTATGAACCTATGTACATTGGTCATCATTGCTAACAGGACCTAAAATAATTGTGCTGTCTAGAATCACACAAAGACAGGGGTCCAACTTCATGGGAAATAATTACAGGAACAGCTCTTTAAATATCACTGTTGGTAAATGTTGACTTTGCTTTATTTATTTATTTATTTATTTATTTATTTATTTCAGGTACAACAAATATATGAAAACACTAGATTTATCACAATACACAAAGTAAACAGAGTTAGAATGAAGGAGAGAAGGAGAAGAGACATATCTATCTTCAGGCTCCACTACTTTAATTATAGACCTCTAAAAGGTCCAAATTGCTTTGAATTTTTCTAGTATTCACCTTCTGGGGAATGCAAGCCACTTGTTAGCAGTGAGGACAGCCATATCAGTGAGCTAGGCATCAATGTTTGGTGGGGATTGACTTTTCCATTTTTGTAGAATTAATTTTTTAGCATCCAAAGCTCTACGTTGGAACCTTGTTACCTCCAGGTATTCAGAATATATCTAAGAATGAAACTGAAGGGGAAGGGCTCCAACTTGGCAACCAATATCAAATTGATCCTTTGACCTGCCTTATACCAGAAATTCTTGATACAGGGCACTCCCAAAACATATGAACTAATATAGTAGCAAGGGAATCACACTTCCAATAATGGTCAGCATTTAGGAGGCCCATTACTGTTAACCTATGTGAGGACCAGTAGATTCGAAAAAGTGTATTTTGGTGAATAAGCCAATCAGTTCTATAGTTGCTTTTTAAATATTAGATGCAATTGTATTCCATTGGGTCAGAGACAGCAGTGTATCTAAATCGCTAAGCATCTGTCAAATGATTGATCTTTGGTAGAGTTTTAAGGATAGGATTATTCCATATGACCACCTTTACATAGAAGAATGGATGGAAACAGATCTTTCTATCCAAGTCTGACCAAGCTTACCTTACATCCATTATTGTGGAAGCTCTGGAGCCACCAAATCTATAATGAATAAATCCTGCAGTGCCTGAAAGGGTATAGCAACTCCTGTTAAATGTTAACTTTTTAATGTACACCATTGTTTTCTGGAATAAATAACATCTTCCCAAATGTCACCCACTCTTTTAATGGTTGGGAAACTTGAGTGGATCTATAAGGTGCTGGACAGCTTTAGGATAAAGGGAGACTATATAAAGGGAAATGTCTCTTCTTCACCAGAGTGCCTTGTTTACCCAGCCAGAAAGATTCAAGCTGATTAGTTCTTGCTTCCTACAATAATTTGTTTAAACTCTGGCCCAGGATTTTTCATGTCTCTCCATTTTTAGCTGATCCCACCTTCCTCCTAGTAGTTATTTAGTATAGGAACTGTGTTTTCAGGTTTCTGTAGGGCTGATCGATCACCTGTTTAAGGGGTCAGGAAGGATCTTTTTCCCCCATTGAGGCCAAAATGACTGGGCTGTGGTGGGTTTTTTCACCTTCCTCATAACATCATGGAGACACAGGTAAAATAAGTATAGGACTTAGGAATTTAATGCTAGGAATTTTATTAATGATAGTTCATCACAACTTGAGGCTGGTGTCCAGTGTGGATGAACCAGTGCTGAGAAAATTAGAGACATGGGATTTTGCTTGTGGATCTCATGCCTATGGAAAATGGATAACCAAAGTCCTTGCAGACTAAGGTCCATCTATCGTCGCTTCTGTCCCCTTCACAGAGGGGAAGGGAGTGAATTTCCTATGGCTTGAAATTTTACTGAGAATATTCTTCATAGTTAGAGAGTGTAGTTGTTATTTTTAAAATTAATACTAATACCTGTTACTACTATTATTTATTTCATTATGGGAGTAGCAAAGACACTGGCTGTTTACTGAATGTAACTTTTGGTTTTGAACTTGTGAAATGTTCATGTCAAAATGGAAACATTTTGAAGACATTGCTGAATTTTAACAACATTGCAGATTGAAAATGTTGCACAAGTTGATAGAATTTTACCTATTTTGGAAAAAAAAATTCATATTCACAAAATTTGTTGCAGTCAATAGCAAAGTGCTGTTTTTTATATGGAGAAAAACCTTGCAAAGCTACAAGCAGTTTTTGCTGCCATTTTTTAAAATGTGCTGAATCTCTGTTAATGTGCAAGAATATTCAAACCAGTCTAGCTAGCCACATGAATTAATCTTTTCCACACTCTAAACTCACCATGAACATGTAGATGGACTGAAGCTTCCTTGGTAGTTGTATCGAATGAATTACCAAGGGATTGCACTGGAAAACTCTACATTGCAGCATGATATGTTTGGGCATGTTCCTTTAACAAAAATAAATAAATAAATACATCACTGTACGTTTAGATTTATGGACTCTCCCCTTCACATGTGACCTTTATGGTATGTAGCTATGTAACTGAAAAGTAGATTGCATGGTAATCTTTCTTTGATTTATTCCTTATCTGCTGCAGGAGTAGTTGTGAGGAAGCTGCCATTTTGTGTCTCAATTCAGATGCAAAATATTAGTATGGCACAAGGCTTCACCTTATCTTGTATAAGTCAAAATAATTCCATAAAGTCAGTGGACACATG
This sequence comes from Gopherus evgoodei, assembly GCF_007399415.2. Lineage (NCBI taxonomy): Eukaryota > Metazoa > Chordata > Testudines > Testudinidae > Gopherus > Gopherus evgoodei. The sequence goes on from NC_044322.1 coordinate 128,795,750, forward strand.
CTGATGATTTGATCCATTATATATACTGTCATGGAGACTTTGGGCCAGTTCCAAAGATAATTGAGATAATGGAAACTCCAGCTGAATTCAGTGGGCTTTGGATCAGGCCTATAACGACTATGAGATTCCTCTCACTCACACTGTCACAAGTCAGAAGTAACACTGTAGCCCATGGAAGCTTATGCTGAAATAAATTTATTAGTCTCTAAGGTGCCACAAATACTCCTGTTCTTTTTGTGGATACAGACTAACTCAGCTGCTACTCTGAAACCATTAAAATGAATGCACTTGAACAAATGTAAAACTGATGTGTGAGAGAGAAGAATTGAGTACTACAGTTATTCCTTCTTTGTTGTTTTTCTTAACATGAAATCTGATATCTTCACACAGGACAAATATAACCCTTCAAAATAATAGAGTAAGAATTTTGTAGATAATTTCTATATTGGATACTGGCTGCTTGTTATCCATAGCATACCTATCTGCCCTTTCACTCCTTAAAGCATCCACGTTAACACTCAGAGAGATGCCTTGCTTGTAATTAACCTTTACACTCAGGAAAAAGATAATGTTTTGAAATACACAACTTCTGTAGTAGGGTTTTCCTTCTGCCTAAGAGCAGTCTGGACAGAACCACTGGTATTATCACATGCATCTAAAAAGAGTTAAATTTTTAAGAAGTTGCTGCTGAACTTCTCTGACAGTCCTTTAATGAAAAAGTAAATTATTTCTGGAGTTGGAGTTTCCTCAGACCTCACAGAACTAAGAGAGGGGGCCGTCCTCAAAATACCATGTAGGCCAAGTCTATCCATAGTGGCTCTCAGACTGAGCCAATGCTCCTTCTAGGACACTCAGTGAAGGTGTGTTCAGTGGTGAAGCAGAATAAGAAAGTATGTTCTGGGGTATGTGGATTCTTGGCTGTTTGTTGGATGATTCACAAAGCACACCCATAACCCCTAAACATGAATGGATCCCAGGTCTAGTAGTGGGTCCTGGGACAACGGGAGAAATTGCTGCAGAAGTATTAGAACCCTTGCATGGGAAAAGGGAAAACTGGTCTTAGAGGCACCTCTTTGTACACCTTTACCAGTCGTGTCAGCAAGCCAGGAATTTGTGGCAATTTTGATTGCTTTTTACCTGTTTCCTAAAGACTGTATTGAGACTACCTGCTTCTTGCACAGAGATAGACATGCAATTGTGAAAGAGTAATTGCGTTTAGTTGCTATTATCCTGGACCAAGTTCCAACCCATAACTTAGAGGTTGCAGTCTCATTTCCAGTACCTTAAGCCATCTAGCCTCCTCTATTTGAGGTGGTCTGGATGCTACATGGAGTTGTCATTGACATGCTTAAGTGAACTAATAACATTGCTCCAGAGATTAAATATTTTTAGCCGCATCACCAAAAGTCCCCTAGAATCTGTATTGTCATATTCTATTGATATCACAATTAAACATTATGGCACACCTGGCAGAAATAGTGGGCTGATTTATCTAGCATGGTAAACAGCAGATAAAGTGTTAGTCTAATAGACCATACTGCTCAGGTAGAGGAATTTCCAGTTAGCTGGGTGAGTTATATTGAGTTAATACATACGTAATGGCTCTTGTGAAACTGCATTCACTCGTTTATGGGTAGGGAAAAAAGTATTCTGAGTGGCTGCAATTTTTTAAATATAAAAGATATTTTTGTAGAGTACATTTTGGAGATTCCGAACATCAGATGAAGCATGAGTGAATTTATCTATTCCTCAGTATAGTAGGTTTGCATTGGGTTCTTTTTTTATAGTCTACTTGATTTAAATGAGTGAGAGACACAGAGAGATTGAACATTATGGAAACAGAAAATGTCAGTGAAAATTAGTTTTTAAAGATATGTCATTGAAAATTATTGTATGGACTTCTATTATATAAGAACGCTTTTTCAAGAGTAAAGGGCCATTGTACAGTGCATCCTACAACAAATTAGTTATGTATACAGTTTTTATTTTTGTGAGACAAGCAGGAGGGCATATGTATTGGGGAGAGAAACTCTGTCTCTGAAAGGTAAAAGGAACAGGCTAGATTGAAATAATCACTAAAAAAAGAAGAGAGGAGTCATGTGTTTCAGAAATATTGTCTCTAAACTCCAGACATCTTACCCCACTCCCTGGTTGGGAGGGATGGGATGGGATGGGTCATATTTGTTTTAACACATTATTAATCTGTGCAGTGGTTGCTTCACCAAGACAAGTTTAGCTGAGAGTAGCAATGCCAACAGCTAATTTAGTGACACTAACTACTAAAACCAGTGATTTAATTTGTTAATAACTGAGTAACTGAAGCAAGTCAAGCACTACACAGTCTTTAAAGAGTTATTTAGAGGGATGATGGGTGCTTAGTCTTTTACATTTCTCATCTCTCATTCTGTGAGATCACATTGAAGTTGGTAAGGTGCCGCAAATACACCTCTACCCCGCTATAATGCGGTTGTGGGGAGCCAAAAATCCCTACTACATTATAGCTGAAACCCCATTATATCGGGGTAGGGGCAGCAGGGCTCCAGCGGTGATTTAAGGATCTCTGGGCTCCAGTTGCTGCGGGGAGCCCCAGGCCCTTTAAATCAACAGTAGAGTCCCTCTGCCACAGTACTAGGGTAAGGGCGGCAGGGGTCGAGCAGTGATTTAAAGGGCCCGGGGCTCCCCACAGCAGCCAGAGCCCCAGACCCTTTAAAGTGCTGCCCGAGCCCATCTGCTGCAGCCCCGCGGTAGCAACAGCGGGGCTCCAGCAGTGATTTAAAGGGCCCGGAACTCCCTGCAGCAGCCGGAGCCCCAGACCCTTTAAATCACCCGGCAAACCCAGCTGACGAATCCCTGGGGTACCAAAGGCAAAACTCCCATTCATTGACTTCAGTGGGGTCAGAATTTAACCTCAGCTCTTTTTGCTGTGTGAAGTCTGACAGTTACGCAGATCAGTGTTGTCTCCCATAACTTTGTAGCTGCTAGCATTCATTATGACTGAACACACCACAGGTGGTTTTAGAAGTCTGAATGCTCTGCGGGTGATGCAGGCCCTCTTCACAGACTGAGACAAAAGTGCATTTTCAGCTTCAGCAGCAGTTAATGCAGATGGCCAAAACTGGATTATCCCACATCTGCCTTCCCAGACCCAGAGTTGTCTTTTACTCAGAGCCATTCATAGAGTACGGCAAATCGGGCTGACTGCCCCAGGCCCCGTGCTTTGTGGGGCCCCGTGGGAGGTGAGGCAGGAGGCAGACAGGAAAATGGGGGGAGGAGGAGAATGAGGAGGTGAGCAGCAGGTGGGCAGGCCAGCAGGTGGGAGGGGAGGGTGAGGAGGATCCCCCTACCAGAAGCTCGCCCATGTCACAGCACCTCCTGCCTGCCGTCAATCAGATCCTCCCCATCCCTCTCAGTGCCAACTGTGGATCAGATGTTTCACCTCTGGTGTCAGGAGGCACTGAGGGGGAGGGCAGAGGAGTGACAGCACAGCACGCTCGGGGAAGGGGGCAGAAATGGACGGGGAAGAGGTGGAGCAGGGCAGGGGCAAGAAGAGACATGGAAGAGACAGGACAGGGCAGAGCAGGGGTGGGAAGAAGCAGGGTGAAGGTGAGGTCTGGGCACAGCTGTGTGGGGAGCACTTCCCGGCAGATTAGAAACTCGGTACCTATGTCCCAGGCCCACACTGCCTTAGGGATGGCCCTGCTTGTACTTTCCTCTGGAGCATCTGGTGTTGGTGCCTATTAAGAACAAGATACTGGACTTGGGTGTGATATTGTATGGCAATTTCTATGTTCTAATATATTCATGGACTCCGAGGCCAGAAGGGACCGCTGCGATCATCTAGTGTGACCTCCTGCATAACATAGACCATAGAACTTCCTCTAAATAATTCCTGTAGCATATCTTTTGGAAAAATATCCAATCTTGCTTTTAAAATTGCCAGTGATGGAATTAATAGGCTATATTGTCTCTTCAGATAATAAACTGTAGTACAATCCTGTTTAAATCCTGTCTCATAAAGTCACTGGCCTGGAAAAGAAAGCAAGACTCCTTAAGTTATGGATATTCTGGATAAGGCAGAATGTGGAGTTTCAGGATACTCCTTGATTAAGCTAATTAACTTGTCAGATCCAGTGGCCTCTCAGGAAATGCTTTATAAACTGCTGTGAAGAGACTCCTGGAAAGATTCTCTTTCACTTCAGTGGTCTTTGGATAAGGTCTTTAGAGTTCTCAATAGGCTAATGGCACTTCTGTCTGATTACTAATATCCTGTGGACATCTTGTGTACCATTTACCAACTGTAAATTTGTCTAAGTCAGTGTAAATGGAGAATTCCAACAGACACTGGCTTTGTCATTTGAGAATATTGAAATCCCCTTTAATCTCTCCTCTATGGATTAGTGTTACATGTTTTTCTGTGCAGTGATTAAATGGGAAAAATAAATGTCTCCTTTATCATCTATAACCTTAAAGGTTTAACCTGATTATTCCTCCCCTACCTCCCTCGCTCCCTTCCAATCTCATACTCTATTACCTTTCCTGTCAACTAAATACAATAAAATGAAGGAACATGGTGGAAAATAATGTACTCTTCTGAGCTGGATTAAACAACACTGAAACTGATGGGTAAAAGTGTGCCTTTTGTTTAAGATGACCATAAGAGACTGTTAACATGGTAACTTCATAATAAAATCTGCCAAGCACCATGTGAACTAGGACCCAGATTTGTAAACCTATTTAGGCATTGTGGTGCTCAGTGTCCCAATGCTCAAATGATTTAGGAGCCAGGTCTCATTTTCAAAAGAGATTTAGGAACTTGAGTCCTAATGCCATTATCTGTTGATGGAAGTTAGCTTCTTCATTGGATTTACCATGAAGTTTAAATATTTATCATATAGTGTTTTGAAACTAATACTAGTTCTATGTATTTTCCAATTATTTTCAAAAATGGTGTAAAAGTATATATATATATAACTTAAAAATGTAAAACATCAGATTTTAGCAAGGTTTTTTGTAATCCAGGCCAAATTTTACTAGCTGTTATATCTTTCGCTGTGAACATAGCACAGATTTACCCTGGCCAAAAATGTGTATTTTTACAAATATACCATGGGCAAAATATTATAATTTTGGCAGAGACCTTTAACTATTTGCACAATCAGCCTAGTTTTATTTTTTCCTGTGGATACTGCATTATTGTTTTTGCTGAAAAAAGAATGAATTCAAGGTAACTCTCTAAAATCTTTCATGTACTTAGAAAACAATGAAAATGGGATTTTTCATCATTTACATTGGTGTGAGAGTTTTTTGTGTGGCCCCCACAATCAAGTCAAAGAATGATATTTCAGTGTTTGTTATTAGTTATTAGATAAGCAGATGTGAGTGAGGCAGGACTCTAGAGGCCAAGCTTGATAAAGCTGACTAGATAAATTAATTTACAAAATTTTGTTTAATTGGTACAGCGGTTAATATATTATATGAAATTATATATATGAATGAAAGAATAGCCAAGGAAGTGTTATATTGCTTTTTCATACTGCTATTTTTGTTTACTGTTCAATTCAATTCTAAATCAAGCTAAAATCACTAATCATTATCTGGAAAAAATTATAAGCTGGCTATATAAAAGGTGAAGGTCAAGAGTCTGGGACAGTAGCATATCTTTCTGCAGCAGTATGCACCTCATTCTTGAGGTTGATCTTCTTGTATTTTGTTAAGGGGTATATTTCATGCTCATCTAAGTAGCACCATGTCAGATATCAAAGAGCAACAGTGTGAATTTAATAGCACAGCTGTGAAAAATACAAAAAAGACTGACTGAAAAACATACATCAAATGTTGGGGCATAAAAACAGTAGTCTTCCACCAGAAAAAGATTCCTTGCAAATTTTTATCATCACTCGCTATAGCAACAATAGCAGAAGCCAAGAAAAGAAAGATGACTGAGATGTTGATAGGTTTCAGTCTATTTATGGTAGTCTCCTAGCAGAAAAGAATCATCAGATTAATATGATATAAAAGAACTGAGGGAGAGAAAAACATTTTACAGAATCGAATGGGTATATATAATGGCAAAAGATCAAACACAGAAATATGGGTCTAAATGCAAGGACGGAGTGAGGGGGGAGGATGACAAGGAACTACATGCATCCAAAATTATCACATAGCTTTTAAAACAAGGGTCTTTAATATCAGTTAAAGAAAATGTAAATGTAGGAAACAATTGGGACAAAGAAAAAATATATTGAAAGAGAAGATGATAATGAGAAAGTTGGGAAGCGAAGATATTTGCTTTAAATGTACTTTGGAAGTCTCTCCACTGGCTACTCCTTTCACTTCACCCTAAGTAAAGCAGTTATGCTGTGGTTGAATCACTGGCATTGTGTTAGGTTTTGGAGGAATGCTGGAGAAGTATCATTAGCACTGTCTACACACTCAGCCTGATCTTGGGAGGTTTCCTGTAAGAAAACACTTTTAACTCTTGTTTTAACTGTGCATGCACCTCTAAATTACACCTGTGTGCACAACAACACAACATAATGTAAGAAATGACTGTGTTGCACCTTCAGAAAGATGAGAGAACAAGAGGAAGAATTTTAAAAAGTGAGTTTTCTTTGCACAACAGCACAGTACTGAATAATTATCTATATTCAGACCAAATGAGAGAATTCTGCTGGCACTCATCCTACTTGATAGACTCACAGTTTGTACAGTGGTCACTAAATTCTTATCCATCACCTGAGGTGAGTCACTATAAAACTCCCTATTATTTTCCATCACCATCTGGGTATGGAAAGCCACAGCTGAGATTAGATTGACACAGATCACAATGATCAGTGCATTCACTCAAAAAACTTTCTACGTGGACTTTATTTTTAGTAATATATATTGGTACTGAGATACTTTGGTGACAGTTGCCAAAACAAGAAGCTGGAAAGAGAATTTCCTGTAAGTATATCTTCTTTCAAGAGGGCCTGGGGGATAAGAGATGTTATAAGCCTTTAGTAATATGTAGCAGTTCTACTATTTTTAAGAGTTTATGTAGCATTCTGTTCTGCTGCACAGTTCCCCAGTGGCCACATCGTCAGAAGAGGAAATATGAAACGCAGTGAGTTTCACTAACTAAACATTTGCTGGTCTTCCAAAATGTGTAACATATGTGTGTGTACAGGTATTACTCATAATCACAAATCCCAGCCTCTCATCACTTTCTGTTTTTATTTCTTTTTTATTTATCTGAGTCTTAAGCATTTTGTTCCAGACTATTGCAGTGGGCCATATGTTTGACACCTTTGCTGACTTATAGAAAGATAAAGAAAATAGCTGGAATCTTACACATGAAGGATTCTACTTTTATCTTATATTGTGATCAAAGTGAAGTAGAATTGTAGTCTAATATCCATGAGCAATACAAGTATAGTGTGAAGGGTGTTTGAACTCCTGTGATCTTAGACACCGGGAATGGGTAACAAAATTGCTACGTGTCATGTCATCATTTAGTGGCTGATTGATTGATATAGAGATATAAGAGCCTACAAACCTGTCAGCTAATGACGTTTTACTGAGTAGAGACCTGTTTTGGTTGGAATTGAAGGTCCCAAGTTTCATGGTAAAGTTATTACACAAGCAAAATTTCTTGCTACAGCAGGTGGAATTTGCCACTTTGTTGATAGGAGGCTGGATTATTTAGCACATCTCTAATATCTGGTGAACAGCTTGTGGTAACTCATATTTTCATATTCACTGTTCAGGCATGTCTCAATGTCTGAGACATTCAGCCAGAAGTGATGCATCACAATGTGATTGGTTTCTTGGGTTTAATTGGAAAGAATGAGTTTTTGAGCAAGTTGTGTTTTGATCACATAGTGAAGTGGCATTTAATCAATCTTTAATATTCAACTTCAGAAAAAAAAACAAATGATTAAAACTCTTTAGGTAATTCTGTTGTTGACTCTGAGGAAAAGAGAAGGGTCAGAGGGAAAGGGATGAAAGAACAAAAGTCTGAAGTGATACAGTACTAAAAACGATCAGCATGCGCACAAGAAAAAAAAAGAAAAATGGGGTAATTTACATTTTAATCTGAATGTGTTACTCTTTAAAAGATTATAGTCTATGAGTCTTACTTATTTTGTCACCTACTGTCAGATCTCTGCAGGGATAAGGTGATTGTGAAATGCAATCCTGGTTTTGATCTTGTTGTGACTATTCACTGTGTGAAGTTAAGGATATATGTAATCCTTTGCAGGATGTGAGCCCTAGAAAATTATATGCACAGTTGTTCTAGCAGTGTCAGTCCCAGGATATTAGAGAGATAAAGTAGGTGCAGCACCATCCTGTCCTTAGGATGGTCCGGGGCAACCTCCCTGGGCCCCACAGATTTGGGGACCCCGCACTTCAGGACACAGGATCCAGGGCAGCCTGTGGAGTTAGTAGGGGGCCTGTCACTGGTGGCAACGAGTGACCTGGCCCCAGCCTGCCCACTCAATCCCACCAGTTCCTGGCATTGCTCGGGGAGGGGGTGCAAGCCAGAAAGAGGCGGGGTGGGGATGGAGGTTTGGGGGAAGGGGTGGAATGGGGGTAGACAGGGAGCAGAGCAGGGGCAGGAAGAGGCAGGGTGAGGGCTTGGGTGAAGGGGTAGAGTGGGGGCAGGGCCTGAGCCAGAGGTCGAGGGTTGTCCTGGGTCTCACACCCTCATAGGAACGGCCCTGGGTAGGTGAGGTAATACTTTTTATTGGACCAACTTCTGTTGGTGAGAGAGGCGCGCTTTCAAGCTCACAGAGCCCTTTTACAGAAAGACAAGCTTACAGAAAGCTTGCCTCTCTCACCAATAGAAGTTGACATTTTTGTCTACTTACAGGTCATATTGCTGATGCTTCATAAATATTTTAGGAGAATTATCTTATTGATAATATACAAAAAGTATTATGCAAAAAATTTATGAGCTTCATAGGAGGATGAATTTTCTTCTAGCTACATTAGTGATACTGAAACCTCAGTGATTCAGGAGCCAAAATAGTGATCAACAAAGAGCCACAGTTGTCATAAACAGATAGTTAAGGGTTAATGTCTCTTTTACCTGTAAAGGGTTAACAAACAGGGAAACAAACACTTGACCAGAGGACCAATCAGAAGACAAGATACTTTCAAATCTCGGTGGAGGGAAGCCTTTATTTGTGTTTTGGGGTTTGGCTTTGTTCTCTCTGGGTCCTGGAAGGGACTAGATGGGCAACCAGTTTTCTTGCTAATCTCCCTGCTACAGTCTTTTATAGTGAGTAATTTAGTAAGGAAGGCGGTTATAGTCTTTTGATTGTTTCTATATTTGCAAATGTGTAATTTGCTGGAAGTATTTTAAATTGTATTTTGCTGGGGGGAGGCTTCTTTCTAGTGTCTATAAGCTGAAAGACCCTGTAATATTCCATCTTGAATTTACAGTGATTTTCTTTATTCTTTTTTCTTTTATTAAAAGTTTTGCTTTTAAGACCTGTCTGATTTTTCTCCTTGTTGAGGCTCAAGGGAATTGAGTCTGCACTTAACAGGGAAGAAGAAGGGAGAGGGGAGAGAAAGGGGGGAAACCTACCTGATTTCTCTGTGTTGTGATTCAAGAAGTTTGAATCACGGTGATCTCCTAGTGTACCCAGGGCGGGAAAGATCTGGGAGGAAGAAAGGAGAAGGGGGAATCCCTTTGTTTAGATTCACAGAGCTTGAATCTGTATATCTTTCCAGGAGCCCAGGGAGGGAACACCTGGAGGGGAGGAGGGGGAAGGGAAATGGTTTATTCCCCTTTGTTGTGAGACTCAAGGAATTTGGGTTTTGGGGGTCCCCAGGGAAGGTTTTGGGGGAGACCTGAGTTTATCAGGCACTCTACTCTAAGTCCTGATTGGTGGCAGCACTACAGGGTCTAAGCTGGTAATTAAGCTTAGGGGAATTCATGCTAGTAGCCATATTTTGGACGCTAAGGTTCAGAATTGGGAATTATACTATGACAACAGTAGTGTGAATTCACTGTTTCATTTACTATAGTACTATATATCCATACTTAAACAGTATGACCTAGGACATATTTAGTTTTTATTTTGTGGTGAGATTAATATATAAATATAGATAGATATATTATTCTCACCACAAAATGACTGACCAAGTATTATTATTTTATCAACTACGGTTGATGAATAACATAGCAAAAACATCCTGATTGATTAGCAATTTAGATTGGTTAATAATTAAATCACACAGTATTTTAATATTGTGTACTGCAAAGAGCCACAGGAGACGCATTAAAGAGCCACTTGCAGCTCACGAGCCTCAGTCATGTAGTATCACTGAGCTACATGATTAGAAGTGTAAGGAATCAGAAGGTTTGAAAGTGACTGACTGGTAAGGTGACTTCTTTCACCTTATTTCCAGAATCAGGGACCCTAGTCAACTACTGCAATATAAAACAATCCATTATGCTTCCGACTGACTGTTAATGAGTCTGGGAAGGATATTTTGGCTCTGAGTGCAGCAATGTGACCTCTGAGATTTCATCTGGGACCAGTGTGTTGTAATGATGGACATTGTGATAAATTAGTGAATATCCCTCCAACAGATATTGAATTATTGAGCAGGAATGTAATGCATTAAACAGCCTGCCATAAGAACTGATGATAAATGCATTCATGTTTTTTCATGACCACATAGAGAATGGAACTTAACTTTTGAATGGGTAGCAACGGATAAGTAGAAGAAAAAATATTAAGTTTAACACACACCACCAATAAAAAACAAATGATGAATTATCTCCACAATCATAATTAAGATTAGTTTAGACTCATGTGATTCTTACCTTAAAAGAAATGTTTCCATGTGTGATGTTATCAGATTACAATATAACCATATAGATCACTGTTGCAACCACTGTTATATATTTGTACAAAGGCTGTTGAGTGAGGTGTCTACGAAAAGGTTATGTTTTGATGATTATGATTATGCTATCTGTATGCATGTATCATTTTGTGTGTGACGTTACAAGTATTTATGCACCAGCTTTATGGGGATTGTCTGCCCCATTATTTGTAGTTCACCCTAATTGAGTAACCATAGCTATCCCCCACTGGGACACCGGTCACAGCCAGATATGCCATGTAAGATATCTGCAAAAATGTCATAATTTGCCATACATGATAATCCTGTTTATCTGTTTGTATCACCTTTGTATTATGAGTTATAGATATATAGGAATGTCTGTATTTCAAACTTGTACTGTGCTTCTGGGTGACACCCCCAGACTGTTTGGCATCAGAACTGCCTAGTTTGCTTGATGGCCCATTAAGGACCATCAGCTCTACAACTGACCCACTGAGAGAAGGCAGACACACCTTATAACTCAGCAAGGCATGCAGGGACATGCCCATAGACAGAACTCTAAGGCTTCCCAAGCCATGGGCTGGAGAGCTTGTGTCTGAAACAAAGGAAGCACGGGCTTCATGGCAAGAGACTATAAAAGGCAACTACATCTTCTCCATTTGGTCTTCAGTCCTGCTTCTTACCTGCGGAGGAACTTTGCTACAAACTGAAGCTCTGAACAATAGACTGAATGACCCATCCAAGCTCTGGATGTACTCCAGAGACTTGACATAAGCCAGCAGTTTATTCCATCATTCCTATAAACCTGAACAAAGAACTTTGCCGTTATTGGATGTAATTGATTCTTTACCAGTTTTAATTCTCTCCTTTCTTTCTTTCTTTTTATAAATAAACCTTTAGATTTTAGATGCTAAAGGATTGGCATTAGCGAGATCTTTGCGTAAGATCTAAGTTACATATTGACCTAGGTGTGTGGCAGGTCCTTTGGATCAGGGGAACCTATTATTTGATAAGTCTGGTTGTAAAGAACCACTCATCTCTGAATCCAGTGTTTTTGGTGGTAATATAAAAACTAGAATGCCTGAGGAAACTGCCTTTATGTTTTCTTGTTAGCCAGACTGGCAAAACTGGAGTTTAATTTTGCAGCTGGTTTGGTGTACCTTATAAAAGAATAGCTACCAGTTTGAGGTTGTGCCCTATTTCTTAGCAGTTGGTCCTGAATTTGACTTTCTCAGTTATGACCCACTAAGGCACGGTTACATCATGTGTTAGTAAAACCAGCTGAAAAGAATACACACAAATTCAGAGGCAGACTAATTAATGAATATTAATGGGGTGGTATGATCTTCATGTTGGTAGATTAGTGTATATGGGTCAGATTCACCATAGTTTGTGGAGGAAAGTTTACTATCCAATGGGTGCATTCCTGAGCTGACTACTGGGAAAGCAAATTATTATTTTTCAGGGAGCTCAGAAGAATCCCTCATAGAACAGTTCAAGGAAATATACTGAAGAGCTTATCCTGCGGCCCACTTGGCTATTCCTTCAATATCCAGTGTCACCTGCTTGTAATGCTGTGCTGGTTGCTCTTGTCTCACAAACACTTAATGAGTGTGCATTCCTTATCTGAACTTCAACCCAGAATGACTGTAATTAGGATTGAGTGGTACAATACTTAACTATCTCTGCTATGCGGCCCATTAGCAGCATACTTCAAAATCAGAGCAGTCTCAAGTAAAAAATAAGGAAAGAGACTTTTTTTTTCTCCTGTAAATCGATGGTGATGTTTTCTTTTGATACATTTTGCCTCATTTTGGTCTCTTTATTCATGCTGTGAACAGTCTGTTACATGTTTTCAGCAGTGTTATTTTCTTAGTTTTTCTCTCTCTGAGTCTGCTCTGCCTTCAAAGTATAAAATATGGATTCTCCTTCTCCTTTACCTGGTTTGAACATTTTAACCTTATGATGTACACCACCTCTAAAGCTTTTCAGCAGTGTGTTACTGAATGATCCGTGGCTCTTTCTAGCTCTTTAAGAAGAGGCTACGACGGTAAATGTGTAGTAGAGAACTATTGTACCTTAGACAAATTCAAGCAAGCATCTTACCAAAATGCAGTTCACTTGCATGCTCCTAACTTGGGGTCAATTCATTCAGAGGATAGAGATGACTTCTATATTTAATTATGATCTGTGGGCTAGGGTATCATTCAGTAGTATATACTTTCCACAATGTTCAGTGGAATGCCACTGATGTTAGATATACAGTGATGAGTATGGTATAAGAAAGTCTACTAGAAAAAAAATAGTAAGAGCTTTGCACAAAGATCAAGGGGAAATATTGGCCTTCATGTGGCAACTAAATGTTTATTAATTACCTATTAATCAGTGCCCTTTGTCGTTTTCATCATTCAGTATGATATCTGCTCCTTTATGCTCCCCCGCCATTCCTCTTCCCCTCTTCCCAGCCACTAAAATGTCAGGGATTAAATAGTTCATGCGGGCACAGAATGGTCATACATGGCTTTTAAAGTTGATACTCTATTCAGATTCATAGGATACAGAGGAAGTCAGATATCTGCAACTTCAACGGCTCAGCACATTGTTAACATTCTGTTCTCATTTGGAAAGTTATCTCTGAACTATGGAGGACAAAAACACTTAAAATCTGGGAGTTCTGGAGAATTTGAACATATCTTGATAGCCGTTTCATGCAGATATAACCTACACCAAACCTCCTGGGTGTGGTGCTCTCAGGGCCGACTCTATGCACCAGCTCGCAAGCAAGTGCTTGGAGCTGCCAAGGGGAAGGGGAGGCAAGTGGAGGCTCTTCGTGGCAATTCGGTGGCAGTCCTCAGTCCCTCTTCAGGGAAGGACCTGCCGCCAAAAATGCCGTTGCAGAAGAAGTGGCGCGGTGGAGCTGCGCCAGTCGTGATCACAGCTCTTCTTTTTCACTGCTTGAGGTGGCAAAAACCCTGGAGCTAGCCCTCTGTCCCACCTAGTGGCACCAAGACCACTTAGAGAGAGAGTCATGAGTCTGCACTACAGCCTTAGCTAAGGGCCATGTGGCTTTTAGCTCATGCATTAAACTCCAGAGGCCCCAGGTTTGATCCCACCCAGCGACGACCGGGGTTTGTCAGAGTTGCATAGACAATAGAGCTGGCTTGGAGACCATATATTTTACATTCCTGTCCTACAACCCTGTACTTTACTGTATAATAAATACAGGAAAACCCTTCTCTCAGAAGTGTGAGAACTAGAGTTGTGGGGGAGGGGGTAATTCTGCAGCTCTCCCAGGCTCTGCTCCCGGCTCTGCACTCAGGTCCTAGCTGCCACCCCCTCTCCCCAGGGTCCTGGCTGCTGCCCCATGTCCATGGCTCTACTCCTGGTACTTCACCCCCCCTAGATGTGACTCTAACCTTGCCACCTTACCCCTGTCTATGTCCCTCCCTCCCCAGAGACACAGGCCTGGTCCCAGCCCCAGCTCTGGTGGTGTGTGTGGTGTGTGTGTGTGTGTGTGTGGTGTGGTGTGTTGTGTGGTGTGTGTGGTGGAGTGGAGGGGACAGAGGTAAGGGGGCTGGATTTCAAGCACCCCCCACTATCAAAGTGTCCCAGCACCACTGCCTGCTTTCACCCATATCTAGATCTGAAATGTGCAAGTCTTCACAGGTTTAACCTTTTTATCCTGTCTCCATTTGGTGTCTCGTGTTTCAGGAGTTTCTGGCCTGGTTTTTCAAAGGTGGGTGCTCAAACACCAAATTTAGGCCAGACGCTGTGGGTGCTCAGAATTCTTCAGATCAGATCATTATTGGTTATACCTATACCTTAGTTGTTTTCTTTTTTGTTGTTTGTGTAAATGTTTCTGTCTCTTTCAACTAATTTATTATCATTCTTCACTTTAATTGTTCCTTATCATGACTTAGTGTCCGAGTCTTTTGTTATTTGTATAATGAGTTTCACACTGGTGTTCTGCCTATTACCAGAATTGGATTTATCTCCTTTCATTTACTGCTTTTATTATTCCGTTAACCTTTGTTATTCCAATGTCCTTGTTGCAGCTGTTGCGTAGAGATTCTGGAGGACTGAAAATGATCAACACAGCAGATTAAACAGCAGTGGTAGGGATTGTCTTTGTTTTTTTCTTTCTTTCCTTTTTGACAAACTTTTTTAGACTTCAGTTACAACTATGAGCTTGCTTAAATTAAAAAAAAGTTCAGTGGAGAGTTTTAAATAAAAAAAGGAAATGCTATTTTAGAAAGCAGAACTTTGGGGCCAATTATGTAACCCTCACCCACATCTTCACAGTGACAGGCCTGATCTAATTACCCATAGCGAAATAGAAGCTCTGAAAGGTCACAACATGTAAAAATAAAATAAGTCATCTCATGGGCGTCACCAGAGAAAGTCCCTGGATGAATAATGCATTTATCATCATACATGCGATTTATATATTTTATAATCCACACTATACGTTGTCAAATTATACCACCTTCTAATGGATAACTGCATTTATAATGCAAGTCCTCCATGGTACCAGAGTCCCATACTCAGTGAAACCAGTGCAATTCTGAGCAAGTGGGGTCATGACTAGGGGGAGCGGAGCAGGAGACATATACTGCCTGAATAGTACAGAGCATGGTCCCTGCAGCGCAGGTAGGAGTGGTTCAGGGGTGCAGGCAGTATGACGCTACTACAGCTTTTGGGCTTCACCTATTAGTAGACCTCTCCTGAGCTCCATGATATGGGATTATAGAACTAGACATAAAAAAGAAATAAACCTTGATTAATGTATATGCAGCCTCTGAATAAATTGGAATCTACCATGCAAATACTGCTAACACTTTTCTTTGATAGTTCATTTGTTTTTTAAAACAATTATCTGCAATGTGTATGGAAACACAGGTTGATCTGTGTGTGTGTGTGTGTGTGTGTGTGTGGTGTGTGTGTGTGTGTGTTGGGTGTGTGGTGTGTATGTGTGTGTGTGTGGCCAAATCCTCAGCTGGTGTAAATTGGCATTGTTCCTTTGAAGTAAATGGAGCTAAACCAGTTTACACTGTCTCAGAATCTGGTTCATTGTATGGACCTCATCAAACACACATTATAGCCAATGCTATTAAAATGGGTATTAATGAACTTCTAATAAATGAGAGGCTTAAACTTTGTTTTATACTTTAACTTTAAATTATTTTCTGTCCATTTTAAAAGAATGGCACTTAGAGGAAAACAGCTTGATTTGGAGAAAAGAGAACCATCATGAACTTGGGCTTAGTGAATGTAATTACTGAGATGAGTCTATTTATCATAATTAGTCTGTGTAACATTAGTGCTGCAATGTGTGACCTATTGTAGGGATCACATTTTAAAAGCTCCTGCCAGAATTTATAGAAGGATGTAATGTCTTTCTCTTTTTTAACAACCCTGGCTTCTCTCTCCTCTATATTACTTATATGCATTATGGCAGTGCCTCTTTGTAGTTGGCACTATGCAAAACACAGAATGTGAGAGAATCCCATCCTGAAGAACTTCTATCTGAACAGACAAAAACAGGATACAAGGAACAATGCGATGTGACTGACCTGCCAAGAGTCAAACAAAAGATAAGAGGCTGGTTTAAAAACCCAGGTCTTTTGGTTCCTATCCAGTACCCTATTTACATGATCATGCTGCTTTGCTGGTTCCACCATTACTTAAAGTGAATAGTAGCCAAAGACAGTAGAAGATTTGATCAAGTCCATCTCTATTATTTAACTTTGTCCTAAAGGTGTGCTCCGTTTTCAATCAGAAGATTTATTTGGTTAGCTGAGGATATTCATACAGAGAGGATATCATTAAACATTTATTGCTTTGCAATTTTAATGTGGCACACCCTATTACTACATTGGGGAATAGTGCAAATATCATAGTAAAATTAAATTTTAATGGTACCCTACTCTACACAATATATTCCAAGCAGACAAAAATATTGAATGGTCCAAGATAGGGAGAAAGTGAATGTTCATATGGCAGGAGGGTAGGTAAGTAAATTTTTTGTCATCCTAGAAGCAATCCATGTGTGACTGTTTAAGGAAATGTACAATATGAGCAGAAATAAATGTCTTGGCCTGATAAAATCGTGTCAAACTGTGATGAGGCCTAACGCACCCTCCAAGCATCAATTATTGCAATACAAGACAAGAAAAGAGTTAATTTAATACTAACCTGTCTATTTACATCACATTCAGGGTGCAGTCCAGACTAATGAGCGCTTGTGTCATCAGTTGCATCCCTAAGTGCCTTAAAAATGCTCTGCTGCTGAACCTTCCTTGTCTGGATGTTCCCAGCCAGCATGCAGGCATCCACTGAATGTGAAAAGCCACCCTGACCCACAACTCTCTCACTCCAGCAGCCTGTCTTGTACACCACAACCACACTCTGGCCTCCATCCAGCCTTGGTTATACCACAGTAAGGTGAACTCAACCACACCCGAGTCCTGAATTTTCCAAACCATGGTTTTGGCAATGCCCATCCCTTTGCTGGACCATTCCGAGAGGAATAAGATTCACTTTGCTTCTTCTAAGAGACAAAATGCTCAGATTACCAATTTAATTGGAGTAGACATTTGCTTCAATTCAACACAGCACTGGATTGGTTTAGATTAGAAGTAAGCGAATGTTAATTAATAAAAACAGATGGCATTTTAAATGAGTTTCAGGTATGCAGGATGATGCTGGAAATGGTGTCAAGCAAATTAAAGGGAAAATACTTTCTACAGGCTATGACTTAACAAAACAAGTTACCACCCTTTCTTTAAGGTAGTTTCCTATCTTTCAGCAAGATGTCTGCCCACCCCTCTGGTCAGAGTCTCCCACTAAGTTCAACGTACTTGGTTCCTTTGTCGTCTTACGAAAAAGATAGTTTAGGGTGCTTTTACTGCTCTCTATGACAGTCCAATGAATCTTTGAAATTGATTATTTTGAAGGTTACCCTGCAAAGTAAAGTTTAGTGAAGCTGTTGGGAAGGAGACATAGAGTCTGCTGGTGAAGGAAATTCCATGCTGGTTTCTTCCCCCAGTGATGTTTGATTAAAAGCAAATAAATTGATGTGTTTCTGCCATCTCCACCTCTTGCCTTCATAGTGAGTGGTTATCTCCCTTGTTAGCTTAACAGTTTTTATGTAATGAATACCCATTATCTCTTAAAGTATCTTGGTAGAACCATCAATGTGGCAGAACCACATGCCTTTGTCTAGGGTGGGGTAACTTCATCCTACCTGGCACACACTTTAAGAACATAATTCCCAATATGTTTGTAATTTTTAATTTATATATATTCCACACAATGATATTAATGATCAGTATGTTTTTAGCTTTTTATTGATACCTTACCTGATACCTTTTAGATACAGGTTATGACATTAGTGAGTTGGGGTACATTGTATTAGTCAGGCCAGCTGAAATTCACTACCAGATACAAGGAAGCTCCTTGCTTTCTTGCACTGAGATGCTATTAGGTAACAATCTCTCACTCCACTCTCCACAGCTTCTGTTGCATTAAAGAAAAAAAATGACAGATTTCTGCAGGCTGGCTGATTTCTGCAGAGTTGCTGAGCCCATTTTCTCAGCTGGGAGCGCTTTATGTGTCCTGCAAAAAAACTAGAATCATTGGTTAGGTCTACATTCACTTTACCTGAATAAAACCCAGAGTAATCTGACTTCATACAGATGAAGTATGGGAAAGGAAATCCATGATCTGACAGACCAGCTCACAGGGCTGTAGTTAAGCTTCCCTTCATGTATTGCTCTAGCAGAGGCAGAAATAGGAGTTGCAGCCACTGCACAATACTTGAATGTTGTACTGGAGCTGGTGGATATGTGTGAGGCACAGATACTCTGGTTCATCTATAGGATTCCTGGCATAACTTTCCTTCACGCCAGCCTATAATTGAGACCCATTTCCATAACATGATTGACCACTCTGTCTCTCACACTACCATGACAACTCCTATCCCAGCACAACCATAGGATTATAGTTAAGTAGTCTGGAAAGCCTCTTACCTCTGGCTAAATTTTATCCAAAGCAAATAGGGCATTTGTATTGCAAACTAGTTTATAAATCAGTTTTGCTTTACCACTTCAACAAGGGATTAGCAAATCTGGGGATTTTATTTAAAATGTGAATCACAAATTAACATATTAGTTGCATATCTTTTCAATCTGTAGTGAATAACTCATAAATCACTGCCAAGTCTGGAAATCAGTTTTATGGCTTGTAAATCAGCAGTTTGGCTAATAAATTAAATATGCATTCATAAATCACTTGAATGTTACATAAATAAAAAGAAATTGGTACTCAGAAAAGACATTTAAAATGATTTATTCATAATCATTCGTGTATAATGATACACTTGGGAGCAGGGAGAGGGTGGACAGGGTACAAGAACACTCACTAACCCTGACCTAAAGGGTTAATGTAGTAGCCAATTAACCCTCACCCTTTAGAGGGAGGAGAAGAATATAAAGGATGCCAGGGGAGGCAAACCAGGGTGGGGAAGGGGAAGGGTTGCAGTTTCATGTTAGCTGCAACCCTGCTTACAGGTCTATATGTGGAGACTGTTGGTTGCAGTTGCTGTAACTGTTTTGCTATTGCTGGTTTTGTTCTGTTTGGGCTGTTTAAAGTTCTGATAAGGATGGTGCTGGGATGAAGGGATCACAACAGACTGAAAACTGCCTGACTGTTTAATTTTGTGGGCTGAGAAATCAGTGGATTCGCCCACTGGCCCCAACTCAGCAACGGATTTAAACCAATCTGTGGTCTTTTTTGTGTGTGTGTAATTTTCTATCTACAAAGTTATTTGAACATTGAAAATTGGCACCCCACTGGAAAGGTAGCACACACACAGGAAGACTGAAAAACAACTGCAAAACGAGAGACAATAGAACTGGGTTAGAGAAGGAATACAGACAGTGATGGGAGTTTCATTGTCAGAAAATGTAAATTCCAGCCCTCATCTTATCACCTTCATGTAACCAAACACTTAGTTGTAATCACTCTGGTGCAGGAGCAATCTCTTTGTTCTGTGTTTGTACAACAGCAAGTACAATGGAGTCCTGGTCAATGACTGGAGATAGTAGGCATTACTTCAGTATAAATAATAAATATATTTGCCACACTGTAGGTGCAAAATTAGATTTGGGAGGCTGGCTGGGAAGATGATCTGTGAGAGGCTTTTCACTTTGAGAAATTGTCCACAATGGAAAGTACGAGATCCACATTTCACTTGTGCTAAGATTCTTCTGAGCTGTCCTGTTTTGAATCATTAATACTGAATATTGTCACACTTTCTTTAGAAGGATTTCAGGATTTCAGGATCATCCTGCCAACACTCAATGCCAATTGTCTTTTGTTAATATGTTTCAAATATAGTCAGGACTGGCGCTAGGGTTTCTTGCGCCCTAGGCGCAAGGCCATTTCGGTGCCCCCCGCTCTGATCCCGCGGCTCCGGTGGAGCTGCCGCAGTCATTCCTGCAGAGGGTCCGTTGGTCCGTGGCTCCGGTGGAACTGCCGTAGTCATGCCTGTGGGTGGTCCACCGGAGCCTCGTGAGCAGCCAACCGTCCGCAGGCATGACTGCAGCAGCTCCACTGGAGCCGCGGACCAACGGACCCTCCACAGGAATGACTGCGGCAGCTCCACTGGAGCCACCTGCCGCCCCCCGGCAAAATGCCGCCCCCCGAATAATCCTGGCACCCTAGGCGATTGCCTAGGCTGCCTAAATGGTAGCACCGGCCCTGAATATAGTTCTATGTGACATATGCATTTAAATGGAACTTGAGTTGTGTTCCATTCAAGTTCTGTGGATTCTGATTTTATAGTACTCTTTGCTCACTATTATGGTCTAAACTTCTCTGGATTCAGATACCATTATTTTTGGCCTGATCCTATTTCCACTGAAGTCAAAACTTCCTCTTATTTCAACAATAACAGACCCAAGGTCCGTATACAATATACAGATGTGTCTTCATTATGAAACTGCATTTTGAAAATATATCCTTGTAACTATAGCATCAATATGAAAGAGCCTGCTGTTTGTAGTCTGCTTAGTGTAATTTAATACATGGTACAGATGTTAGTGCTATAATGGAGGAAAGCACCTTAGTAAATGTAATCCTATATAAAAACAAGAATCTATATAACAGATTTGAATACATTAAATTGTAGGGGTCCTGTGACTCCTTTAATAGCTAGACTGATTAATCAAGAATGTGATATAAAGTAAAAAAAGAAACACAATTGCTGTTAATGATAGGGATAAAGTACCACAAGGTGAAGGTTTAAGAAAATTTCTTATAAAAAATTCTTCATGTACAGTGAAAGTAATATAGCATACAGTTACAATGCACTGATTAGCATAATTATTTTGATTGTGTAAAAGGTTATGTCTTTTATTATAATTAGATTCAATCAGTTATGGGTGTACTTCTGTATAAGACCATGATCAGAGTGTAAAAGTGAAATGGTTTTATGTAAGTAAGTGTAAGCCAGTTGTGTCGGGGCTCGTCCCCCTCAGGCGTGGCGGGGAGCCAGGGCGCCTCCTTACGTACTGCAGTCCGGGTCGGCTTAGCCCCTCGGCAGGTGTTGAGCGGGGTATAAGGTCTGTAAACAAAGGTAGATCCCCGGCCCTCTAGCCGGGGTCGGGGCTCTCAAAGTAAATAAGCCCCAGCCCTTGGACAGGGCGGGCAGTAATAGTTCAGGCTCAGGCCTTTAGCAGGGGCTGAGCAAACATAGTATCAGCCCAGGCCCTTGAACAGGCTGGGCAGCAATAGTTCAGGCTCGGGCCCCTAGCAGGGGCTGAGCAAACACAGTATCAGCCTGGGCCCTTGGCTCGGGCGGGGCACCAAACACAAGTCTAATTAGCCCTGGCCCCTTGGGTCAGGGCAGAGCAGTGACAAAGTCAACGGGGCCCAGCCCTTGGTTCGGGCGGGGCACCAAACACAAGTCTAATTAGCTCTGGCCCTTTGGGTCAGGGCAGAGGAGTGGCAAAGTCAAAGGGGCCCAGCCCGTGGTCCGGGCGGGCACCAAACACAAGTCTAATGAGCTCTGGCCCTTTGGGTCAGGGCAGAGCAGTGGCAAAGTCAACGGGGCCCAGCCCTTGGTTCGGGCGGGCGCCAAACACAAGTCTAATTAGCTCTGGCCCTTTGGGTCAGGGCAGAGCAGTGGCAAAGTCAACGGGGCCAAGCCCTTGGTTCGGGCGGGCGCCAAACACAAGTCTAATTAGCTCTGGCCCTTTGAGTCAGGGCAGAGCAGTGGCAATAGGCGGGAAGAGGGGGAGTCTGCCACCCGGTTACGGGTGGCAGTGGGAACGCAGGCCCTCGCACTCCACTGCGTTCCAGCCCGGGGCCCTAGCAGCGGTCAAGACCCGCTGCGGTCAGTGGGGATCCTGGCTGCAACACACTGACATGGGTTCGGGCTCTTCCGGAGCCAAACCAGGGTCAGCTATTCCCGGGCTACTTCCAATCTCCCCCCTCTCTGGGTAACTGGTCCTTGCCGGCATCGTCTGGGGTGTCACAGACCATAGGTTCCTCCAGGTACCGGTCGTGGGGAAGCTCAGGCTACTCCTCGGGGTATCGGGCACACGGCAGGTCAGGCCGACGTTCCTCCGGGTACCGGGTCTGAGGCAAGTCCGGCCAGCGCTCCTCTGGGTAGTGGGCGCGGGGCAGGTCTGGCCAGCGTTCTTCTGGGTAGTGGGCACGAGGCAGGTCCAGCCAGCGCTCCTCCGGGTAGTGGGTGCGGGGCAGGTCCGGGCAGCGCTCCTCCGGGTAGTGGGTGCGGGGCAGGTCAGGCCAGCGCTCCTCAGGGTAGTGGGTGCGGGGCAGGTCCAGCCCGGCGGGAGCCCGGGCACCAGCATCTGTCCTCTCCGGCAGCCTGCTTCCAACTGAGCGCTGGGGCCGGGCTTTTATACTTCCTGTCCCGCCCCTTGACTTCCGGGGGGCAGGGACAGGCCGTGCTGACTCCGCCCACTGAGGCGCCTGCTCTGGCTCATCCCCCTCAGGCGTGGCGGGGAGCCAGGGCGCCTCCTTACACACACCCCCCCTCAAGGCTGGCTCCCGGGCGACAGGGCCAGGCTCGTCCATGCCCCCCAGGCAGGAAAGGAAGTCCGCGTTGGCGTGGTCCTTTCCTGCCCTGTGGCGGACGGTGAAGGCGTAGGGCTGCATGGCTAGGTACCACCGTTGCAGCCTCGCGTTGTGGTCCTTCATCTGGCACAGCCATTGGAGGGCGGAGTGGTCAGTGACCAAAGTGAACGGGGCCCCAAGGAGGTAATAACGCAGAGCGTCGCAGGCCCACTTCGCCGCGAGGGCCTCCTTTTCGACGACTGCGTAGTTTTGTTCTCTGGGGAACAGCTTCCGGCTGATGTACAGAACTGTATGCTCCTCCCCATCCACCTCCTGTGAAAGGATAGCCCCGAGCCCGACTTCCAACGCATCGGTTTGTAGGACGAATGGTCGCTGGAAGTCCGGGCTAAACAAGACTGGCTTGCTGCAGAGGCTTGCCTTCAGTGATTGGAAAGCCTCATCACACTCTGGGGTCCAGCGTACGTGTCGCGGGCTGTCCTTGGTTAGGAGCCCGGTCAAGGGGGCGGCCACCGCTGCAAACTGGGGGATGAACCTCCAATAATATCCCGCCAGCCCCAAGAACTGGCGGACTTGGCGCTTTGTGGTTGGCGGTGGACAGGCGGCAATGGCCTGAACCTTGTCCACAAGAGGTTTCACCTGTCCATTGCCAACGGTATACCCCAAGTAGGTGGTCTCACGCCAGCCGATGCGACACTTCTTAGGGTTGGCCGTCAACCCAGACTCCCGCAAGGACCTCAGGACGGCGGCGACCTTGTCCAGGTGGGTCTCCCACTGCCGACTGTAGATGACCACGTCATCTAGATAGGCTGCGGCGTAGTCGTGGTGCGGTTGGAGGAGGCGGTCCATCAAGCGCTGGAATGTGGCAGGTGCCCCATGAAGGCCGAAGGGCATCCGCATAAAGTGATACAGGCCGGTCGGCGTGGCGAACGCGGTCTTCTCCTGGGAGGCCGGCTCCAGGGGAATCTGCCAATACCCCTTGCTTAAGTCCAGGGTCGTAATATAGCGGGCCTCTCCCAACCGGGCCAGCAGCTCGTCTATTCGGGGCATGGGGTAGGCGTCAAATTTGGAGATGGCGTTAACGCACCTAAAGTCGATACAGAAATGCTGGGAGCCATCGGGTTTAGGCACCAGGACGATGGGACTACGCCACTCACTTTGTGATGGCTCAATTACTCCCAGGTCTAGCATTGCCCGTACCTCGTCTTTGACGATTCGCCTTCGGTGATACGGCAGGGGTCTGGTCATGGCCCGGATCACCACTCCCGGCTCCGTCTGAATCTGATGATAGGCCAGGGAGGTGTACCCGGGCTTGGCCGTAAAAGTGCAAGGGAATGCTTGAAGGAGGCAGCGGGTTTGCTCCCGCTGCTCTTCTGTCAGCGTTTCCCCGAGCTGGGGTCCCTCGGGGTCCTCCGTAGTGTGTACCTGGGGCCCGAGTTCGGGGTCTGGTGGACAGGGATTGATCAGCAATCCTTCTCGCTCTCGCCAGGGTTTAAGGAGGTTAACATGATATCGTTGAAGCTCTTTCCACTGGCCGGGCTGACGAATATCATAGGTGACGGGGCCCACCTTCCGCACCACCTCGTACGGGCCCTGCCATCGAGCCAGGATTTTGGACTCGCTGGAGGGGAGGAGGAGTAAGACCCAGTCTCCAGGTTGGAAGTCTCGGGTACGTGCATCCCGGTTGTACGCCTGGGCCTGCATCTCTTGGGCGGCTTTTAAGTTTGCCTGTGCCAGGGTCCCAGCCTGCTTGAGACACTCCTGGAGCTGGATCACGTATTGCAGGAGACCCTGGGCGGGTGAGGGGGTTTGCTCCCAGGTTTCCCTCATCAGGTCCAACAGGCCCCGCGGTTGGCGGCCATATAATAGCTCGAATAGCGAGAACTTGGTGGAGGCCTGGGGGACCTCTCGCACCGCCAAGAGCAGGGGCGAGAGTAGTTGGTCTCACTGGTGGAGGTCTTCTGGGGGGAATTTTCGCAACATATCCTTTAGGGTGCGATTAAACCTCTCTACCAAGCCGTCTGTTTGGGGATGGTACACCGAGGTTCGCAGTTGCTTGATCCCCAGGAGCCTGCACACCTGCTCCAACAGCCGCGAGGTGAAATTGATCCCCTGATCTGTGAGGATCTCCCGGGGCAAGCCAACGCGGGCAAAGACCTTAACCAGCTCGCCTGCGATGGTGCGGGCGGTGATGTTCCAGAGCGGGATCGCCTCGGGGAACCGGGTGGCGTAGTCCAGCATCACGCGGTATATCCTCAGGGTATCGGGAACACAGCAGGTCAGGCCGACGTTCCTCCGGGTACCAGGTCTGAGGCAAGTCCAGCCAGCGCTCCTCTGGGTAGTGGGCGCGGAGCAGGTCAGGCCAGCGCTCCTCTGGGTAGTGGGCGTGGGGCAGGTCCAGGCAGCGCTCCTCGGGGTAGTGGGCGCGGGGCAGGTCCGGCCCGGCGGGAGCCTGGGCACCAGCGTCTGTCCTCTCCGGCAGCCTGCTTCCAACTGAGCGCTGGGGCCGGGCTTTTATACTTCCTGTCCCGCCCCTTGACTTCCGGGGGGCGGGGACAGGCCGTGCTGACTCCGCCCACTGAGGCGCCTGCTCTGGCTCATCCCCCTCAGGCACGGCAGGGAGCCAGGGCGCCTCCTTACAGTAAGGCTACATTGCTACTTGACTTTTGTGATCTTTCATGAACTGTATTGTAATGTTCCTTAGCACTTGTGGTTATGAATCCAGAATTAAGTTGTGTGATGATTTAAAATGTTGAATCACTCTACAGGCATTTGATCATTTAGGCCCCAATCAGAAAAGTACTTTTTCATGTGCCTAATTTAAAAAAAAACATGAATAATCACTGACTGGGAACTTAGACTGTTGAAAGTAATGCATTTATGTTGTACCCCTTTGGAAAAATATAGGACTATTAGTAAAAGTAAATGCCCACTTTTAATGCAGACCTTATATTAACTACTCATCCCCAGACATATGCCACCTCATCATGTTTAGTCACAGTACACTTCTTAAACTAGACTAAAGTGAGTAGTTTTTAATGACATAGTATTTTGAGGTTCTGTTTAAATAAGCACAGAGTAATTCAAAATTTTATCCCAAACCTTTTTTGTCTACAAGAACGGGCTGCTAGACTTATTAGACTTCTACTACATCCTGATACGACCTAGAAATATTTCAAGAAAAGCATTTTTCACAGTATGCTGTCACATTATTATTATTATCATTAAATAGTTACATTGTGTTAGGGCCTATAGGCCTCCATCAGGGGCACGGGATCCATAGTGCCAGGCTGTGCGCATACATATCATGAAAAGACTGTTCCTCGCCCCAAATTGTTTACAGTCTAAGCCTTGATCTTCTATTGTGATTTGCATAGTGTGACATCAAAGGGAATTTAGGATGCATAAGGAATGCAGGATCAAGTTACTGTTAGAGCTTCTGTTTAAATGGTTTTCATTGGAAAATGATGATTTGTAGAAACTTAAACTTTTAACAGGAATGTACAAGTTTCAATGCAACTTTCATTGGGAAAGGTTTCTTAGGTTCAGGATGGAATTTGTGGTCTAAAAAACACACAGACAGAGAGGCAGGCAGACAGACAGACCCACCCCAGAATAGCCAATAGCTTAATGGTTAGGGCACTAACCTGGGAAGTGGGAGACCCAGTTTCAACAAATCCTTGCTATGCCTGTTTTGGAGCCAGGACTTGAACCTAGAATGCCCACATGAATGTCCTAATCAGTGGGCTATTGGATGTTCTGGTATTGGAGGGAGGAGTCTCTTTTTAAAATAATAATAAATAATAATTAATAATTAATAATAAAACCTTTGAAAAGTCTGCTTTATCCTGATGCAGAATGGGAACATTTTCAAAATCTTGAAACTTTTCATTGAACAGGAAATGTTTCCTGCCCATCTCTAGTTATGGTACAATTTATTAGCACATAATTCACCAAACTAGTGAAACAAAAAATGAAAAGATGCCAAAAGCTTTGGATTTCTTACCTGTGCCTATTTGTTCCCTAGGTGATTGTTTCCTTTATGTTCAGTAAAGAAATTTGCTACACAATACACAGCATGACTCATTTCAGTTTCTTTGAGTAATGTCCCCAAGGGAAGAATAAAATTGCAGCTACAGATGGTCACATGATGAAATGTAGTTACTGAAACCTAATATAATGCAAAGTGTACCTTAAATGTAAATCGTGATTGTGTTAAATGTTGATACCAGCTGTTTCAGTCTGCAAGCTAGAGTGACTGTTGTACCCTGGGAGTCAGCAGGTGCCACTTTCCATGCCAGTATAAAATTATGAGCAAATAGTTCTAAATGGACTTTTCAGCTTGTCTGTAGCTTGGAGACAAGCAGCATCACACCCATGAGAAAATGGGAAATGAAACACAAAAGAAGAAACTTCTGACACTGAACCTTTGTTTGATTAAATAAATACATTTAGTTTAATTTAATTTAAAGGATTTTTGTGTTTTTGTTTTGTTTTTGTTTTGTTTTTGTTTTTTGAGACTGAGTTGACTGCAGAATCTAGGAAATGAGTACGCAGAAGAAAAATTCTCGAAAAGCAGTCATTACAAAAATATTTATCTTGACCAGTTAGCCATGATATTTGAAATCTGAGCCAACATGGATGTCAGGGCCTCTGGTTAATAGCCAAACTCAAATGTGGTTATTTTTCCCAACATTTTTCACTACATCTTTATCTGTTCTTGTGTGTAGCTATATAAATATATGTTTATTATGTTATCTTAAGAAATGTTAAGAAATAAAATAGGAAGTACTATATTTACTATAAATTTCACAAAAAAAGGGGATTTGTATTTAACTTGAAGCACATAGTTCTATTGATTCAGTGAAACATGCATATGTATAATACGTCTCTTCAGGATGGGGAATTTATATATGAATGCCTAGTGTTGTAAGGAAAAGACCAATATCACACTGACCAGAAAAGAAATATCTGATTTTCAAGTAAGCAATTTGTCACTGACACTTGGCTCAGGAAAAATCTAAAAAAAAAATTAATGTGCATGCTTTTTCCCTGATAAAGCATTACTTATTTTAATGAAGTTCTTGTATACTTGGTTCTTTTTTCCCTAGGAAATCTTAAAGCATGGGTAGGTATTTAAGTATACATAAATCTTTATTTAATGTGTATTGTAATTATACTTGTGATAGTAACTTTTAATGGAGGATTAACTTTCATTTTTCATATAGACTTCATCAAAGAAACAATATTTTCATAAATGTAATCTCTGAGAAATTGATCTAATTTTGCACTAGACTTTAATATCTGATTTCCTAGGCCAGGAAAAAAAAAGTTTAAAAACTTGAATGTTTTAGCACTCAGTGGCAAGTCCTGCTCTGAATTATATGGGAAAAATTCCCATTCTTCTCAGTGAGAACTGCATATGAGCACCTAATAGAGTTTGAGCAGCTTGCTTGGTTTCATAATTTTGTCTTATTCTTTAACTTCATTGTTCTCATGAACCATGTTTATGTCCAGTTACAGTAGTGTCAGGTTATCTATATCTATATCTATATTAGGGCCCTAATGCCCAGAAGTACTGCTCCAAAAGATCTGTGTAATTTCCCAAGGAAAATTATTCTGAAAACACAATAGACCAATTAAACAATCCATCCTTGAAATGACACGAAGATTGTGATGGTGGAACCTGCTACAACTTATGTTGGTGTAGGAAAAGAATAAAAAAACATGAAATAATATCCAACCCATCAGAGTATTCAGTCCACAGTTTCTTTGGTTGGAAAAAGTTTATGCGATTGGCTAATTCAGATTATAAATAATAGACTATTTATGGCATCCAACTCATGGGCTCAAATCTTGTCCAAGCTATGTGCTTGAAATTCATTCATCTGATAGTGCCCAAGTTGCTTACATAAACCTGAGTTTGTGGTCTCAATCCAGCTCGTGACAACAGGTATCTGCATTGTGAAAGCGGCCATCAAAATGGAACTGAAACTCTCCTTGGCAGCCTAAGCAGAGATTCTAACTAGTAATGGGCACTGTGACAGAATTCTTTTCACTAGAAGTGATCTCTCCCAAACAGATTTAAGGGAAGTTGGTGGGAAAATGGGTGTCCTTGTTTTGCTGGTCCTATTTTTGTTTGCCCTGCAGATCATATGCAATTTGTAGATTTTTCCTATTATTTGAAATGACAATGACTCAATTTAAGCCTTTCAAAAAGATTCCACTATAGAGATAAGTTTCCTATAGATGCTTGTAACAATGTGAAGAAAAAAATAGTACACTTCAATCTTCCAGTCCCAGGTGAGTTCCCTAACCACCTGGCTATTCTTGGGGGTCACTCTTGCTCTCTATCATCCAGACCTGAAAAATGTTCCTGATGAATTTTTTGTCAAAACTGATGGGTTTCCATGACACTTTTCATATTAGATGGAACAAATTTTGTCAAATGTTTCAACTAGCTCTAGTGGATATATTCAAAACAGAACTCAGAGGATGGAGACCTGTATGATCGGAAATCCACAAAATGGATCACATTAAACCCCTTTAAACTGAAATTAACAAGTTTTACATATTTCCAGACTAGAATGAGAAGAAGAAAGGAGTGGAATTCAGTGGGAGTGTTTCCTGAATAAAACTGCAAGATGGGAGCCAAAAATTAAACCTATGGTTTTTTTTATTTATTTGGCCCTCATTATCGTAAACCTGAACACCTCACAATCTTGGATGACAATATAATCTCTGAAATAGCCAGGGCCAGGCTTTGTGATTAGGTCCAAGTTTTTATTGTAGTTCAGAAGTGAATGGAAAGAAAGCCCGTGGAATTCTTGGATCACTGGGTGATAGGCATACACCAGTCTTTATTCCTTAAATTGGAGGGCTGCTATGTGCTGCATGAATTGTAGTCTCCATGTAGCAGTCACTTTCATCCCCAGACAGTGTGACAAGCTACTGTTCATCCATCTGCTTACTTCTCCCAGGACATCTCACATTTATTACTGAACCATGCATCAGTTAAGAGTCATAGCAATATAAAAATGTAGGTAGAGAAGGGACCTCAAAAGGTCATCTAGTTTATCCCCCTGGGCTGAGGCAGACCCAAGTAAAGCTAGTCCATTCCTTACAAGTGTTTGTCTGACTTGTTCTTAGAAACATCCAATGATGGGGATTCCACAATTTCTCTTGGAAGCCTATTCCAGAGCTTAACTACTCTTATAATTAGAAAGATTTTCCTAACATCTAACCTAAATTTCCCTTGAAGTAGATGTATAACTGCACATCCTCTCCACACTGCTGAAACTCTTGGTGTCTCACGGTCTCTCATGGACAGTCTTGTATGTGTTGCAGAGGATAGCTCGACTTACTGATTTTTGCAGAATTCCACAAGTGAATTCCACAGAACGTGATCCAAAGCTCATTGAAGTCAATGGAAGCCCTTCCTTTGAGAGGAAGAGCTGGTGATTACCTGACGTTCTGGAATATGTCTCAGTGAAATGAATGGATGCAACATAGTCATACTACCTTTACTATGGCTCCATGGTGTGTTTGTGTCATTGAAAACTGCAGAGAAAATCTAGTGATACTGGCATAGAGATTTGCTTTCCAAAGCTTAGAAGAAGATATCTGCAATTGTCAGCAGGGCTATATTGACAAAGATTGGTAGGCAACTTGATTGTGAAGGATAAGGGATATTGCCAGAGGGCATGGAATGACTGCATTCTTAATTGTGTGCTACATAGGTTCTAATATTACCCTATTATTACAGTTCCTTAGCCTGTTCATTTATAATCCGTACCCCCAAGATGGATAGGTAAAAATGGCAAAAACTGTATGATCCTTTCATAAGACTACCCTATATTTCAGGGGTTGGCAAACTTTGGCTCCTGGCCCATAAGAGTAAGCCACTAGAGCAGGGTTTTTCCACAATCGGCCGGACCTGCGGACGGGGCAGGTAAACACATCGGCCTGGCCTGGCCAACCACTGGCTTGCCCTACACAAGCAGCAACCCCTGTTTGAGAAACCCTGCACTAGCGGGCCGGGATGTTTGGTTTACCTGCAGCACAGAGCTTCTCAGCTCCCAGTGGCCTCGGTTTGCCGTTCCCAGCCAATAGGAGCTGTGGGAAGTGGCAGCCAGCCACTCGACCTGCATCGCTTCCCACAGCTTCACTTTTTACCAAATGCTTCACTTTTTTTCCCCAAAAAAATTCAGCTTATGAATGAGTATATACGGTAATTAACACTTGGCATTATAAGCAGCATGCAACCTTAATTCAGGCATTTCCTAACTTCTAAGTGCTTAATTTTGCAACCTTAAATATTCTTTTAATGTAATTTTAATGTAATTCCTGTATATAGTCTGCATTTTTTTCACTTGCATAAGAGTATAAATTTGTCATATTTTATAAATAAAACAGAAAAATGTACAGAAAAGAAAAAAAATCTCTGGCTTTTGCTTCAGCTCATTTTCAGTGATGAGTATCTAAAATCTTCTAGAATAGTTTTTCTCTTCTGTTAAGATACTGATCAATTTTAACATGAGTTTTCCTGTTTCAAATACTTGTTTTCACTTATCCTCTTTGTAACAGAGTGACCCTCGTGGCTGGGAATAGCACAGCATAATAGCATAGCATAATATCTCTTTCCCCTTCCGTCACCCATTTGGATCACTGGTACCGCAGTGATCCCTCTCTTCTCATGACTCTTTTCTCCAGCCAGGTCACATTGTGTTTCCACCCTTTTACAGAGTCCTTTAACCAGTCCAACAGAAATATAAAGACAACTGAATCTTCAGCCCCAGTTGGGCTCAGCTGGCTGCCCCCTCCTTTACCGGCAAGCCTTCGCTATAATACAAGGTCCTCACTGTCACTCACTGTCACCCACGGTCTAAGGCTGGCACACTTCTCAGCTTTCTCCATGGTTTCAGGCAGGCCATTGTCCCTCAGCAGCTCCTGTACTTCCTTCAGGCTCATCTCAGAAGCAAACTTTTCCACTCCTCTGACCTTCCAGTTAGCCCCTTCCAAGAGGAATGGAACGCAGTACATCCTCTCCCTTAGCTCTTCTCCTCTGAACTCTCCTTCGGTCCTTTTTTAAGTCCATCTCCTTCACTTGGCCATACCCTCCCCAGGTGCTGTCAGTGAGGTTACTAGCACTTCTAGGCAGATCTAATCATTTTGGTGCTGGTGCTAAGTTTACACTGTTTCATACTCTTTTTAGTAGCTTAACAGTGAGTGATATTTCGGTCCAAATTATTGAAATAGTGTCACTTTCCTTTTAAATATAAGCTAATTTAAATCTTTAATATTGAAGTAAATGGAAGTTTTGCCTGAGGATTTGCATGATTCAGTCCTGAAATTGTACTATTTAATATGTAAGAATCATATTTTTATCCTCAGTTTTCATTTTACTGGAAGCTTAGGTTTCCCTTCTGTTATTAATTTCCTTCTCCTCCTCCTCCTCCTCCTCCTCCTCCAGGATGACCAAATTTAGTATGAAAGGGGGAAATGGGGCACTTTTATAAAACCGGGTTACCATAGCAGCAAAAAGTAATTTGAGTTTACCACCTACAGTAATAATAAAAGATGAGTTGTGCAGGATTCTTATCAACTGCAGAGACAGTAATCAGACAAAATCAATCGGCATGTGTAATGGAGGAATACTTACACAAAGATACATCTATAGCTACAAAGAAACAATCCTTTTATTTACTAGAAAATGAGAAGCTGCCTATCTATGGTAGTGGTGAGGCTATGAAACTAGTAGATTTAAATTACTTATTTGTAGTAGCTAATATACTCAGAAATGTTTATTGATGCTTCTCTGGATTCATCACTTATGGTTATAAACTGAGGTATTTAACAGTTTGGGGTAATTCACAGAAAAGACCATTCCAAGATCTGACAGTTTGAGGATGAGACAAATAAGAATAATAAAAACAATTTTCTTGTTGCTTTTCCCTGTTCCCATCTCATTCCATTTGCGCTGTTTAAATCCATCAGCTGAAGACAAGGAGAGAATAAAATACCTTGCTAATTATTATTTTTAATATTGAGAACACTTTCTGACTCTTTTTATGTTTTGTGCTCATTTTCTCATGTAGTAAATTCTAGTACAGTTGTATAATCCAAATTGGTCCCCCAAAAAATAAATAATACTAATCTACCAGGGCTGGAGTCACCCTGTTGTGTACAGAGTAGATCAGTTTGCATCTTTTCCAATCATGGCAGAGCTAGGCACCACCAGAGAGGATAGACTGTGATTCTACTGCCACCTTTGGTGAGGAATCAGGGCATGCAGCAGCGCAGCTCCTGAACAACTTAATGAGTGCAGCTTGGTGGTAAGCTGCCTGATTGGCTACCCTACCTGATTCCATCTGCCATCTTACTGTCCAAAGTCATTGATCAAGCCAATTAAAGCCATTGCCCTGACTTCCTTTCCACTAATTTTATTTCAGAGCCTCTGGAATCTGATTTCCAAGTCTCTGGGCCTAATTTCCCTCTCAGTTGGTTTCTGACATTTCCTCCTGGAATAGCTCGCTGGCAGCTCAAGCTAAACATGCTTGAGACTTAACTTTCTTTTTTAGCCCTCTCCTCAATTTTCATTCTGTTGAAAACCCCACCAGCTCCCTGTTACCCAGTCTCTCAACTTGGAAGTTATCAACCCCTCCCTCTTGTTCTTTGTTCAATTCCAGGAGGTAATCTAGCTTTACCATTTCTTACTCCACAGCCTTTCAGAAATACAACCCTTTCTTTTGGTCTCAGCATGCTTCTGGTCATCTCCCACCTAGGAGTCAAAGGGACTCAAAATGTTTAGTTACACTGCCTCTTTCTGTGGTGCCTGACTGCCTCCTGGGAGTTGTAGTTTGGATGTCTTATGACCTCTATGGTGAAGCTCCAGACTCAGTGCTGTCCCTTGCTTGACACTATTCCTGTTCTAGTCTAGGATGGGATACTGTACACCTGGCATTATTTTAGGTTTTGATTTTATACCTAATTTATTTTGGAGTTCACTATTACATTACTTCACTAGTAGAAATTTTAACAAGTACCATTTTCTCCTGACTTTGAATGATCATTAATTTAAATCTAACACAAATACCTAGGAGCTCAATGTGATTTATACATGAAAAGGCTCTTCGAAAAAGTTTCTGTTTTAGACAAGTCAGCAACTTTTTTACAAGAGGAAAACTGCAAACTAAATAAATTTTATCTGTGTTCTTTGGCATTTTACTGACTAACTAAAAATGCATTTTACAAACGTATTTCATTGGCACAAGATATTAAGCCTTAGAACAAAGGAATTCATCTTTCATTTGTCTTTTAAAGTGATTTATTGCAAAATACATTTACTTCTTAAAAGTTCATCAGCATCTTTCATACTAAATTGATATCACAATAACATGCTTAACCAGTACAAAGGAGCTGAGTGATTATTTTTAGTTCTGAATGAAAGCATCATAGCCACAGGCATGCAGATATGAGTTTATCTTTATAACACATGTAATTATTTCCCATTCTGCTAGACTAGGCTAACACAGCTATAATACATTTTAATGTTTGTGATTAATTTTAATTTTTATTTTTTTGTGTGCACTTTGGGATTTTTGTTGGGCTCAATGCAGAGATAACTGGTTGTGGATTTGGTGGCCTTTGTTGTGTCAGTAGGTTGGATTAGATGATGCAATGGCCCATTCTGGCTTTTATTGACTCTGTTTATGTACTGAGGTCAATGGAAATGACAACTTTCTTTTTAATTTACAGATCAGGTAAAACCTGGTAAAGTGACATGTTAGTGTCTTCATTTTACCCGAGTAATCATTACATCAGATGGGAAATGCAGTGTTTTTACTCCACATTTATTAAATCATTTAGTCATATTGTAATGGAGTGGCAGCTTTTAGAAATGTGCACAGAGGCAGAGTCTTCCTGGTTTCAGATACTACGACCATACTTAAAATGCAGAATAGTTTAGCTGACTCTGCTGGAGGCCAGACCAGTAGGTTCAATCTAGCCTCAAGCTAGGATATAAGAATTTGAGTACCTCTCTGAATGAGATGGAACTAGGGATGGAAGAGAAAACCAAGACTGGAAGGGGTCATGCAGAGGATATAAAACTCTAAGCAATATGGAGCTCAGTTCTATGGAGCTCTCTGTGGAGTAGTTTTCAGGTGATTTTTGGGAGGCAGGGCCAGATCCACGCTTTTAAATGGAGAGAACTAGAACCATGAATACTAGGTCAGCCACAAGGTATCCTTGCTGGAGATTCAAGTTTCACTTCCACTGTGCAGCCATGGAGAGGAATCAACCCTAATCCTTTACCATCATCCCACAGTTCCCTTTTGCACCAGAGGTACCTGGGCTAGGTGCTAAGAAGTGGATTTGTCACAATAAGATAAAGTTCTCTAAAATCTTGAACCAGATTCTTAGTGGGTGAGTCAGAATCACTCTGTTTGAAGCAAATGGAATGACACTAACTTACACCCACTGTGAGAATCTGGTTGTTTGTGCAGGACGTTGGGTAGTTAGAGTCCTAATGAACATTTTTAGCACAAATTGAACTTGATTTTTTTTAGTAGCTTCAAGGTTTTAGTTCAACATTTGGTTCAGAGCTAGGGGAAAAGAAAAGATAGAAATGGACATATTGAAAATACAGAGATATAACACTTTAAAAAAATGCTTCTTCATAAGGCTAAGGACTTGATTCAGGAAAACGCTAAGCACATTCTTAAGTGCTGTCCAGAATAGGAATAAGAATATTTTCCTGAATCAGGGCCTACATGGCTTTATCTTGGCAAAAGGAAAAAAAAGAGAGAGAGAAAGAACTAATAACAGAGTCTCAAAGCTATCAGGGAATGATGTTCCTGTGATAGAATCATCCAGTCCACATTAAGGACAACTTTCACCTGAATTCAACTGACCACCTCTTGAAAGCCTGTTAAACAAAATGTTCTAGACCTGAAAGGTCATTTGCAGATACAAAGTCATTGCAGATCAAAGTTCCATATATCACAGTTAGCAGGGTCTAGTAGTTTCTTATTTTTTTCCCCATCAGTGTCATTGACATGCTGATGGAAACTTAGACAAGTTGCTTTACAATTCAGTGTCAAAGTTTACCATTCTCTATAGAGGGTGCTGTGATACTTTGGTCCAGATCCTCAGTGTAATAAATCAGCATCATTACCTTGACTTCAATTTGGAATATGGCAATTTACACACGGTGAGGATTCTGGACCTTAATGTTTGAAAAGTGCTTTAAGATCCTTGTATGGATTGCATAGTAGCCTTGACTATACAGATCCTTGTATGGTGTTATGCACAGGGGTATTGTGAGCTATATATGGTGCAAATAATATTAAACGTTAGGCATAGTGCTTGGTACTTGGATGATGTAAATTTCAAGTTACCTGCATGCTCACAGAGCAAAATGTGTTCTCAGACAAA
The DNA here is from genome assembly GCF_007399415.2 of Gopherus evgoodei. NCBI lineage: Eukaryota > Metazoa > Chordata > Testudines > Testudinidae > Gopherus > Gopherus evgoodei. The sequence continues at coordinate 128,832,131 of NC_044322.1, forward strand.
TAAAAGCCTCAGTGTGCTAGTGAGCTGCTTAGCAACACTTAACCCTTTTATATCTGATTAATGCTGCTAGATAAAAGTGAAATTTATTTGCATGGAGGATTTATCTCTTTAACACAGAATTGGATTTCCTTGCTCTCCTTGTCCTGCCTATCAGTTTTTACCTTGCACTTATATACTCAACTCTCTTTGTAATCTGTAGGATCAAGCTCTTCCTTAGGGGAGACAGCATGATCTAATGGTGAGAATACTAGATATACGGATACATGGGTTCAATTCCTGGCTCTGGCTCTGCCAGCTGTGTGCCTCTGAGCAAGTCACTTCACCCTTCTGTTCCTGTTTCTCTTTCCACCCATGTTTATTTGACTGTAAGATCTTCAGGGTAGGGACTGTTTCTCACTCTGTATAGGTATAGTACAGGAGTAGGCAACCTAGGGCATGTGTGCCAAAGGTGGCACGCAAGCTGATTTTCCTTGGCACTCACCCTGGTCCTGGCCACTGGTCCGGGGCCTCTGCATTTTAATTTAATTTTAAATGAAGCTTCTTAAACATTTTAAAAACCTCATTTACTTTGCATACAACAATAGTTTAGTTATATATTATAGATTTATAGAAAGAGACCTTCTAAAACCATTAAAATGCATTACTGGCACTCGAAACCTTAAATTAGAGTGAATAAATGAAGACTCGGCACACCACTTCTGAAAGGTTGCCAACCCCTGGTATAGTACCTAGTATAATGGTGCCCTTTAGATGCTGCTGTAATCCAAATAATATAAGCATTAGATGTTTATTATCTTACAGTAAAAATGGCATTAAAGAGGCAAATCACACAAGCAGCGTTACTCAGGTGAAATAGTTTTACACTTAGTTTGTCTTTATTCTACACACACACAATCAGATATAAAACATAAAACATGAGATTAAAGTAAAAGATTTATAATGTTGAAGGAAACATTTTAAGTGTGAAGTCATCGATCTAGCAATTGGAATTTACGGTAGACATTAAAAAACAAAACAAAACTGAGAAGTGCTTGTCAAACAAACTACAAATTGATATAATTCCTTGGAAAATTCTGTAGCTAATTTCTCTTTGTGATTAGCTTCATATCAGCAAGCAGGCAGAGAGTTAATTATGTGTGAAATTATATGATGTCTTTTTGTATTTGCTGAAGTAGAGTGTTCTTTATTGCTTCAGATTCAGGTGTGGAGGATCAAATTGGATGAACTATTACAACTTTCTCTCATCAACAGGAAAAAGTCTAAGGCCTGTTCTACTCTTAAAACTCAAACCTATGTCAGTTGGGGTGTGATTTTTGCTTTTGGTTTTATGACATAGCTATGTTGGTATAAGCTCTAGTATTTTTTCCGGTATTACTTATGTCTCTCGGGCAACCAGTGTGAGCTATGTCAGCACAAGAACTCTTATGCTGGAAGCAGCTTCTACACTAGAAGGATTTGCCGGTGTAGCTATATCAGTATAGCAATGCTGGCAGAACTTTTAATATGTATGCAAGGTCTAAAATAGGGAATGAGCAAACTCTGAGAATTGCAGATTTGGGTTTTGTGATTGGCAGCAAAGATCATCACTTGCATCTGAGCTCTTCCTTTTGTCACATTCTAGGGAAATAAATCCCAGGATACAGGGTGTTAGTCCCAATGAAATGGAGAAAGAATTTTGCTCTGAAGTCATTTACCAGTTTTTGAAAACATTGCTCCTTAAACACACAATCCTCCTTAGGTGGTCAGTTCCCCATGTAATAAAAAAACAAAACACATTTCTATTGTGATGATATTGTCATTGAACTTACTATGCAAAATTCATGTTCAGTTCCCCAAACTCTTGCAGAGCTAATTCAAGTGGGCTCCAATTTTCACCCTAACTGTTCCCACATCCTTCCACCAGGTATCAGATACTCTAGAGTATTTCAGTGGAATAATGGAATGCTGATTTGCAGGAAACAGGTTGGATGACTACGTGCAACATATAAGGAAGTCTGTAAATGCACCTTCCTTTCTATAAGACAGTAAAAGAACAGCCTCACCGGTTCCTGCCCAGCTGAGCTGGCTTGCAATCAATTCCCGGCTTTGTGGTTCCTCCTGCAGGTGCAGCCAGGGGAGTAAATAGGCCTACTTGGCCACCTTAACCCCTATCAGTCTTGTGTGGTTGGATACCCCACCACAGTGTCCAACTCACAGTGAATTTCTATAGGATTTGGGTGCCTAACTCTCTTAGGGTCCTTTGAAAATCTCAGTCTAGCTCTATGCACGGGTCACACATCTATAAAACTTTTCAGTCGCTGTAATTACAGCTCACCATCTGACAATGTGTTATCAGATGGCAAGTTTCTGCAGATAGCACAACAGATGCAAGAGAGTAATGACAGTCTTCAAGTCTAATGTCTTGCTCTTTGTCTGGAACTTTTCTCCATGTATTTGGTGCAGGATGGAAGGAACGGCAAAAAGTGATTGTGAAGGAAGTGGAGAAGTTGGTGATCAAGGCTTTTCAAGCTTAGAGATTATTGAGAGACAAGCATGATATGGGGATGTCTCTGTGGAAGCTTCCGCTTTTGGTTCTGCACATTAGCTTCAGTCATGATATAAAAAAAAATGTGCTTTTTTTTGTTGTACTCGAGGAGAATTCTAACCAAGCAGATTGATGCTAAATTGTTTATTTTTACAGAGTGAACAGAGTTGGACTAAAGTCAGACCAATAAACTAATTTTCACTTGTGATCTCATTCAATATCTGAATTCAGGTATCATTGGTTTGATTTTAAACCCATTCACTTTTTCCTTCATCTGTTACTGCAGGTTTCCATTATCTCCTCCATGCAGCTAATTTGTAAAAAATACATATTAAGTCCAAAATTCAGGTGCTTACTTTATGGCACCTAAAAAGTAATCTGAATATCAGAAGCTCTGAAGATCCAAAAAAATCTCAGAAGTAGGGCTGCTCCGACAATTTCTATTGTAACTGTTTTTCAACAGAAAATTGGATTTTCAACAAATCAGTTGTTAATTTTGTTGTGTGGAAAGTGTCATTCTGCATAAATTTTCTTTCTGTTGAGTAACTGACCACTCAAATGATTTTCGTCTATGGTTTGGAGTCCCTGGCTGGACCACATTTGCCATGAGGCACTGTGGTTATGAGATTCCCATGATGCATTGTACTGATCAGCTGGAGAGGAGGCTGCAGTGCATCATGGGATATCATCTTGTCCCAGGATCCTGGACCATAGGCAAGAAAGGGGCATGAGGTGCCACAAAAACTTAAGTGAACTGTTGAATTGACCTGACCTGAACTTTTTTTTTCTTCATGCATAAGGAAAATCATTCTGCCAAACTAATTTTGAAGAACTACATTTTCCATTGGAAAAAAAATGATGGAAAATTCCCAAATTGCTGTATTCCCTCAACAACTTCCATCTTTTTTTAAACTGTGTTCATCAACATGGTTCCACTGAGGTTTTCAAATCCACTAATTAAGAACAATCCTTTGTGCCACTCCCAGAAGTGGCTGGCATGTCCGGCAGTGGGTCCTGGGGGGGATAGAAGCAGGGGGTCTCCGGGTGCTGCCCTGGCTTCCCGGCACTGCCCCTGTGGGAACAGGGAACCGCGGCCAATGGCAGCTGCGGGGATGGTGCCTGCGGACAGGGGCAATGCACAAAGCCACCTGTCCATCCCCCTCCAGGAACTGCTACCGGACACGCCCGCTGCTTCCAGGAGCAGTGAGGGGCCAGGGCAGGCAGGGAGCCTGCCTTAGCCCTGTTGGCCACTACCTGGCAGCTGCTTGAGGTAAGCAGTGCCTGACCAGAGCCCACACCTGAACCTCTTCTGCACCCCAATGTCCCAGCCCTGGGACCCCTCCGGTACCCCAAATCATCTCTCACACTCCAACCCCTTCCCAGATCCCACAACCTGCACCCCCTCCTGCACCCCAATCACCTGTCCCAGCCCTGAACCCCTCCTGCATCCCACCCCCCTGCCCAAGCCCTGAGCCCCATATGCACCCAAACTCCCCTCCAGATCCCACACCCCTCCTGCACCCCAACCCCCTGTCCCAGCCCAGTGAATGTCAGTGAGGGTAGGGGAGAGTGAGTGATGGAGGGAGGAGGGATGGGGTGAGTGGGGCGGAGCCTCAGAGAAGGGGCAGGACAGGGGCATAGCCTCGGGGAAGGGGTGGGGAGAGAGCAGGCCAAGGATGTTTGGGTTTGTGTGATTGCTGTTATTTCTACCTTTTCTTTGAGATCAATCCTGGGTTGCACTTAAATTCAAAAAGTGATCTTGTGCTTAAAAAGGTTGGAGACCACTGGTCTAAGCACATGAGAGTCCCCTTGTTTTCAACTAAGGCAAGTCACTTGTGTTGACTAATATACACTGGCTAGTATGTGTGTGTGTGTGTATCATATTAATGTGTATTATCTGCACCAACCATGCATTAAGGATAAATAGCATTCAGAACAAATAGTATAGCAGTTTTATAGGATAAATTGGCCTATTCCTTTACTATAATTTCATTTTAAGTATCCCATAATAGCTTATATTAGCTGAAATAAATGTTGGCATAACAGATGGGGAACTTGTCAAGATCAAGATACATTTGTTCTGTGTTTTAGTACAAGCTAAGGAAGTATCTTCATGGACCAGTACTTGGAATGCTAACATCCAAAACAAAGGTAAGGAAGGAACAGAATAGCAAGTTACGGAACTGGTACAAACAGATGGGTTGGATTTTAGCGATGTGTAAAGAGATGTGTAACTTGTAAAATCGTATATAATTTAAATAATACCAGCTGAAATGTGTAACTTTGGGAGCACACCTTCTGTATAAGGTGAATGGAACATCACTGCATGGGGCAGTTTCCCAGAGACTGGCTTTTTCCTGTTCTATATTACTGGCTTATAGCAATTAACCTGACGGGCATTGGTTATTTGGTCTCTTGAGTATATTTCATAACAAACCAAAGCGTGGTTAAGCAATTGACCATACAATTTCTCAACACATGCTTAAAATTAAGCACATACTTAAGTGCTTTGATGGTTCAGGGCCTTAGCTCATACTATTTTTCTCCATGATACCTCTAACAATGAGTTCCACAGTCTAACTCTGCACTGCATAAAGAAGCATTTCCTTTTAGTTGTTCTGTGCCACTGTCCTTCCTATTTAAATAGTGCACCCTTGTTCTCATATTCTAGGACCAAACAAAAAAGGAGGGGAGTGATAAACTTTCAGTACACCCTTCATAACTTTATACATGACATTCTAATTCCCTTTAACTTCATCTCTCTGTAATAACCCCAGCCGTTTCAATGTATTTTTATATGTGTTGAGCATAAATCAAGGACTTATTTGTGTCAAATTTTGCACAATTCCTATTTCTCCAGTGTTAGAAACTTTTAGAGCTGAAACAAAACCCAAAACAACCCCCTTCAGTTCTTCTTTCTGCTTGAATGAATCAAAGTGCATATATAGCATTAATTTTTATCAGAATACCTAGACAGTTAATGCCTGCTAAAAAATAATCAGGACATGAAAGTGAATGGAAGACCCAGAGATGAATTTAAGTGGCAGACTGAGATTTCAGTAACTTAACAATGAGGGAGGAATGCTACCTGCCTTCCCTACTCCCTCTTACTTTCTAGGCATATAAGTGGGTCCTATGCAGGCTTACAGGGCTCTCAACACAACACCAATAAAACACGTTACATCCCCTCCAGCCTAATTGCTAGGATGCAGCTCACCTCTGAATTCTCTCACCCTCCCACAGTGAGGGGGATAAAGAGTATCGGTGAGGATCTCAGCCTCTGAAGGCTTCAGGTCAGCCATTCTCCTTATAGGCAAAGATTCACCATGTCCAGGGTTTCATTTACACCAGGAGCCTTTTTAGGCTTTTTCTACACTGGACACTGGCTGCAAGTTGTGACAACTATACATTTCCTTATTACCTCCACAGTATTGTGAGGAAGACAGGAAATCCTCAGGACTTCTGCTAATTTGGCCCAGTGGGAAAATAAAATCCTTCCTAATTCCCCCAAACAGACGATTGGGCAGATCCACAACATCCTGGAAACTCAGCTTGCTATAACTGTAACCTGGATGAGAGGAAGGGACGGTAGATGGCGAGATGGCCCCCAGGCACCTAGGAAGGCTTTACACTCAGGGAGGGGTCATGAGAGCCAATCAGCTTCCTTAATCCCTCCTTCACTGGCCAATGCTAGGCAGAGAAGCATCTCTTGTAGCGGCACTGTGACATTTTTAATGGTGGGGGAGCTGAAAGCCAGCCCCTTATCCCTGTCCACCCTCCAGAGCTGAGGCTGGGAGCAAAGCCCTGGGAGTGGGGTGGCAGCAGGCCCCAGGAGCAGGGTGGCCGCTGGGAACCCAGATGTGGGGCTGGCAGCTGGGACCCCGGGGTGCTGCAGAACCACCTGCACCCCCATTTCCCACACTTATGATCTCTTGTAGATAGGTACATTATCATGTTGACTTTGAGGCAGAAGAAGGGCTAGGCTCCAGCATTTCTGGGCACAAGCTCTTTTCTCCCACTCCCAGGAGCTGGTCTCCCTGTTGGTGTGACCATACTTCCTGCAAAGAGACAGGGAGCGGCATTTTCATACTTTCTTGTGCTCCTAAAATATTTTAACAGTTTCAAGAGTGATTAGATTAGCTGGGTAAAGACTGCACACAAACATTAGTATGGGTACAAGTGTTTCCTTCAGAGTTGCTTGGCTTCATAAATTGTTGATGCATTTCATTGTTTGAACCTGTATCACACAATATAATAAAAGGACCACAAAATAATTTTGATTTAGCAAAAAACATTGTGGTAACTAAATTGAAATAAACAATATATTTATGTCATGCTGTGCTTGTCATATTTCTTTTACTAAGTGCTTTTGGCGTAGCCACATGAAAATAAAACACTTGATGGGTTCACAGATTTGACACATTTTTCAGTGTTCTTTTAAGAAGTTATTAGTTAGGGTTGTATATTACCTGAGTGACATTTATAAATGGCTTCAAATTACTTTTTGAAAGTTAACCACTAGTTTTATATTACAGTGAGTTACCCGGTTTTGTATTATGACTGAAATGCTTCAGACTTAGCAGTTTTGCATGTCATTAAGTCTGCCTTGGTCAATAACTGCTTTGTACCTTCTCCTTTCACATGGAAATAAATGGAAGCCACAAGTTTCATTCCAGAGGAGGATGTAATGAGTTACCAATATTAGTTACACTTCACAAAAAGGAACATTTTTTTCCAGCTACAGTTATTAGGGAAATGTAATCAGATTATGGTAACTGCTTACATGTAATTAGTTCCAAGCACTGCATTTTAGCATGTGAAATAATTTTGAGGAAAGAACAATCTTCTTAAATAAGGCATAATTTCACAGATTCCTAAAGATGCAATGTATATTTATTAAACTATATAAAAAATGGTAAATTTGCAATATCAAACACTCAAAAGTATGAAATGAATAAATTAAAGTAACCTGTGCAACCTGAATTTTCCTCCTTTTATGCATATGCATTATGATAAACTGGGTGCCTGCCTCATTCAGTTCACAGGATGCATGGTGCTCAAGGAATGGTCAGCTATTCCATATTTCCTTTTATGCCTATTAATCGATGAGTGACCCTGGGCATTATTTACTGCATACACTGGTGCTTTGAAGGGATAGGGATGAAGTATATTCAATGCAGACACATTCTTCAAGGAGTTATGTCAAGCTTTCTACTGAGTACGGGTGAGTCTCATCTTATACAGGGGTTCCATTCCGCAGTTAGCACATAAAGCGAAAATCATATATAGTCAAACCTACATTGAGTTGAATGGAGGGCGGAATCGCCCGCACTACAGGTACAGTATTAAAATTGTTATTTTTCTCTTTTTTTGTTGTTTTTGTTTTTGCCAACCACGTAAAGCCGAAATGGTGCATGTTAAATGCGCGTAAGATGAGACAGATCTGTATTTGAGAAATGTTTCAAAGGCTCAAAACTTAGCCAAATTTGAATGAATTTTCACAGAGACAGCAACAGGCATATTCCTGACACCAACGTGATACCTCCTAGCTCTGCTAAATATCAAGTCCCTTCTCCAAAGATTAGAGAAACTAGAGCTTCTCAATGAAACAGTTGTAAGGTTGTTTTTTTTTTCAACATGAGAAAAATAAAATCTTTCCCTAAATCATTTTCAAATTGGTTGAACCATGTTACCTAAAACTTTTTTTGAAAGACAGCTCGAGGCAGACACCTGGCAGGGAAAATTTCAGCCCAAAAGATTTACGTTTGGCACAGTTATAAGCCACTGAAAACAGCACCTTCTTGTTATTTGTTTATTTATCTGTATTCACATTGCACTTTGAAGACCTGGTCATAGATCAGAACCCCAATATGCTAAGTGCTGTACAGACAAAGACAAGAAAATGATCCCTACCCCCCAGGAAAATGCTGAGCAATGTTTACTATTGGGCTTTCAACCTTTACTATTGGGGTTATAATCCTGCCTCTGAGAGGTGTTCGTGTAATGGAAAGTTAGCTAGCTAAGAGGAAAGAATAGATGTAGATATTCTGCACCTTGCAGAAAAGATATTAATCTGTATAATTATGTTACTCCAAATGTAGTTGCAGTAACCAAATGAAAAAATATAGCAGTCATTTTGGCTATTAAAAGACAACATTTTCAGACATCTGTTTGATATGGCCCTTGGGATCTGTCTTGTGACTGTCTGCAATCTGTGACGCTGTTGCGGTACTTTACAGGACTAAAATCACATCTTTAAACACCCTATTGCAAACAGGGGCGGCTCTAGAGATTTTGTCGCCCCAAGCACAGCAGGCAGGCTGCCTCCGGCGGTTTGCCTGCGGAGGTTCCATTGGTCCCGTGACTTCAGCGGACCTCTTGCAGGCATGAAGCCGCGGGACCAGTGGACCCTCCACAGGCAAGCCGCTGAAGGAAGCCTGCCTGCCGCCCTCGTGGCTCCAGCAGAGCGCCCCCCTCGGCTTGCCGCCCCAGGCACGCTCTTGGCATGCTGGGGCCTGGATCCACCCCTATTGCAAAGACACTTCTATACAGAAATTTTTAAACAAAATCTACACCAATGGTGATACAGCAGACAAGATAGATTGCAGAAAAAGAGGAGGAAAGATTAATTAATAGAAATTGGTAAATGCTATTTCTGTGAACACCAGGGAAAGGGAAGTGGAAAAGGACAAGCTAGTTTTATTATGTATTAATTGGGGCAAGAGTGGGATTCACATCCTTTTGCATCTCCTTTATATCAGTTGGATGCTCTATGTCAGTTTTATTGCAACTGTTTTTTTGCTTTCTGTAGTCAGGCTTTTTTATTATGCACTTGGTTAGACATGTTTTGGGATGCAGGTAACATACATGACCAGAACAAAAAACTTTATTTTATCTAGAATCCCCCATCCTGAACATTAATTAATATTAATAGAACTAACTGCAATGGGAACTATAAAATCTATGTGACTTCAGACTTCTCTGGATTGGCTTGGAGGTTGGCTGTGTTTCTGTCCACAAAAATATTATCCGGTGCTTTGTCCTTTAAAAAAAATAGGTGTGAAGTGTGGAGAGAGTGGTGTTTTCTTTTTTGAATTTCCATATCACTTTAAAAATATTTATACAATCATAGTTGCAAGTATCAGATACTAGAAACATTAGGCTCTATTCTAAAATTTTAAAGGAGTTCTGGTGAGAACTTCTTCAAGATTTTTATTATACCTCCTAGTAAGCAAAGTTTTAGAACTTTCTAGAAGCCCATCAGGGAAGGGGAAATGGATAGTGTCATTGGTTACTGAAGGCAGGGGCGTAGCAGGTGGATGGATTCAAATGTCACTGCTTGTTGAAGGTCAGGAAGTGGGTGGAATGTAGAAATAGTAGGGACTTAGTTTGCTAGAGTCTAGCAGCTTCTGGAAGGTAGGCAAAGCTATTGATTATAATGTGAATTTCAGGCCCTGTATTTAATGCATAGCAAGAGTCATTATATGGCTTGAGATTCCACAGTGAAGAGTGGACTCTCGCTATGAAAATGTGTTGTTTGCAGTGTTATTGAAGCTGTGTTGGTCCCAGGATACGAGAGACAAGTTAGGTGAGGTAATCTCTTTTATTGGACCAACTTCTGTTGGTGAAAGAGAAAGACTCTGTGTAGTTCGAAAGCTTCTCGTTCACCAATAGAAGTTGGTCCATTAAAAGAGATTACCCCACCCTCCTTGTCTCACGATGGAAGTATATTAATCTTCTGAAAAACATGTTTTATCAGAGTTCTCTTGTTTCCCTGTTAATATGTTAAGGACATACCACTTTTCCTCACTTTAAATAATGAGCCCATGTACTATAACTATGTTTATTGACCAGATGGCTGATTATATATATATATATGAATCCAAATGTTTTGGAAAAAATTGTTGATGGTTGTGGTCATCTCTTTTAGCCTAGTGTTTAGGGCAGGGGTATGCAACCTATGGCACGCATGCCAAAGGCGGCACGCGAGCTGATTTTCAGTGGCACTCACACTGCCTGGGTCCTGGCCACCAGTCCAGGGGACTCTGCATTTTAATTTAATTTTAAATGAAGCTTCTTAAACATTTTTAAAACCTTATTTACTTTACATACAACAATACTTTAATTATATATTATAGACTTGTAGAAAGAGACCTTCTAAAAACATTAAAATGTATTACTGGCACATGAAACCCTAAATTAGAGTGAATAAATGAAGACTCAGCACACCACTTCTGAAAGCTTGCCAACTCCTGGATTAGGACATTCACCTGGCATGTGTGAAACTGAGTTAAATTTCTTTCTCTGCCTGATGTGGTGAAAGGCTATGAATTTGGGTTTTCCACATAGGAGAATGCCTCAGTCACTGGACAATGAGGTATTCTGGTGTGGGTACGTCTGTCTGTTCTTTTGAAGCTGCTCCACTTATAATAAAAAATTAGTCATTGGAGGAAGAACTTGACTTTTGGTGAATTATCTAGGTGAATGCTCGAACTATCACACGATAGAGGAAGTCTCATTCCCTTTCTGGTCAAATGACCAAATAGCCATCTTAAATGCTGCCACCATTGAGAGAAAGACCCAATGATAAGAAAGAACCAAAGTTACAGGAAAAACAACCCTCCTGCTGCAACACACAAAGTCACCTCTCAACAGAGTTTCATATAACAAGGGAAGAAAAAGAGAACAGATGATACCATTAAGAACCTTGTTATGCAAATCCATTAACCTAGAAGGTTCTCAGCTATAAAGGCAATGATTGCCAATGCACACCGTAGCTAGAAATCTGTGAAAGTGCAAAATGTACCAGTTTTGATGGCCCTTTTTTTTTGTCAGAGATAATAGTTTTGTTAAAAGTATTTCAGTAAGATTCATTTTAATTTTCATTGCAGCTTAATTTTCATGATGGCTTATTTTTCTGTTCTTCACACAAAACTGTAACATTCTGAGAATCATATACTGCTCTTGGACTATATAATGCATGCAGGAAGCTCCCATTGTCCCAAGGGGTAGAAAAATAACCTTGTAGCTAAACTACAGAACTAAAAGTCAGGAGATTATATTATGGACTCTGTCATAGCCTTTGCATGCGATCTTGAGCAAATCATTTCCATTGTTTAGTTGCCCTATCTGTAAAATTGGGATAACAGGATGTAAGGTTTCATTATTTGGAAAGTGGTTTGCAATCTTAGATAGACAGTGCCATAGAAAAGTAAAGTAAAGTACAGGTCTGGATCCTTAAAATTTGTGCAGAAATTTGTTCCTGTTTTAAAAACAAAACAAAACAAACAAACAAACAAAAAGCCAATCATTTCATGCAGGTTAAGTAGAATGTTAAAAATCCAGACTCTAGTATTAATATGAGTCCCATGTAAGGACTGAGGATAGTGCACGCTTCTTAATCAGTGGATATTCTTGCCTATGTTGCTGTGATATTTTGGGGTTCAATCCAGACCAGCAAGGAGTTATGTCACTACCTGCTCTGCAGCTCTGGGTGCTTTAAAGTGTATGCTTCTGCGGCTTACAGCCCAGACACCAATAGACAGCATACAAGTATGCAAGTCATACCCTAGCCTCCACCAGCTGTAGTTCTTTTTGCAGAGTGACCCCCAAACCTCTTAAGCCCTGAATTTCCCTAAATTCCCCTATCTGCCCTTTCGTGTTCAGTCCATCTGACTGTAGCACTCACAGAACCTTATTAAGTTTGCTGTTCATTTAAAGAGATAATAATCTGCAGCTCACTTATTTAACTGGGGTTTGACAAACACGTATTTCAATCACAATACTGAATTTATTTATAGTAAAACACATTTTTTAACAAAAGCATTCAGCAATACCAAATATAAGGAATAAAGGCAGAAAGGGTTATAAGCAAACAAAAGTAAAAATAAATCTACTAAGACTGCAAATTTATTTAAGCAAGTTACGATCTTTGTCTTAGCAAGTTTCTCACCTAAATTCAGTTCCCAGAGACAGCAACCACCTTGGTTGAAGGACCCATCTTTCTCAGCTTGTGAGAGCTCTGGCCCCTTGTGTCTGTCCAGTGGTGGATAGCTATGGAGTTCTCTCCCTTTTCTTTGATATAGTCCAACAAACCTTTGAAATGTATTTTTTTGAAAAGGAAGCCCAGACAAAATGTTTCTCTCTTGATAGAATGTAGATGCCAAGTTCATTGATCCTGCTTGCAAGAAGGTTTTCTGGGTGTGCAGTCTCCATCTCCCATTGAGATTAACTGTCCATCTTGTCCCACAGGCCCTCCTGATGACTTTGTTTACCTTGCATGGAAATGTGCTTTCTTTGATTTAGGTCAGACCTTGCCTAATTTACATTGGAGACACATTCAAGCAGGTGGAATCACATTCCTTTGTCTGAAACAAGAGTGGATTAGACACTGCTCACAAAATACATGTTAAGAACACATTTCTAGCACATATTCATAACTCTTTTACACACCCTCTACATACAACATGAAAGAATATTAATGAACAGTGAGTTTTAGTTTTCCAATGATATATTACATGCCACTTTTTCTCTGTGTGTGTGTGTATATATATATACATATATATGTATACACATATATATACACACACACGTATATATACACATATGTATACATCTAAAGCTCTTGTCATTATATTATATCTAAAAATTAAAAAAAACCCTCTCACCCCTATGGGTGGTATGTGTCTTCCTCAAACTCGGGTCCTCTACCAGAGGCCTGGGAGTTTGAGGGTTCTGCGCAATATCTTAGCTGTTCCTAGCACTGCACTCTTCTGGACAGAGAGCTCTGATGTTGTTCCTGGGATCTGTTGGAGCCACTCACCCAGCTTAGGAGTCACAGCCCCGAGTGCTCCTACCACCACTGGGACCACTTTGGCCTTCACTTTCCACATCCTCTCTAGTTCCTCTTTCAGGCCCTGGTACTTCTGCAGCTTCTCATACTCCTTCTTCCTGATGTTGCTGTCACTTGGCACTGCTATATCTATCACCATAGCTGTCTTCTGGTCCTTATCTATTACCACAATGTCTGGTTGATTGGCCAGTACCTGCTTGTCCGTCTGGATCTGGAAGTCCCACAGAATCTTAGCCCTGCTATTCTCCACAACCTTCTGTGGAATCTCCCATCTGGTCTTGGGAGGATCTAGCCCATACGCTGTGCAGATGTTCCTATACACAATGCCAGCCACTTGGTTGTGCCATTCAGTGTATGCTGTTCCTGCCTGCATCTTACATCCTGCCACTATGTGTTGGACTGTCTCTGAGGCCTCTCTGCACAGTCTGCACCTTGGGTCCTCTCTTATATGGTAGACCCCTGCTTCAATGGATATGGTGCTCAGTGCCTGTTCCTGTGCTGCTATGATCAGTGCCTCAGTGCTGTCTTTTAGTCCAGCCCTTTCCAGCCACTGGTAGGATTTCCCAATGTCAGCCACTTCAGCAATCGGTCGATGGTACATCCCATGCAGGATCTTGTCTTGCCATGGCACTTCTTCTGCTTGGTCTTCCTCCCATGTCTGCTGCTGCCTCAGGCATTCTCTCAGCAGCTCATCTTTGGGGGCCATCTTACTGATGTACTCCTGGATGCTTTGGGTTTCGTCCAGGACAGTGGCTTTGACGCTCACCATACACACATACACACAAACATCTAAAGCTCTTGTCAGTAAAACTGACATATATATCATGACAAGAGCTTTAGATGTAGTGAGTATGTCAGGTGTGAGAAAGGTTGATGACACCTAGTAGTGAACCACCAATAGGACTCAGTGTCACAGTTGCATTATATTCAGAGGTTTTTATTGTTTGTTTCATTTGCAAGGCTGTCTAGCATTAAACTTTAAGTTCCAAGAATGTGCTGAAATGACAGCTAGTAGATCTTTTATTAATTACAGTGTGGAAGTGTAAGCAGAAGAGGATTTCTATGTCCTGACTCAAGTGTGCTAGAGAGGTGTCTGATGGTGGCCAACAACCCAAATAAAAGCAAGAGCGGGACTGACCATATTCAGAAGTGGATAAATCAGTATATGCACAAAATCATTGTAAAACAATAACCAATACATTTTGATGGGCCAGAATCTCCATCAAGGTTAACTGACTTGTGCTTAAGTCCTTGAGACAGATTCACACCTGGAAAAGTCAGTGAAGATGGGTTTAAGGAAAACATACAGAAAATGAGGATCGATTAGATATAGTTGAGGGACAATAATGATCATCTAGTCTGCCTTCTTATATAGCACAGGTCATAGAATGTCCTTGGATTTATTTCTGTTTGAACTAGAGGATGTTTTACAAAAACGTCCAACATTTATTTTAAAATTGCAAGTTATGGAGAATCTACCATAAACTGGGGGCAATTGTTCCAAAGTTTAATTACTCTCACAGTTAAAAATGTGTGCCTTATTTTGAGTCTGGATTTTAGTTTCAGTTTCCAGCCATTGAATCTTCTTATACTTTCTTCTGCTAGACTGAAGTACCCTCTGTTAAATTTATTTTCCTTATGTGGTGGCTTATAAATGGTGACCAAGTCAATTCTTACATTTACGTTTTGTTAAGTTGCATAGATTGAGCTCATTGAATGTGGCTCTTCTCTGAAACATTTCTAAAATTTACATCTTTCCTGAATTGTGAACACCAGAACTGGACACAGTATTCCAGTAGCAGTCAAACCAGTACCAAATACAGAGGTGATAATATAACCTCCCAACTCCTACTTGAGATTTCGCTGCTTATACATCCAAGGATTTCATTAACACTTTTGGTCATTTCACTGCACTGGGAACTCATGTTCAGCTGATTATCCACCATGACCTCCGAAACAGAGCATTGCTTACAGAGAACACTCTGCCAGGCAGAAGTCCCCTCTTGTTTATACTGAGGGTGCTCTAACTTGAGTGTCTCTGCTGATCTCAGTTGAGGCAGAATGTCACTGGGACTCAGGAACTTTCTCAGGTAACCAAGTCCCAAATATTTAGGATTTTATAGGTTAAAACATACCAATTTAACACTTAACTTCAGGAATATTGTTCTGGATTTACCTCCTGTGGATCTGAGCCCATAAATAGTCCTTTCATCTTTAATGGGACAAATTAATTACATTCTGGATTAAGTAGAAGAATGAAAGGAGTGGTTTCTCTAAAGCTCTGGTAAAACTTCTGTATAACAATAAAACAGTTCTGTTTGGCTAGGTACAGAGGACAATCAAATTGAAAGCATCCATAATAAAGAAGTAAAAAGTCTGACCCACATTTTAGCCAAAAATGTCCAAATCTCATATTATAAAATAGGACAGATTTTCAAACTCATGCACCCTGATTAGAAATTCTAGAAGACACTACCAAATGGTAGTCGGTAAAAGAGTTAAAATGAAAAGTCAGGCAGACATCAGTGCAAGATAATCACAAATGCAGCGCAGTAACAATGACATCTGATTTCAAGACCACCTGTCATGAATAGCTGTTACAAACAGAGCAGTCAGATTAGCTTTGGGACCCATTATGTCACAAGTATTCCAGGTCACATGATAATTTCTCCTATCAGGTATTATTGCTTTAACATATCAGACAAAAATAGAAATACACATGACAAGGGGGCAGACTATAAAATCAGCAACTAGTTACCAAAATATTTAAACAAAATAGGGAGAAAAGCCTCAGTTACAGCATTTCATATTAATGCAAACAGAACTGATACAGGCAGAAAATGAATGGACTATGGGTACATTTCAGATAAAAAGAGAATTATCTGGCATCTCTCAGCACTAGAAGAATCCAAAAATATTTGGATGAAGCATTTTGAAGCAATCTTGCACTCTTTATGGTGTTACAACTCCTATAGATTGTGCATGGTGTGTGCAAGAAATATAGATCCCTACTTATGAAACCTGGCAAAAATAAAATGAGTAGGATTTCATGGTATGCTTTTTTAACATACTCCATGAAATAAGTTTCATGGGGTTTGATTGCCTTTGAAATGTCTTTGACTAAGCAACAAGGTATTAGGGAGCATTGGTGAGTATTGGTTGTGCACGGCCATATCATATATTTTTTTCCTGCGTTTTTCTTGGTGTATCTTGAGTGGCCTGGGCTCCCTTTCCCTCACAGCTCCTTCTTCAGCAAACTCCCTCCTTGACTTTTTTTTTAGGGTCACACATTGGCCCTGCCATTAAATCTCTGTTGAAAGCTTCTGGGTACTCCTAGGGGACTCTCAGCAGAGCAGCGGCATTTTGAAGGATTAATAAAATGCTGGTTTTCAGAGGAAGAATGATGTCATTCAGCTTTACATCTCTTTGTAGTTTACAGCAGGTCCCAGCAGGGCTGGGACTGTGGAGCTGGGGAGCCAGTGTGATTCTTCTCCACATTAGAGGCAGAATTAATTGGAGAACAGATAGTTAGAAATAAAAAAGGGGAGGGATCCAGAAAAGAAGTATTTGAGGAAGGAGACCAGAGACAGGGACAAACATGGAAACAAACTGAGAGCAAAAAGTGAGGAAGGATACCAGAGTGGGTAGGGTTAAGTTTAAGGTGACAAGTAGAGAAGAATGTGAACACAGGAGGAACCAGGGAGGAAGGCAAAAGTGTCAGAATGAGTGAAGAACCCCTCATCTTTCCAGAGAAGCTTTAAAAACTAATGTTAAAATATATTTCAGTTAAACTGTTGAAAATCTCAGTGTGGCTAGAACACTACTTACTTGTGTGGCAAATGGTCACTACTTGCAGGAGTAGTAGAGCAAACCCCTGATATCATTATGGCTACTGACCCATCAGAAGGTTTTACCAATGCTATATGATATTACTTACTTTCTTAATGCTTATTTATATTATGGGCCAGAGGCTTCAAGCAGGTTCTGGGCCCCGTAATGCTAGCTGCTGTAGGAAGACAATGTCCTGCCTAGAGGATCAAAATATGGAACAGCTTTACATAACAGCATCTTTTTGATGTTCTCAAAGTTCTCTTTTGTATATGCTTCTTTTCCATTATAGCAAAGGACAGTTAAATAAGTCCTGATAATAAATCGGGGCTGAGGGGAAGAAAGAACTTGATGTCTTGTGGACATCATACTTTTAGAATGTGTACACCTCATTAAAATCATTTAAATTACATGGAAAAGTAATTTAAAATGTCAAGATAGAGCACATTTAAATATAAATCCAAAAAGATTAAAGGATTCTCTTTCAAGAACCTTGAAAGAAAGCAAAAATTCTGAGCACATTACAACAAAAGTATGTCCTCATTGCATGGGAGAGGGAAGTAAAAGAATGGACAAGAAGGTTAATCTGAGCTTGAAAGTTTCTGTTTTGGAGAAAAGAGATTTTAGAGAGAACTGTATGACACATTGTAGTGCTGTAACTGTTAAAAGGCCAGCAGTGGTTACTGGAGTATTTTCAGGGTTTCGTTACTTTGCACGTTGAAGGGTGAAAGTTGAGGCTGTTTCATGTGCCACATGCTGAGTAATAACTTGAAAGGACTTCATGCTTAACTTAACTGGCTCTTTATTAGAGCACTATCTATAGAAATGCTGCAACAATCTAGCTCTGTTACAGATTTCTGGGTGCCTTGTCAAAATTCCTCCCTCTTGCAATCTGTGCTTTTCCTTCCAAGTTTCATGCAGGTTAATACAGAGGCCCTCAGAAAATGCCAAACTGGGGACTTGGAATTGGAGATAGGATTCCTACTGGCTGCCCTAACCCACCAATAAAAATAAGAGGATGAGCACTCTTGCCAACACCAGCAAGTCATGAAAAAAGCAGCATATCTCCAACTACCCTAAAAAACGTGAATGGGGCCTTAGGCAGGGCAGAAAAAAGATAGGACAGGGATCGGCAACATTTGGCTTGTGGCCCAATAGAGTAAGCCACCTGGCAAGCTGGGCCGGTTTGTTTACCTGCTGCATCCGCAGGTTCGGCTGATTGCAGCTCTCACTGGCTGCAGTTTGCTGCTCCAGGCCAAAGGGGGTTGTCAAGGTTTTTTCCCTACTTTGAACTTTAGCGTCCAAAAAGTGGGGACCTGCATGATCACTTTTAAGCTTAATTACTAGCTTAAATCTGGTACGCTGCCACCAGCCAGAAGTCTATGTCTGGTACACCTTCTGTTCCCCTAAAACCTTCCCTGGGGAACCCAAGACCCAAACTCTTTGAGTCTTAAAACAAGGAGAAGTAAACCATCCCCCCCTCTTCCCCCCCCAGACTTTCCCCTCCCTGGATTGTCTTGGGAAGCTTCACACCGATCCAAACTCGTTGGATCTTAAACAGACGAGGAATTAACCCTCCCCCTTTCCTTTTCACCAATCCCTGGTGAGTTTAGACTCAAGCCCTTGGATTCTAAAACAAGGAAAAATCAATCATGTTCTTAAAAAGAAAGCTTTTAATTAAAGAAAGAAAAGGCAAAATTTATCTCTGTAAAATCAGGATGGAAAATGCTTTACAGGGTACTCAGATTCATATAGACTAGAGGTACTCCCCAACCCCAAGCCTGAGATTCAAAGTTACAGCAAAGATAGGTAAAAATCCTTCCAGCAAAAAGACACATTTACAAATTAAGAAAACAAACATAAGACTAATCCGCCTTGCCTCACTATACTTACAATTTTGAAACGTGAAAGACTGATATGGAAAGATTGGGAAGTCTGAGTGTACGTCTTGTCCCTCTCAGTCCCGAGAGCGAACAACGAACAAAACAAACAACACAAACAAAGACTTCCCTCCACCAAGATTTGAAAGTATCTTATCTCTCCATTGGTCCTCTGGTCAGGTGTCAGCCAGGTTCACTGAGCTTCTTAACCCTTTACAGGTAAAAGAGAAATTAACCCTTAACCATCAGTTTATGATAGGGCTGCAGGAAGCCACGGCCAGCACATCCCTCATCAGATATGGAGTGATTGTTTTATGAAATGTGTTCACCCATAGGTGATATGGTGTTTTTATCTTTTATCATTTTCCCATGTAAGTTCATTTGAGAGTGCAGTGATTGTCTGGTTTCATCCACATAGTTCTTACCTGGACATTTGGTGCACTAAATGAGGCATACCACATGTTGTGATAGGCATGTGCAGAATCCATGGATCTTGAGAAGTGTGTTGTGGGAGGTGTTAATCACCATAGCAATGAAGATATGTCTGCATGTTCTGCATCTGTTGTTATGGCAGGTCTGGTGCTGCTTTGTATTGGTCCTCGTCTGTGGAAAGCTTGCTTGTCATGAGCTTGGAGAGGTTGGGGGCTTGTTTGAAAGCCAGAAGAGATGGTTCAAGAATGATTTCTTTCAGGAGGTGGTCCCCAGTGAGTATGGGTTGTAATTGTTTAATGATATTCTGTATGGGTATTACCAGAGAGGGATGTGTTTTGAGAGGCCAGGACCTGACATGACCCACAGCCATCTTGTGCATGGATTTAATATAACCCTTAGCCATCTTATATACTCAGTCACCATAAGTTGGAAACAACACTGTAGAGTCAAGAAAATGTGGCCTTGGCCAAGGCAGATATAACAAAATGCCAGCTGAAGCTGCAGCATTACTAACAGGAATAGATACAGATACAGTAAATCACAGATAACCTTGAGTCCCAGCAAGTTTCTTACTGGGTGTCTCTGTAAGTTTCTTGTTAGAAGTTGCTCTTGCTGATAAGGAGGTTTCACCGTTGCTAGGGACATTGCTTTAGCTCATTAAGCGTTATTTGAGAAAATAGAGAGTGTACTTTGGAGGATCAGAGATCAGTCTCCAGCTGATTAAGCAGTCCTACCTTAAGAGTGCATCCCACCAATAAGTCAGAAAGATAAGCAGACCTCGGGATGTTTTTAACAATTTTTGAAAAGCATAAAGGTGTGAATAGGCCGGTCCTAGATGTGTGAACCCTGTGCAGTGATATCGATATTAGGTAGAATGATTATTTAGTATAGCTACTATTTGAATAAAATGATTGGTTCAGGTATAGATAAGAGAAATTCTCATTTAACTATGTAATAAGAATAAGACAAGCTCATTGGCATCTAACTCCAGTACACAGTTCAGGATCAAACCTGGAAGAACTCTTATACCATGCATGACCATACTATGCAGAAGCCGGACCTCCTGACAATACAAACCTGCCTGGCCATGAGGAGACCTCTGTCTCCTTTATGGTGAGTGGTTAACATTGGATGCTCGGTATGTGTATTCAGTTGATTAATTGCTAATAAATACAGATTAAAGGTTTTACTGTGTGAAGGCTCTTTCACTGGGATATGGTCCCATTAACCCATAGAGGGCCACTGCACTCAAAGGGGGAGGACAGGGGTCTAAATTTGTGCAATATTGATGGAGTTGACATCCATGGTGACAAGGATGATGTTCTAAGAGAGATCGTTAAACTTACGGATTTTCTGGAGGAAGTTGGTTGTGTTCCGGGGGGAAGTTGGCTCTTTTCATGGTGAGTCATTTGGTGGTTTTTATGAGTCCTGATATTCCTTCAGTAAGAATACCAGGGCCACATATAATGGGTCTGCCTGAGTTCCTTTATTTGAATCTTGGGAAGCATATAGAATGTCCCTTGGGTGCATTCATAGGGGATGAATTTGTAGAGTTTCTCTTGGAGTTGTTTGGGGAAGGATTTGATAATAGCTTTAAATTTCTGGGTAAATTTGGTGTAGCGTCTGCTTTGAGATCTTTATAATGGGAGGTTTTGCAGAGTTGTCAGTTGGCCCAATTAGCATAGTCCTCATGGTTGAGAACTATGTTGCCTCCCCATCTCCTGTCTGCTGGTTTG
Organism: Gopherus evgoodei; assembly: GCF_007399415.2. Lineage (NCBI taxonomy): Eukaryota > Metazoa > Chordata > Testudines > Testudinidae > Gopherus > Gopherus evgoodei. The sequence continues at coordinate 128,853,383 of NC_044322.1, forward strand.
ATTACTGACTGGTGGTTGGATTTCAGAAACTCTATAGCTGTTGTCTTGGTGATGAAGAGATTGTGGTAGATGTGATATTTGTTAAAAATGTCAGTCAGATTTTTTCCTGAAGCAATCAGTATAATGATCAAATGTATGATTTAATGCACTGTCCACCTTCTGTCCAAAGTTGTTAAGAGGATTCCTTTTTTCTTATGACTTTTGAAGGGGGAATGATAGTTGTGGATGGTGTCATCACTGTTGTGAGAGAATTCTTTGAGGTTGAATCAGACAAATACAGCACATTGGAAATACTAATAGAATATGAAATCTAAAATTTTGCAGTTTTATCTGACAACATTGGGATAGAGAATAAACTAAATTTCCAAGTATACCATATAAAATAGTAACTTGAAATTATTCAATTGTATGCAACTTCAGGTTACACACTATGGCCCTTTAATTTAAAACCTCGTAGGATGCCATGAGTCTTTGACAGGCACCAAGCTATTCTTCCCTAGTAACTCCCATGTCCAATAAATCGGTGGTATTCCAGAAAAGAGTGTCCTGGAAATCAAAGTATCCTGGTACCTTGCCTTGGTCTCAGTTTCACCACATTGCCATGAGTGGAAAATTCCAATTAAGGCCATTAGGAGCTATCCTTGTTCGTTGCTGAACAAAAATCAGCCCTTTTACAAATTAACATTATTAAACAGAAGGATTTTGAAAGGCCATATTGCACAGCAATCAGTAGTATAAAAACCTCATCACTGACAGTACTTATCTTCAAGTCTTTGTGTGCCATGTTAAAGAGTGCACATAATAATCAAACAATATTCAATCAACCATACAGCAAGCTTAGTTGCTAGTGTACCAACTCTCACAATTTGATCAGCAAACTTGTGATATTTGGTGATTTTTCTAAAGCCCAGCACCTGGAAAAAATTTTTTTTAAATGTATGCTCTACTGCTTGTGGCTGAGGAGAAAAGCTTGAAAAGTAAGCCAAATGCAGTCTAAACTCTTAAAAAATCAAAAGGCAAATGGTTTTTAACACTTGTAATTGGTAACTCACACTGCTTGCTTAAGTTTGCAGAATGTAGGCCTCTTAGCTTACAGTATGCTACTGCAATCAATATATTGCTGAGCAGACACAGATTACTTATGCATGTGTTTATTGTTTACCAGCAGATACCAGACTGAATCATGACTTGTTTGGTTCCTACAAGTGTGCACAATCAATAAGATGCAGCACAAGTCATACTCTAATTGGGATTGTTGATTGCTTCATGTGCTAAAAATCTAATCATTTTTAGCTGGTGGAGGCACAAAATGAAAATATAGGCAAATTGGATTCATGGTTAATTTCCTCATTCGCATACACAATCATTTCCATTCCCACCAGTGACTTAAATTGTGTCCAGAAACAACCTTAACTGCCTACATTTCTTGCTAGCCGTGTCATCCTATGGCAAGGGCACCAGAAAGCCCCATTTATCCTTAGAAGAGTTGGCTCTACTGTTGAAAAATGCTTAGAAATAGGAAAATAAGCTCAGTTATAGGAAATAAAATAGTTACAAAAAAGAAAAAAAATGGAACTTAATCCCTAAAACATTAAATTTTATTGGGGACACAGTTATATTATACTAGACCTAGAGAAATGTTTGAAGGATTCTCAATAGAAAACTAAAGAGAAAAAGTGTCAAAAAGCCCTGACACAAACTATTGGTGATGCTTAAAAGTCCTGGATGAGCACCTGTAGTTGTGTAACAAAAATATAAAGCAGGGGTTGGCAACCGCTGGCATGTGGCTCACCAGGGTAAGCATCCTGGTGAGCCGGGCCAGTTTGTTTACCTGTCATGTCGGCATGTTTGGCTGATCGCGGTTCCCATTGGCCTGGGATGGCGAACTACAGCCAGTGGGATCCGTGATGGGCCAAACCTGCCGATGCTGCAGCTAAAAAAACTGGCCTGGTCCACCAGGGAGCTGCATGCCAGAGGTTGCAGACCCCTGATATAAAGTAATAAATAATTGAACCCCAGAAGGGGTGCGTCACCCAATGAACTCCTGGCTCATAGCCATATTCAAAGAGGTATATGGCCATATGCCTTCATAATACGTATCTGTATGAAATCAACAGGAGGCGTGTTTGCCTTTAGCATGTGAGTCTACAAACCATCAACCATCTACATGACTTCTGCACCAATCACAAGAGGTGCTGTGAAAAGCCAGGATGTGAAAATTTAGTATTTGAAGAGGCTACCTGGTCAGAGAGTATGACTTTGAAAAAGAATAAATGGTGTGGAAATCAGAGGAGAAACTCAAAACAGATTCTAGAAATGTAATTTTGGTTCCTGAAATGAAGCATAAGTGTATAGCATAACCTTAGAGGATAGCTCAATAAAGCTAAGATGTTCGTGCCTATCAGAAACAATTAGATTGTTATCTTTTGGGGTCTGAAGTGTAAGTTTCGAGAGAGAGAGAGAGAGAGAGATCTTAATGGATGAAATTGCCTTTACTGAGTCTAAAGCAGTTCTTCTTCTGGTATGATATAAATTGGTACCATTTTGAAGCAATTTCATAAAGTCAAAATGGTATCATGCAAGAAAACTAACCACAACAGAATCTGCTGCTGTATTGGCAATAACAGGCCTGTCCTTATGTCTGTAGATACTGTCAGATAGGATAGCAGGCTTGAGAGATCAAGTGTAACAATTTGGGTTCTTATCTACTGTACAGGGAAGATAAAACACAGTGTTTACCATAAAAAAAAGTATTACACATTTTAAATCTTGTTCAGAGAGAAATTTTGAAGAAAAATGCTGCTAAGCATAGAGAAGGAAAACAAAACTGTTACATTCAGTATTAGTGGAACTTTGATATAAGTGGAGGATGAAAACAAAACAGGATTTCATCTACAAGAGGGAATTTACGAAGAAACAATTCACGTGGGAATTCACTTATTACCTGTTTATATTGACTTTTCAACAGCAGTGGCTTAGGAAGTTATACAAAAACTAGGGTCATGTTTCAGGATCAGCTGAAATTCTTTAGGATGTCTGAGCAAAAGAGGATTTTACATGCATCTGTACAAACACTGAAGAACTGCATATACTAAGATGAAAGTTAAGCCATATTATTTCTTATTTGTATTACCACAGAACCTACCAACCCTAGTCATAGACCAGGACCTCACCATGCTTGGTGCTGTACAAATAGAACAAAAAGACGGTTACTGCCCCTAGGGGCTTATAGTAGGGTGACCAGATGGCAAGTGGGAAAAATCGGGACTGGGTGGGCAATAATAGGCACCTATCTAAGAAAAAGCCCCAAATATCAGGACTGTCCCTATAAAATTAGGACATCTGGTCACCCTAGGTTACAGTCTAAGACAAGTGACAACAGACGGATAGAGGTAGATGAGGGAGTACAAGTAAACAGTGAGACAGTTTTCAGAGTGGTAACCATGTTAGTCTGTATCAGCAAAAACAATGAGGAGTCTTTGTGGCACCTTAGAGGCTAACAAATTTATTTGTGCATAATCTTTCACCCCAATAAATTTGTTAGTCTCTAAAATACCACAAGGACTCCTCATTTTTTTTTCAATATTAGTCAATATGGTGGGCAGTGGTCTGTTATCCTGCAAACATTTATGCTTGTGCTGAACATTATAGTTGTGAATAGGAATAAAGATAAACAAAAGCGTATGTACATTTTTGCTTGCTTGGGTCACTATTCATTATAGCAGTTCCTCTGATAATTCATATGCTCTATCAATTTTTAAATAAAAAAGTATAGCTACTTTAGGGTTTTTAGTATTTTTACAAACTTTTCCAAACATACTGGCACATTACTTAACAGCTACTCTCCACATGAAAAGACCGCAACAGTGGAAGATGAAAGGCTCATGTCCTTGCTTGTAAAACACTAAAACTATGTGAAGACTTACAGAGTAAACTAACCCCAAGCCATATACTTATCTCAAAACCCCACTACTGCTGGAAAAAAAATGAACATTCATATTACTTAGTTAGTTATATTTGTCCATCCAGACAAAATTGCAACAACACAATGAGACAGGAGGAACATGTTAAACCATTTCATAGGTAGTCTCTACACTTCCTCGTATATCCCAAATATGTTGTCTCTGCCCTTTGTCTGATGATCAGAACATGGATTCAGATACTAAATGAGTGCTGGCAGTGGTTCGTCAGAAGTGAGAATAGCCAGATTATGGCAAAATACAAATCAGAGCTTTTTACATGTTTTATTTTTTTTTATTTTGCATCAATACTACTACTACTACTAATAATAATTCTATAATTTGAAAACCAAAATCTGTGCATAGTATTTTGGGGAAAAAGATTACCTATATGACTTCTACTCAGAGTGGCACCAGTAGCATGGAAGGCAATTATTCAGAGATATTCTATCACACAGATAGCTGGTGGCAAAAAACCAACAACAAACTTGTGTATATATATCCCACTGTCTGGAGAAATGGAGAGAATGAACCAGAAATCTGTGTGCTAACATTAAGTGCATGAAGTGTCCAGAAACCAAGATGCTGTGCCTGATACAAATCCATAGACGCCCACACACTATAGACAAGACTCTTTCTTCTGTGATTCCCTCTGAAATTGAAGAGGTATACTGTCCTAGAACAAATAGTAATATACAAAACACAAACTATCAAGTCAAAAAAAGTCTTCCTGTGTAGGGAATGGATATTCATTTTTCAAAACTGATTATCAGCTATCTGAATGACATACCTCTATTTCTCAAAGACAATGAATTGCCTTATGGAACTCCAGGATAGCTCTGTATGCAATTTAGAAAGCTATCAGGGACAAACCAAATTGCTTTTTTCCTATTTTATTTTTAATCCAACTAGCAAAACAATTCATTTAAATATGATTTTACCAAGCCATTCTTATGCAGATCACCTTCTTGGCATATAAAAAGATTCATTTGTTCCAGGGTTTTTTCACTATTACAAATGTTTTTAATTCATGTCTGCATATTTCTGGAAGCTACTACTGTCACTCCCAGAAGGGAATACACTTTAATTAAATCTGCCTTGGCATTTTGATGTACTTTTCTAAACATTTTTTCTACTTTCATGTGCAGGTTTCTTAAATGTGAAAAAAAAAAGACAAGAACAATAGGTTCCTTTCAAAGAAAAAAAATAATGTTTTATTCAGCCTGGACAGCTTGATTAGATAAACAATCATTTCTATATTCACAGGGGGTAAAGGAGTTACAATTTCCTACAGCCATTGAATCTTTTTTTCTTTTTTTTCCTTTTACAGAGCTTGGAAAATAGTTTATATTTCTGCTCTTTTTGGGTCGTTGTGGATGTTTATCTTGCAAATGCATAGATTTTTTTTTAAGCCAGACGACTTAGCTATAAACAGCCTTGTCAAATGACAGTTGCTTCTCATGACCCAAGTGTGACATTAGAAATCTGAATTCAGATGGTAATTTCCTGGCAGTGAAATTAGTGGTGAATTACAGTTGACTTTCAGACCTTTAATATATGCTTGAAGTAAAACCTTTTTGTTGTTGTCATTTGGTGGCTAAGAGCTGCTCAGACCAGATAAAGAAATCCTTTTGAGGACTTGGCATTACACAGAAACAGTCTCTGAGATTTGATTTAATACGAATCATCCTATTGTGAAACTCTAATTTTAAGAAAAGTTGCTAAAAATATTTATTAAAAAAAACTAAATTCAAATTAGACCATCGGGATCCTCACACAGCTGTACAGTTTAGTTAGTTTGTGAAAGAAAAGTAACTAAAGGGTAGGCTGGGACAAATTTCTTTAAAAAAAATCTGCTGTTCTGAAGCTCTTTGAAAAGCTTTCAGGTACCTTACAAACTGGGGCTTTTTGGAAGTCTCAATGATTGATTTGATTTGGACATGGTCGGGTGGAAAATGAGAGACTGTGAAAGCAGGAAGGGGGCCACAAGTTAATATATGGTTATTATTAACTTGGAATATGCTTTCATAGACTCCAAATCTACTTATTTTTAGACTGCACAGCTCAGTCATTGGCAATAGGTAGAAAAATGGCTTTTGGCTTTAGCATATTAGGAACTAAGCATTTAAAAAATCCAGTGTTTTACAATTTAAATCTGAGATGTTTTTGTTTGCCTGATCAACACACAGGGAAAATTACTTAAAGGTTGGGTCCTTGCAAACAAAGAATCTGAGGTCCTGCAAACACTTAAACATATCAGTAATTTTTCCCTGTGAACTCAATGTTACTATTCACATTCATAAAATTGCTCGTGTGCTTAGTTGTTTCCAAGGTTGGGGCCCCAAACTATGAGAATCTTAAATAGTAATGTGCACACAACAAATGTAGGGTCAGGGTATTTAATGGTAAGCCGCTTTTCTGTTTGTTTTGCTTATATTTGAATAATTTTAAAAGAGAACTTTATTATGTAAATAATAGAACAATGCTTTTGCACTGAATTCTTATACGTAGGCTTAGCAGAATTCAATTTTTATTTTTAATACATTTCAACAGATAATATCAAGTTTATTTTTAAGATTTTTAGTTTGTATTGATTTAAATTATCACAGTTGAACAAAATTATGGATTTTAAGAATTTTCTTCAATTTAAATTTCACAGTTCTGGGAATTATGGGGGGCAGGTAATGGGGAGGAAGGGTCAGACCATTAATGAATGGCAGTGTAGCAGATCAAGCACTCACCGGCGCAGCGCATCCTGCTGGTCATCCCGGAATTAGCTCTTTTCCAGCTTCAAAGCAACCCCTGCTGGCTGGTGTCTCTTCTCCCTCAGGCCCCATGTTCCTCCCAGACCCTGGTGCCCTTTACCTTGGGGTGCTGCCCCACAGCAGTGCCCCCACACTCTGGGTCTCCCTTCCCAGGGGGAACCACCTCCCCCTATGCCCACCTTGAATCAGTGGCTACTGCTAGTCATCATCTAGCCCCCACTCTCTGGAGCAAACTGCAGTCTGTGATGGCCACTCAACACCAGGGCTGCACCTCTGTAGCCCCAGTACCTGCTTGGGCCTTAACCCAGCCCCTCTTGCCCTTCCCCAGCACTGCTCTGCTTCAGAGATTCTATGCTCCAAGGCAGCTAGGTCCTTCCCACTCCAGCTTTGGAGTGGGACTGATCCAGCTCCGCTCTGAGCCTTATAACAGGGTCAGATGTGGCCTGATTGGGTATGGGTGCCTCCCCAATCAGTCTTTAACCTTGTTTTTCCAGGAGCAGGGTAACTGCCCCGCTACAGGCAATAGGCACTGAGCTTCAAAAAGTGAAACTTTATAACCATTCAAACACAAACTGTCAGCATTCTATGTCAAAATATGCAAAGTAAATATCTTTAAATCAAACTTAGGCAAAGTAAGAAAAATCTGCTTATATGTAAATTTTAATTATTTTCAATGGAAAGATTTTTGTAGGTTGTGTTTGTAGATAGAAATTGAGGTTTATTGATGTTACCGATAAAAATTGAATCCTTCTAAGCTGGGCTAATGTATAAGGGATTTGTAAACCAAAACTTCCACACCCTTAATTGAATTAAAGTGTCTCAAACAGGAAAATCAACATAATGTGTGAGGAGAGCTGACGGAGGGGGACTTGCCTTTTTCATAGAGATAAAAAAAAATCTTAACTTTGAGAATGAAGGCTGCCTGATGGTTTATTACAGGGGTGGCCAACCTGTGGCCTGGAGCAATATGCAGCTCTTCAGAAGTTAATATGTGGCTCCTTGTACAGGCACTGACTCCGGGGCTGGAGCTATAGGCGCCAACTTTCCAATGTGCCAGGGGGTGCTCACTGCTCAACCCCTGGCTCTGCCATAGGCCCTGCCTCTGCTCCACCCCTTCCTGCCCCCTCCCCTGAGCCTGCCATGCCCTAGCTCCTCCCCCCACCCAAGCCCCTGCATGCCACAAAACAGCTGATCGGGAGAGAGGAGGAGGTGTTGATCAGTGGGGCTGCTGGTGGGTGGGAGGAGCTGGGAGGGGGACGAGGGGGAACTGATGAGGGACTGCTGATATATTACTGTGGCTCTATGGCAATGTACATTGGTAATTCTGGCTCCTTCTCAAGCTCAGGTTGGCCACCCCTGGTTTAGTATACAGTTATTTAATGTCCAAAAGGTAACTGATTCTGATTTGAATCACACTAGGTATAATTCCACAGAAATCAATGGATTTACAGTGGAGTATGTGAGAGTGGGACCAGGAATAACAGGGGCTTATATGTCCTGATATAGATCTGTAAGTGTACAGAATTTTATCATTCCATAATGGTGCACACATATAGTGCAACACTAATATTCTATTGAGTTTCTTTAATATTATTATTCTTTTCTCCTCTTTTTCACAGTCTCCTATTGCTAGCATGCAAAATCCATCTTTACCAGAGCCTCTGAACAATCATTGTCACACAGATATCTAAATGGGTTCTTATTCTTATCAAAATTCTACTTTATTCAGATTTTGTCATTGTACTTGCTAGGAAGAAATGGCATCAAATGTAAATTCTCCCTCTCCTACTTGGCAGATAGAGAATTTTATGGAATGCAATAAAATGTGAAGTCTTACGTTATTGAAAAATGTTAACAGTCAAAGAATAATATCACAAAGGCAGAAAAGAAAAGTTTGTTGACTTTTAAAACATTTTTACCCAGTGCAGCTTATCTGTTCATTATTTTGAAGGACAGACGCACACCCCACCACTGAAACCAATGGAAAATAATGTTGTTGATTGTGAAAAAAGAAAAAAAAAGGTAATGGGCCAGATTCTTGGCTATAACTCTCTTGTGGTATACAGCAGCCATAAAGCCAATGGATCTAACCCTCTGAGAATTTCCATTGTGTAGAGCAAATGTTTGGGTGGTGTAGAGCCAGAATAGTGCTTTTATGCAGCTCTCACATCCATTCCCTACAGCTAGGGTTGCCAGATGTTCGGTTTTTGACTGGAACTGCCAATCAAAAATGGACCCTGGTGGCTCCAGTCAGCACTGCTAACCGAGTCGTTAAAAGTTGGTCGTCAGCAAAGTGAGACTAAGACAGGCTCCCTGCCTTCTCTGGCTCTGTGTGGCTCTCAGAAGTGGAAGGCATGTTTGTCCCCTACATGTAGGGACCAGGGAGGCTTCTCATGCTGCCCCTGCCCCCTGCGCCAATGGGAGCTGCGTGGGTGGTGCCTGTGAGTGTGGGCAGCGCGTACAGTGCAAAGCTGCCTGGCCTAGGGGCTGGACATGCAGCCGCTTCCAGGAGCAGCACGGAGCCAGGGCAGGCAGGGAGCCTGCTTCAGCCTCGTTGTGCCACTGATAGGGAGCCATCTGAGGTAAACACCACTCGGCTGGAGCCTGCACCTGATACCCTTTGCCCCAGGTCAGAACCTCCTTCCACACCCTAACTCACTCCCAAACCCCACACTCCCTCACGCATCACAACCCTTTTCCCCAGCCTGAGTCACCTCCTGGAGCCCACATCCCACACCGCATCTCATGTCTCAACCCTACCCCAGCCCTAAGCCCATTCCTGCACTCCAAACCCCTCAGCCCCAGCCTGGAACTCCTCCTACACCCCAAAATCCTCATCTCTGACCCATCCCAGAGACCACAACCCCTACTGGAGCTTACATCCTCTTCTGCACTCAACCCCCTGCCACAGCCTAGTGAAAGTGAGGGAGAGTAGGGGACAGCGAGTGAGAGGGGGGCTGGAGTGAATGGGGTGCGGGGCCTCAGAGAAGGACTAGGGAAGGAGGTGGGGCACGAGTGTTCAGGTTTGTGCAGTTAGAAATTTGGCAACCCTACCTACCCCACAAGTGCAATCCCAAGAGACAAATGGGCTTGGCAAGGGCATCTCTATGCTCCAGTAATCTCCAATTGCTAGAACGTGCCCTCAGGACTGTAGGCAACCAGGCATTAAATTAGAACTTGTCTTCAGACTGCTCTAATTTATATTGTCACCCTTCCGCCCCATCTAATGCCCAGAAATGGGAGAAACATAAGGTGGCTTTATATCCCATTTACCTTTGTTTGTGAACTACGTTCAATTTGGATAAATATCCATGAGATTTACTCATCCTTCTACTTCTGGTTCTGGTTGGAAATAGGTTGATCTCATATTTTGTGGTGTTCTGGCACTTAAGTTCCACTGAAAAAGCAGCAAGAAGAGGAGAAATAGAGAGGAAAACTTGTCTAAAGATTTTAGCACCTTAAAATGTTTTGATTCATATTCCATTCTAGAAATGGGCAATATTTTTGGAGAAGGGGTTCTTAATGTTTTCAGAAGCAGTTCAGCTGTTCCTAATAATTTATTATTATTACTTCTTGATGAAATCAAGTCTGTGCTAATTTTGCTGCTTAGAGACATCACAAAAATTGTTACTATTATTTGGGGAATAATACTATTGTTACTATTATTTGGGGTTATTATTAGGGGAATGTGTAAGGTGGGAGATGGCTTTAAGTGATGTGATTTTCCTTTGTTTTTAGAAGAAGTGAATCAGAAGATAAATTGGTTGTTATACTGAATGCAAACATTTGTTTAGCCTTAGTAGAAAAAGAACCTATTATTCTGTAACATGATCTGACATTCATGAAAGTGTAAATCAATAGTCATGGAAAAAGCCAACTTTATGCAATACAAAACATCTCCTCCTACAGTGCCCACCAGTATGTGATGACTAGTCTTTACAATCTAGTCATCCTTTGTTAAATCTTTCCTTGTCAATGTTCCTTTAAGTATAAATATGCAGCTAAAATAACTCCTCAACTGCTAATGATACTTTACAGAAGAGACACTCAAGTGTACCTTGAGATTAATGAACTAACATCACAAGGTGAATCTGTTATGCATTTTATTTTTTTCATGGCAGTAGGTAAAGGGAAAAAAAGCATAAATGGGCTAACACAGACTTTTTAAAGGTTGAGAGGTTTCACCTATCACATTCAAAAGTGATGACCAAAATGAAAGGCCTCTTTCTGGAAAAAAATAATGCTACTAAATTTAAGTACTAAAAACCTACCCTTAAAATAATTGTTAAGTCCCCTCCATCTATTTTAGTCTTGTGGTTCTTTTGGTGGTTTCTAAAGGATTAACAAGATTCAATGACTAGAAGTTGAAGTTAGACAAATTTAGATTTAGAAATAAGGCACAAATATTCAACAGTCAATGTGATTAACCAGTGGCACAACTTACCAAGGTTGTGGAGGATTCCCCATTACTGGTAATTTTTAAATCAAGATTCATTTTTTTCTCTAAGAGATATGCTCTATTTCAACCCCAGCTATTGAACTTGTGTCAGGAATTAATTCATGGAAATCCTATGACCTGTATTACACAAATGACCAGACTAGATGATCACAATAGTCCTTCTTACATTAAAATCTATGAATCTATAGAAAAATGGATTTACTTCTAACTGAGGCTCACAGTTTGGTGTCTCTCAAGACACATACCCTGTCTTTACTTACATATTCTAGTACTAATTTTTGAAGCGATCTTCTTAGATTATAAAATGTTCAGGGCAGAGACCATCTTTTTGTTATGTGTACACAGTCGTACCCTGCTACATGTTTCGGAGCCTCAAGGCACTGCCACAATAGAATACGTAATAATAAGATAAAGCTGTATCTTCTCTACTTTTAATTGAATTTCCAATTGGTTAGTGTCCTGGTTGGCTGTAAATAGTTTTTGTCCACATTCACATGGTTAGTACTAGAGCTGGTCAGAAATTTTGCAACAGAAGAGGAAATATCAATGTTTCTGAAATGAAAAAAAAATGTTACGGAAGTTCCACTATATGGGAAATCTTCAAAAAAATCAAGTTAGTTCTGGAGCAACATGTTCTGTTAAATGGAAATTCTAAGTTTTGACTAGCTCTGGTGAATACTTTGTTAGTAATTATTTAAGCTAGTGCCAATGGTACATGGTTGTTTCCCTAAAATCAGTTGGGTGCAATTTTTTTTTAATTATTATTTATTTATTTAGATAGAGAGAACATTTAACTTTGCCTGTGCATGTAGTTTGTCCAGTCCTGTTTTCTGTCAGTTGGCTGTGTGATAGGACATCTGTGAATCATTGTCGCATGTGCTGCTGGTGCTGGTACTCTGTGTGCAAATAATGTGGGCAATCTACCCTCACTCTCAGAATACTATGGATAGTTGCCTACATTTTGCCAGAATGCATTTATGCAAATATGATTAGCCAGTATGATAGGTATGGGTGCACGAACAAAGTTAATGAAGGTATGTGGGGGGTGCTAAGGGGGGAAACTTGTTGTGTGGACTCAGCTCCATTATGTTTGCTGTTGTAATCAAGTCAAATATGATTGTCGGGCAAGTTATAAAATTAGGGCTGCACTTGTCATGTAGATTGGCATTAGGTAATTATGTGCAACTCTCATTCAAATATTGGGAGCTTCACATGCATATCTGAGTGTGGAATTTAGCCTTTGGAGTTTTATATGTTCTCTTCCTTGTAGGTATGTTTTCAATTGTGTTGGCAGAATATATGAGCAAAAGTTTGGAAGGGATAGAGTAAGTGTCTTATTGTAGGTGAACTCATTTACTTCTGCTACATAATTGTAAATAACATATTTAGTTTTACTCTGGAAACTAGGTCAAATAGATAATTCAGTAGGTGAATTTGAGTCAGTACCACCCTGTTAGATTTCTTCAGCTACTGGAATCAGTGAATCAAAGCTCGGTGACCATACTATGACTATACAAAAATGTAGAGAATCGCACAATTAGTTTTGAATGTGTCCCTTAGACTGACATCTTTTTGTCTCTAAGATATGGTATCTTAGAGGAGCTTTTCACAGGTATTATATAACTGTGTTATGACTCAGTGATACAACTGAAATATAAATCTTGACTGTCTCTCACTCTTGCCATTTACCGTAATAACATTCAGATATCTTCTGAATTTGATTAAAAAGGAATACTCACTACTGTCACTCATACTGCAGATGGGACCCACAGATCCATAGCTGGCTCTAAATTATTCCCCGGGGAAGAGTTATAACACTTCAGTGCTGATTTCTAGTTTATATGTGAGATTAACGGTTAAACCAACCTGCTTGGATAAGACCTGTGTGTTCTCTAGCATAAACAATCTTTTTCTTTGTTAGAATTAGATACTAAAAATTGTCTTCTTCTCTGAGCTGGAGGATATCAGTCATGATGAGCAGTATATGGAGGAGCAGAAAAACAAAAATCCTCCTGAATACCATTGATCCAAAAGCTTTTCTTTTTGAAAAACACGATAATAATTTGTCCTAAAAATGAAATACTGTTATCAGCAAGTTTTGGCCTTGACTGTGTTAATACTGATGTGGGTGACAATTTTGCAAACATTTCAGGATTAATTACAAGGGATGTTGGGTCCCACATTCTCATTACTTTGTGTAATATGATAGTGAATTTCGATCTTACCAACAATGGATGAGTAAGTGGGCTTGTTTTGGTTCTCTGGCAGTTCTGAAAAAAAAAATTCAGAAAAAAATGACAAATGGAAAAAATCCATTTTGGAGCTAGATTCACAAAATGGTAGAGAGGTAGTGGTTATGAAGCCCTCCCCATCCATTATAACTTTTAGCCCAGTCCTAAGGGCACTCATCTGGGATGTAGGACCTCTAAAATACTTGAATAGTAATTGGGCAAGAGACATAAAAAATGACTCTATAAGTTGGTAATTCGAATGCTCAGTTAGGATGGGGGAGCCCCAAATTCAAGTCTCTGCACTCATTAATATATTTTTAGACAAAGAGGAACAACTTCATGAGGAGAGCTTGAGAAAAGTGTTAGAGTACTTGGTGCTCAGGATAGTTAGATGAGATTTGGAAATCCTGGGCTCAAATCTCTACTTCAGTGAGGAATCTGAACCTCAGGTCTTCCATGTCCAGGGCGCATAAACTAAAATGTTATAAGCTGGATAGCATCAATAACACTTCCTCCTCATTCCTGGTTTTGTAAATGTAGCCTAAACTCCAATCTTAATCCCCTTCTCTCCCTCCCGCCAGGTAAAAAAATTTGGCAAATTTGTGTCAGATTTGCTAATAGTTTTAGCTTGATCAAAACTACATTTTTTTATGGAACAAACTACCTGTCTGAAAAAATTTACTCAGCTATAGTCAAATATGAGAAAAATATATAATATCAATGTAATCAAGTTTCTGTTGATCTATTTGATTATTTCCTGACATATTTTGAATAATGTCACTTTCAGTCAATCAGCCTAAAACCATGGACATTATTACCTGTAGATATGAAGTAAATTCTTTTCACATCAGCAGATTGCTCTGTTTTTTAACTAGAGACCCGCTTGATACAGTTATTGCACTAGATGAAGTAAAATAGATCAGTTGAATACTCTGCAGTGTCAAAATATTGAACAATGCTTGAGGCTTCTATAAAGACAGGTTTTCCCCTCTTAGACTAAAACAGAACCAATTATATTGGTGTATAAGTATTATACTTATGTCCATCAGCACCACTATATTTAAAGTGGTGTCAGTTTCCAGTCAAGAAATTTGATTACTTCACTGTAACACTGTGCTCCTGATTGAAGCTTGGCATGCAAATTAAAATCAGATATTTCTGTTTATTTTTTTCTAACAATAAATAAATAAATGAAAATGAATAGGTTAAAGTGTGTAATTTCAAGTTTCTTTAAAAATATATTCAAAAAAAGTTAATATGCAAAATTGCAAAGGTATTATTGTGAGAGAAGGCGTGTTGGAATGTGTTGTTTATTTATTTGTTTGGCTTCAAACTAAATGACAATTTTTTAGAGGATAGATGTGCAATAACTTAAAATAATGATTTTTTCATACAAGTTCTGGACTTTATGAATGCAGTAATAGATCTGTTTCACAGATTAACATAATCCATTCTGGTCTGGCTATGAATAAATTATGATGTACTATGTCTAAAGGACACTACTTATTAAATATGAATTATATTATATTACTTATTACTTATATATTATTACTTATTACTATATTACTATACATTATTTATTGTTTTACTGTTTCCAAAAGTGGTTCCTGCCCTGAAAATCTTACATAATAGACAATTTATGGTAACATTCATATTTTGCTATATTTATGCATGGCAGACTTAGTTAGACATGATGTAAAAATTGTACCTCTAAATTTCCTTTTCTAAGCCAGAGCCTTTATTTATATAATTGTCTTTATTATTTTTCAAAGAAATATATGCATGATATATACCATATATAGAAACTAAAGCATATAGTATATGCTACAGCAACAGCAGCAAAATAGCAATTGCTGTAGTCTGTGCTGCCAGATACACATATAACCATGGTGATCCATTTATTCATGACCCTCTTGCTTTGTTTTCTATCCTAGGTTTCCTTTATATACAGGACTAAGGTAAAGATCTCTGTCCTTTTATTCAAAGCCTTCCATGTAATTGGCGGTGAGAGGTTGTTTTATCCTTCACAATCATGATCTCCCATGGCTGCTATATTTAACTAGATCTATAAAATTGCGAACTGTTATGCAGACTTGTGAGTGCAACAGACACAGCTATGGCAGAAATTGTTCCTAGAGTATGGCACTCACTACTAGAAAAAATAGGAATATCCATTAACCTCAGTGCACTGGACCTAAATGCACCACTTCTCATTTCAGCTGAAATAATCTAACAGCAAATACCTCTTTCTCAAGTATACACACAAAACACTGGAAAAAAAACAACAAAACAAATTTCTACTCCAACCCCTTCTAGGAATAAGGGATAGACAGATCATTGGGATACATTTTTTATTATGTATCATTAATAGTAAGGTGTTTATTTATTATTATTATTATTATTATTATTATTATTATTATTATTTCAGGCCTTGATTCAGCAAGATATTTGATCTTGTGCCTAACTACTAAGCACATGGATAGTCCCACTGAATGGGACCGCTTACTAGAGGCAGATGACATTTTTAAGCCAAACATTTTTGCTGAAAAATGCAGATTTAGCTCAATTGAAAACAAAAAATGTGAATTCATGTCAATTTCAGATAATTGTTTCAGTCAGAAAAACCTTGAAATGTTAAAATTGTTCATTTTTACATTTTCAAAATGATCGATAATTCAGGTTAGATTCACAAGGGAACTTTACTGCCATTCAGAAAACCAAGGAGGAGGTAATCACGATACAAGTCCCTAAGCCAATGAATATTTAGTCATACACAGTGGAATAGCTTCAACAGAAGTGATTGAGAGACTCATCCCAGAACAGCTAATAGGCTAGTGGTTAAGACAATCATGTAGGAGACTTGGGTTCAAATTCTTGCTCCAAGGAGAGATTTGCACCTGGATCTCCACCATCCCACATGACTGCCCTAATCCCTGGGCTTTTAGGTATCAGAAGGACACCTCCACTGCTTCCTTTGTTTTGTAATGGCACCTACGTTCTCTTGTGATTGTAAACTCTTATTTCCTTACCTTTAATTTTTAAAAGTGATTACGGAGATCAAAGATCAAAGTGAAATGTTTCTTTTCAGATCAAATGAAACATTTTGTTTGACCAAAACCGATGTTTTAGGACTTTTTGAATTGCACAAAATTCTGGGAAATTTTGGTTTTGAGTTCACCGGAAACTTTTTTTTCTGTTTTTCTGAACTGCCAGTGAACCAAATATCAGTTATTCACACAGCTGTACTACACAGTCATATGTTTAGGTACCTAACTGAATCAAGGCCTAAATCCTCAGGGTGGCAGGTGCGGAATTTAACTAGTTCGTATAAAAAAACTGCCTATGCTATAGTTCAGAATAATCTTATCTCCCTGACTATTCAGTTCATAGTCAATGCTACTAAAATTATGGAACTGATCCTGTGAGTGTCTGCACACATTGTGGCTACAGGTTTAGATCCTAAGATAACATTAGTCAGTCAGTCAGTCAGTCTCACCTCAGTCCCTGGAAAAATCATGGAGCAGGTCCTCAAAGAATCAATTCTGAAGGACTTGGAGGAATGGAAAGTGGTCAGGAACAGTCAGCATGGATTCACCAAAGACAAGTCATGCCTGACTAACCTAGTTACCTTCTATGATGAGATAACTGGCTCTGTGGATGAAGGGAAAGCAGCGGATGTGTTATTCCTTGACGTTAGCAAAGCTTTTGATACGGTTTCCCAAAGTATTCTTGCTGGCAAATTAAAGAGGTATGGGCTGAATGAATGAACTATAAGGTAGATCGAAAGCTGGCTAGATCGTCAGGCTCAACGAGTAGTGATCAACAACTTCATGTCTAGTTGGCACAGGTATCAAGTGGAGTGCCCCAAGTGTCGGTCCTAGGGCTGGTTTTGTTCAATATCTTCATTAATGACCTGGAGGATGGTGTGGACTGCACTCTCAGCAAGTTTGCAGATGACACTAAACTGGGAGGAGTGGTAGATATGCTGGAGGGTAGGCATAGGATACAGAGGGACTTAGACAAATAGAGGATTGAGCCAAAAGAAATCTGATGAGGTTCAACAAGGACAAGTGCAGAGTCTTGTACTTAGGAAGGAATAATCCCATGCACTTCTACAGATTAAGGACTGCATGGCGAGGCAGCGGATCTGCAGAAAAGGTCCTAGGAGTTACAGTGGATGAGAAGCTGGATATGAGTCAACAGTATGCCCTTGTTGCCAAGAAGGCTAATGGCATTTTGGACTATATAAGTAGGGACATTGCCAGCAGATCGAGGGACGTGATCTGGAGTACTGTGTCCAGTTTTGGGCCCCGCACTACAAGAAGGATGTGGAAAAATTGGAAAGAGTCCAGCAAAGGGCAACAAAAATGATTAGGGGGCTGGCGTACATGACTTATGAGGAGAGGCAGAGGAAACTGGGATTGTTTAGTCTGCAGAAATAAAGAATAGGCAGGGGGATTTGATATCTGCTTTCAACTACCTGAAAGGGGTTTCCAAAGAGGATGGATCTAGATTATTCTCAGTGGTAGCAGATGACAGAACAAGGAGTAATGTTGCAGTGGAGGAGGCTTAGATTGGATATTAGGAAAAACTTTTTCACTAGGAAGGTGGTGAAGCACTGGAATGGGTTACCTAGGGAGGTGGTGGAATCTCCTTCCTTAGAGGTTTTTAAGGTCAGGCTTGACAAAGACCTAGCTGGAATGATTTAGTTGGGGATTTGTCTTGCTTTGAGCAGGGGGTGGACTAGATGACCTCCTGAGGTCCCTTCCAACCCTGATATTCTATGATTCTATGATCCAAGATAAAGTATCCTCTCTTAGACTAAAAGCAGCAAAGAGTCCTGTGGCACTTTACAGACTAACAGACGTATTGGAGCTTGAGCTTTTTTGGGTGAATACCCACTTCGTCCTCATGCATCCGATGAAGTGGGTATTCATCCATGAAAACTCATGCTCCAATACGTTTATTAGTCTATAAGGTGCCACAGGACTCTTTGCTGCTTTTACAGATCCAGACTAACATGGCTACCCCTCTGACACCAGGAGCACCACTAGCTTTTTTGGAGCCCTAGGCGGAGGAAAGTCCTGCCCCTGAAATGGCACCCCCAACAGAGGCGGCGGATGGTCCCGCCGACGAAATACTGCCAATGACCGGGGCAGCCACCCCCTCCCAAATGTTAGTGCTCTAGGTGACCACCTAAGTCACCTAATGGGTTGTGCCGGCCCTGTCTGATACTCTCTTAGACTAGTAGCTCATTGACCAGAGCTGTGGGACATCAGCATCACTTTTATCTGTTAGTACAGATCCCTAGGTACTTGCACTGATCTTGGAAAATTCATTTTCCTCTTTTATGGTGAGTAGGAGCTCTCCTTCAAGAATAGCATGAGTCTTGAATCAACTTGAATTTAGTATAAGCTACAGAGAAAAAATGATCCTTTGGAGTGGATTCATCAAAGGGATAATGGGTAGATATTTTTCACTTTCCAAATGTTAATGAATAAATGGCTTTACCGTTTATTAAAGTTCAAAAATAGATAATGGTTTTAATGGTAATTATCAAATTTCTACAGTTACAGAAAATTGTCATTATAATACATAAATCAAATGCACTGTGTACCAATTTTCAATAAATGTTGAAATTCAGTAATTATCTTTCTCTGTCTAAGGTGTTCATAATGTGTCTATGAATGGAGCATTTAGGCACTATATGACTCATTTGAAAATATAAATGACATCCAAAAGGATTGTACTCTTTACCCATTGTTTTCTTAAGTGCATATGTTACTGAAGTTTGATTCTCTGTCTAAGAAATGTAACTGAGGTATTTAACAGCTGCCATTATTAGGTAAAGGATTTACACCTTCAATTGTGATTCAGGGAAGAGATGCTTCAGTGTTTTTGCTACTGTAGTTGGCATGAAGGGAGGGGGGTTCTTGGTAGGTGACTGAGAGGAACTTCTGATAGATGGTGACTTTGGTGTGGGAAGGAGTGAGAAGGGTCCTTAGGGTGTATTCCTTGGGTCTAGTGCAGAGAGGTCAGGACTAATTATAAATTACTAAAGGAGATGGGTAATACAGAACTGCTAATATAAACCTACTCTCATTCCATTCTCTATACTTGTCCCATTTGCACTGAGATGAAGAATGCTGGCAGGAACAGTAGACAGTAAAGCACAGAAAAGGGGTATCCACCAATATCTGTAAAGAAGACCAAATGACCCAGAAGTTGGAAGAGAAAACTGCAAGATGGAACTGGCACCCATCCTGCTGCTGTGCATGAATTACCTTCCTCCCTTATTAAAATAGGTCTTGGGGTGGGTTAGGACTTCCCCTTTACCAGGTCCTCATGAGTAGGTCAGCACCACCTTGTGGTTGGCTGCTGATGTTTTAGCATGTACTTTCATGGTACTCTGTGCATGGTGAAGAAGAGATTCTCCACCACTACTATTGCCCCAATGTCCTTGTCCAATGGTACCCAGAAGCCTGAATGTGAAAGGTTGAGGAAACTGGCAAAAGTCAGTTGTCATTGAAATCTGTTTGACACCAATTTCTTTGCCTAGGAAGGTTTGAGGCCATTAGTGAGATTTTTTGGAATGTAAATGCATAGTTAATGCACCTAAACAACCTTAACTCTGCCCTATTATGATATCATCATAAGATTATAATTAAGTTATTTTAGTGTTTGTAGGCCCAGATTATATTAAATCATTTTTAAAGATTAGGGATTTTTTCCCTTATATTTTTCCTCACATCCTTATTACAGTTGTTTTGTGTGTCTCTCATGTGCATTTCCATACCTTAATGTCTTTGAATTTATTTCAAGCTTAACCTAGGTTCCTAGGTTTAGAATATTTGTTTCTGGAATATCCAAAACATTGTTATCATTAAAGAATAACAGTCATAAAATACTGTTATCTTAAACTTAACTCCAGGTATCTATCAATGGTACTAATATGGTCCTGAACCCTGCTGAATCTGATAATGTTATTGTTCTCACAACACCCTTGTGAGGTCAGGAAATACTATTATTATCCCCATGTTAGAGGTGCGGGAACGAAGGCATAGAAAGACTAAGGCCTCTCTGCTCTGCCTAAGTCTCATTTTCAGAAATGACTTACAAGTCCCACTGACTTTCAGTGAAAATTAGGATTCTAAATCAATGCTTTAATCCTTTTGAAAATCTGGGTCTAAGTGACTTGCCCAAGGTAGCACAAGACATTGTAGTGGAGCAGGGAAATGAACTCTGGTCTCCTGTATCCTAGGTTTGTGCCTTAACTTTCATTCTTCTTTAACATAGTCTGGAAGACATATGGTGTTTGAGTTTAACAGAGATTTTGTTCTGAAATATAAAAAAAATATTACCAACATATTGGAAATACTCTTTTTTTTTCAAGATCTCCAAGGGACTATTACAAACTTACTTTCTTTCAATAAGAGGCAAGTGCTGTATGATTTCTTTTTCTGTTTCTTTCTTGGAGAAATATATTTATTGTGACTTGTCTCAGTAAAACTCTATACACCATTTTTGGTTTGTGTTTCACAGTTCCCCTTTGACATTTTCACATTGTAATTAAAGTGTATGATCTCTTCTTCATATCCTTGTATTATTGACTGGAGCCCATTTAGCACTTTTGAAAGCCTCAGTTAAATGTAAAGTTGGCCAAATACTCATTATGCTACTCTCATATACATAAAATTGAGACAATGGTGCTTCCCTGATTTTTTAAAAACTAAGGACAAGAGCTGGAGTTTAGCTCTAACCCACCTGTGTATTGTCAGTCTTTTCAGCCACCCTTGTCCCTAGTAGGAGAAATTATAATTAGAGCCAGTTGGGATTTTTTTGACAAAATATTTTTGTCAGAAAATACAAATTTGTCAATGTCATAACATTTTTCCCAGATCTGGACCTTAGCGTCCAAAATATGGGTGTTAGCATGAAAACCTCCAAGCTTAGTTACCAGCTTGGACCTGGTAAAGCTGCCATCAGCCAGAGATTATACAGTGCCTAGCTCACTGTGGTCTCCCCAAAACCTTCCCTGGGGGACCCCAAGACTCAGATTCCTTGAGTCTCACAACAAAGGGGAATAAACCATTTCCCTTCCCCCTCCTCCCCTCCAGGTGTTCCCTCCCTGGGTTCCTGGAGAGATATACAGAAGCAAGCTCCGTTAATCTAAACAGAGGGACTCCACCCTCCCTCTTTCCAGTCCTGGAAAACACAAGTACAGAGAGAGCTACTCTCTCCCCCACCCCCCTTCACCCAGAGGGTATGCAAAGTCAGGCTAGTAAATCTAACACAAAGAGATTTCCCCCCTGACTTCTTCCTCCCACCAATTCCCTGGTGAGCTGCAGACTCAATTCCCTGGAGTCCCCACTAAAGAAAAACTCCAACAGGTCTTAAAAAGAAAGCTTTATATAAAAAGAAAGAAAAGGACATAAAAATGGTCTCTCTGTATTAAGGTGACAAATACAGGGTCATTTGCTTAAAAGAAAAAAATGAATAAACAGCCTTATCCAAAAAGAATACAATTTAACACATTCCAGCAACTACACACATGTAAATACAAAAGAAACAATATAAACTTATTGTCTTACTACCCTTGTACTTACAACTTGGAAACAGAAGATTAGAAAGCCAGGAGATAGAAAAATCACTCTCATAGCCGAGAGGTCACAGACACAAGACAAAGGACAAAGAACTCACACCCAAAACGTCCCTCCACCCAGATTTGAAAAAAGTCTTGTTTCCTGATTGGTCCTCTGGTCAGGTGTTTCAGGTTACTGGTGTTACCCCTTTACAGGTGAAAGAGACATTAACTCTTAGCTATCTGTTTATGACAGTCAAAGCTAAAATTTTCAAGAAAATGTATCAGTTTTGACAAAACTTCCTCAGATTCAGGATGGAATTTCTGGTCATAGAGACAGAATTCACCCCTCCATGGCTAATAATTCAGTTGTTAGGGCAAACCTTAGACATGGGAGATCTTGGTTCAAGTGCCTGTACCAAATCAAAAAAGGTTTGAACCTGGGTTTCCCACATCCAGGTGAGCATCCTAACCATTAGCTAGTCCGATGAGTGTCTCTCTTGCTTCTTTTTTTCTGGGGAGGGGGGGGGAGGAGACTGAAAGATATAGTTTTTGTTCCAATGTGGAACAAAAAAAAGTATCAAAAACTTGAATTTTTTAGTGAAATAAAATTCTTTTTTTCTTGCTAGCCATAGTTTATAATGCTCTCATGACCACCAGTCAGCTTTTCCCCGCATGTTGCTTTGTGTCCTTGAGAAAAACTCCTTGATTATTTGCTTGGCCACCGCCTTATTCTCCCATCCTTTTCTTAATACTCACGTCTAACATGATGCCTACAATATCTGGCAGTGGACAACGGAGAGGCAGGTAGTGAGCCACGACTAATGTTCATTGGGTTAAGCTATATGCTTGTTTCACTGAAAATCTCCCTGCCCTCACTTCTCTGAAAACCTCCTTTTTTGTTTAACTGTTACAATCTAAATTGTAAGCTCTTTTAGAAAGGGACTGTCTTTTTAATGAGTGTTTGTGTAGTGCCTAGCACAGTGAGGTCCTAATCCATGAATGAATGTGTACGTACTTCTATAATACTGTTACCACTAATAGTAATACTGTGTATGTAATCTTCTTTTATAGGAGGAGAGGAGAGCAAGGATCCCAGCTTGAAGAATTAATGTTATACAACTCCTTCTCTAAGTATTATATATTGCAGTTATGTGGTGTTTTCTGATGACATTCCACAATGAAAACATGTGCCACAAAATGATGGTCCAAGTGCTCCTGCCTAGAAGCTCCTGACTTTCTAAGGTGGCATGCTCATCTATAGAACCATGACATTCCCAGCCAATGGGAGCTGTGGGAAGTGGTGGACCACAGTCATGTGCTGTTTAATGCTTCCCGCAGCTCCCATTGGCTGGGATCAGAGAACCATGGCCACTGGGAGCTACGGGGAGCTGTGCTTATGAATGTTCAGAGTAAACAAAATGCCTCACAGCCCATCAGTGGATTACCCCGATGGTCTGTGTGCCGATGGTTGACAATCCCGGACCTAAGGATAACCCCATTGGGAGACCAGCATTGGCACCAGAAACACATGGCTGCCGGTGACACAGTCAGAATGAGCACCAATGGGAAACACTACACTGCTGGGGCACCCCTCACAGAGCAGTCACCATGATTGTTATCCTCCACAGATGGGGACAGGATGCTAAAACCAGCGACCCCCCCCAAATACACCCCCCCCCGAATATCTGGCCCATGGTGGATCCCTGAAGGACCACCAGCTATCCAACCTGTCCCACACCAGTGCCTCATGGAAGGTTTGCCCAACCTCCTGCTTTTTGGTTCTCAAAAAAAATAAAAATGGGGAAGAGGTGGGGAATATGGCAAATCAAAATGCTGAATTGGTGTTGTAACTGACAGAAATAAGGAATCGATTTGTGGATTCAGACCCAAATACATCAGCCTGCTTTTACTTGTCCTCCTCACCCTTTCCCAACTTCCATACCTAGCCAGCTAATATGTTGCCCAGTACTCCACCAGCAGCCATCGGAATACTTACACTGAACATACCGCAACCGCCCTGTTTCATCCCTTCCACTTGTAGCTTTGTGTGTACATACCTTGCTTAGGATCTGATCCTCTCGTCCTTGCAGCTTTTACTGTTCCCACATGTACCCCCATTTACCTGACCCCACTCTGTCTACTGCAGAGCCCCCTGTTGGTCTGATTTAGCATCAGGACCATCAACGTCCAATTCAGCTGCTGCTGAAAAAATGTCACCAAAAGTAGGCACGTCCATATATGCACCTGCTGGATCACACTCCCATGATGATAATCTTGATGATCCATCTTCCATACTCCCTATTTTTCCTTCACCATAACCCCTACCAAAAAAGGCAAAGCAAAGGTGAGTGACCCCAGTCCCAGCATGTCTTCACCATTAGGCTCCACAACATGGTGGAAAGTCCAGCACAGACTGGCACAGCCCTCCACAAAGTGTGGAGCACCCAGCCAAAAATAATAATAATAATGAAAAAAAAAAAGTAAAAATGAGCAGTGATGTGTACAACCCTCACACACCCCATACCACACTCACATGTAACCCTCACTTCTGCCATTTTTTTTGATGGCACCATTTTAATTTTCATTATTATCCAAATGAATCTGCTGAGCATCAATATTTCAGGATTTGTATGTGGAGGAATGTTTCATCATACCATTTCCTCCATATGCTTCCACCTCTACCATCCTTGAAGGAGCCCCCTTCAACTGGAAGAAAGGGTCAGGGGAAAAAGTAGGGCAAGAGCCCAGCCCAGAAGAAGAAGCCTCCTGTAGTGGGACTGCTCCTCTTGCTATAGCCCCACCATTGGCTGTGGATCCTCCTACCCCTGCCATGCCTTCCATCAGTTCTGGGGGCACCCATCTCTTGGCCCCAAGAGCATACATCCAGGTGGCTGCACCCCTTCCACCCACTGCCCCATTATATGCCCATGCCACCTCCCTCAGTTTCATCCCTAGTGTCCAGGGCCCCTTTCCCACCCTGACCAGGAAGCACGGCACCTTTGCCTCCTAGTGTCCACCTCACGCCACGTGGAGACCTACATGTGGGTGTTGGTTTGGGTGGAGGAGCCCACGGCCATAGTGGTGGCCTCCAAGATGTACAAGAAGGTTTTATTCTCCCTGGCATCAGACACTACCACTTAGAAGGTGGTGAAGAAAGGTCTTGTGCGGGGGGGCTCCTATGTTCCTCTTGAACCCCTGGAGAATCAGGGCATATGGGTGATCCTCCCCAATGCTGCCTTTTTGCTTTTCCTCTCCACTCTGGGGAAGCCTTTATCTGTTATCAGCCCTCTTCTGTTGGACTCCACCCTCTGTTCCACTGTCAGGTGGAGATCCTTTGAATCTTGTCAATGTGTAGGCCCCCAACATTGGGCCCACAGCATGTGAGCTTCTTTCAGCTGTTCTCACTGTGCTACCAAAGGCGGAGAGGGACTTCCACGGCATTAGGAAGTGGCATTCCGTCTCACTCCCCAGCATGGACTAAAACTCATAGTGAAGGCCATCTCACTGTGGCTGGTAGAAATGGTCCACCTCTATGAAACCTACACCATCCTGAGCCATACTGTTGTTGACAACCTTTATTTGATCTAGTACCTCCTTGAGCTTAGATGTAGAGATAGTCTGTCATTTGTCTTCTTGTCCCTGGACTAGGAGAAGGTGTTTGACCACGGTGGACCACTGGTATTTCCTGTGCACTCTGCAGGAGTTCAGCTTTGGGCCCCAGTTTGTGGGTTTTCCCCAGGTGTTGTATGCTTCTGTGGAGTGTCTGGTCAAGCTCAACTGGACTCTGACCAAAATTGTTAGCTTCGGGTGAAGGGTGCATCAAGGGTCTCAGCTGTCAGGCTAGCTGTACACTCTGATCATCAATCCCATCTTCTGTCTCCTCTGTAGGAAGTTGAGGGGGTTGGTGCTCCATGAGTTGCAGGTGGTTCTGCCAGTGTATGCCGATGACTTACTTCTCATGGTCCAGGATTATGCCAGGCTATCTACTCAGCGGTCTCCTCCCCCTAGGTCAACTGGGTCAAGAGTTCTGGTTGGGGACGGTTGGCAGATGAGCTCCCTCCCACCCGTGCTTCAGGCCATCTGGTGGAGCATGGGTCCACTGCTTTATCTGGGTGTTTATCTTTCTGCCAGCCATCCCACCCACCGGAGAACTGGCAGGATTTGAAGTGTAGGGTGGCTGAGCAGCTATGAAGGTGGACAGGACTGCTCTAGTGCCTTTCTCTGCAGGAGAAGGTGCTAGTGTTCAACCAGCGGGTCTTATCCATACTCTGGCACCGGCTCAGCACCCTGAATCCAGTCCCAGGTATCCTGGCCTGGCTCTAGAGGTTGACTATGGAGTTCTTCTGGTCAGGAGTGCACTGGGTCTCTGCTGAGTTTTTGAGCCTTCCCCTGGAGGCTGAAGGACAGGGCCTAGTCTGCCTTCATAGCGAGGTCCATGTCTTCTGCCTCCAGCGCCTGCAGACTCCTTTATGGTGCAGGTAGTCCAGCATGGAGTGTGTTGGTGCACACCTTCTTCCTCCACCTCTGAGGGATCTGATATGACTGACAGCTCTTTTTTCTCTATCTCTACCTCTCTAAGCTGCTTGTCTTCCACCAGGACCTCCTCCATACCTGGAAACTGATTTCAGCGTCGAGGTCCATGGCGGCCACTGAGTGGATCTCCTCCCAGAGCTCCTGTTAAACAATCTACAATTAAATGTGCGGGTGGTGGAGTCCCCAGCAGGAACCACCTATATCGGAGCCCTTCTGGATACAACTGAAGGGAGTGAGCGGATCCCCTGGCCCTTGGTTTGCCTCTGGGGTTCTCCATCCCTCAAACTCCCCCAGCACATACTCCACAAGTTGAGGGAAGCCTTATTGCCTGATTCTCTGGCTTTCCCCACCCACCCATTACCCCTAGCCCTCCAGATCTTGCTATCTGGCCCTTGTCCCATGAGACTAAATGGCAGTACCTTCTGCTATCTGTGGAGGGTGAGAAACCCTGGTGGGCCAGCCCGTATCTTACTTTTGTTCCACAGTCTGCCACTCCTTCATAGAGCTGTGAGCATGAGTGCATACTTGGCATGGTTCACCCCATCCCTGACACTTCTCCTTTTTGAAGCATGAGGGAAACTCTGCCTCACATTTATCTCAAATGTGCCAGATTGCAGCCCCTTTCCTGGCTCCTCCAGAACCTTCTTCTAAGAACCTTAGAAAAAGGTTCTGG
Organism: Gopherus evgoodei; assembly: GCF_007399415.2. Taxonomy (NCBI): domain Eukaryota; kingdom Metazoa; phylum Chordata; order Testudines; family Testudinidae; genus Gopherus; species Gopherus evgoodei. Next base: position 128,880,587 of record NC_044322.1, read on the forward strand.
AAAGAAGGTGGTTCTGGCTGTATTTTTCCCCACAGCTCCTGATTTATGCACAACCTGCCATGGCCCCACAAAGTCTTGGGACCTTCTCATCAATCTCCTCCTGGTGTTAGTCAGAGAAGCCATTTATGAAACCAAGAGGAAGATGCTGAACAGGGAGGTGCTCTGCAACTCTGGGGCCTATTTCCATTCATCAGTCCAATCACGCATCCAGGCAGAGTTCCTCTGGGCTTCATCTGCTAATTCCCTAGTAGGGTGACCAAATGTCCTGATTTTATAGGGACAGTCCCGATTTTGGGGTCTTTTTCTTATATAGGCACCTATTACCCCCCACCCCCTCTCCCGATTTTTTACATTTTCTGTCTGGTCATCCTATTCCCTAGACACCTCTGAAGAACAGTGGGCTCTGTTTGGGGTTTGGGGCAGATCCTTGTTTATTGCCCTATAACTTGACTCTTGTCCCTGTTTACTTGTTCGTTGTCTCCTGGATTTATTTGTGTCCCAGGTTCAGTCCCCTTAGGCTGGGGGAGGGATCTTCAGACACAGGCGGGCCTGATCTCAATAAGTGAAGGTACTCTGTCCTCACACTCAGTATCATGCTGTAAATAAAGCATCCTCTGAGCTCATTAAAGTTATTGCCTGAGGTAACAGTAGCTCTATATTTGAGAGGCATTTGTATAACACTTTCTTGAAAGCCTACCCACTTTTCCAGTAAGTGTGTCCCTTCTAAGAAACAATGGTATCTTCTGTTTCAGACCTCACTTAGGCCAGGATACAGTACAAGAAGTTCACAGCAAAGAATGTGCACTCTACCCAAAAGTAACCTTTTATTTTCCCTCCCCAAATTGCCAGAGAATCCCAAAAATCCATTATTCGTTCGGATTTAGTTCTAGAGTTTTCAATAAGGGTTTAATCCTGCAGGCCCTGATTCCCATCTATCTCAATCCTTGAACATGAGAGCAATTTTATTGATTTCACATTGGACTACTCTATTGAGTAAGCAATATTTGGGTAAGTATATGTTTGCAGGATTGCATTTGGAGTGACAGCTGTAAGTCTGGGTCCATTATTTTCACTTTTATGTTTCTGTATTTATTTACTTATTGCAAAATCATTAAACTGAAGAAAAGTTTTGTTATCTAATTTACATCAGTTTATTGTTCCCTTACAACACTGAATAAGATTTAAACTACCATAGTGTTCTCATTCTTTGTGAGCCTTGTAATTTTGCCATATATAAATAATTTTTCAAGGAATTAGTGCATCACTGCTCCCACAGAAGCATGTTGTTAATTATAATAATAAACATATAGCTTTGCAGTGTAATAAGTTTCAAAATGAGCAAAGGTTTCTTTATTTAAGGAGTTATTTTCTGTACTACCACTCTTATGATCTGCAATCTAAGGATAAAGGCAGCAAAGAATCCTGTGGCACCTTATAGACTAACAGACGTTTTGGAGCATGAGCTTTCGTGGGTGAATACCCACTTCCTCAGATGCATGTAATGGAAATATCCAGGGGCAGGTATATATATGTTTGCTAGCAAGCAAGCTAGAGATAACGAGGTCAGTTCAATCAGGGAGGATGAGGCCCTGTTCTAGCAGTTGAGGTGTGAAAACCAAGAGAGGAGAAACTGGTTCTGTAATTGGCAAGCCATTCACAGTCTTGTTCAATCCTGAGCTGATGGTGTCAAATTTGCAGATGAACTGAAGCTCAGCAGTTTCTCTTTGAAGTCTGGTCCTGAAGTTTTTTTTGCTGCAGGATGGCCACCTTAAGGTCTGCTATAGTGTGGCCAGGGAGGCTGAAGTGCTCTCCTACAGGTTTTTGTATATTGCCATTCCTAATATCTGATTTGTGTCCATTTATCCTTTTCTGTAGAGACTGTCCAGTTTGGCCGATGTACATAGCAGAGGGGCATTGCTGGCATATGATGGCGTATATTACATTGGTGGATGTGCAGGTGAATGAACCAGTGATGGTGTGGCTGATCTGGTTAGGTCCTGTGATGGTGTCGCTGGTATAGATATGTGGGCAGAGTTGGCATCGAGGTTTGTTGCATGGATTGGTTCCTGAGCTAGAGTTATTATGGTGCGGTGTGCAGTTACTGGTGAGAATATGTTTCAGGTTGACAGGTTGTCTGTGGGCAAGGATTGGCCTGCCACCCAAGGCCTGTGAAAGTGTGGGATCATTGTCCAGGATGGGTTGTAGATCCTTGATGATGCGTTGGAGGGGTTTTAGCTGGGGGCTGTATGTGATGGCCAGTGGAGTCCTGTTGGTTTCTCTCTTGGGTTTGTCTTGCAGTAGGAGGCTTCTGGGTACACGTCTGGCTCTGTTTATAACACGTCTGGCTCTCATTTATAACCAAACTTCTATACAAACGGACTTCACTAGAATAAGACAGGAGATCTACATTACTCACTTCACCTCTCTTCAAAGGAAAAAGGACTGTAAGCTGTCTAAACTCCTACCTGCCACATGGGGCCACAACAGTGGTACCCCTAACCCACCCAGCAATATCGTCAATCTATCCAACTACACACTCAGCCCAGAAGAAAAGTCTGTCCTATCTCGGGGACTCTCTTTCTGCCCTGCCACCCCCACCAACATGATACAGTTCTGTGGTGATCTGGAAGCCTACTTTCGCCGTCTCCGACTCAAAGAATACTTCCAGGACAGCACTGAACAGTGCACTGATACACGGGTGCCCTCCCACCAACAGCACAAGAAAAAGAACTCCACATGGACTCCTCCTGAGGGTCGAAATGACAGCCTGCACCTATACATTGAATGCTTCCGCCGGCGTGCACAAGCAGAAATCGTGGAACAACAACATCGCTTGCCTCACAACCTAAGCCGTGCAGAACGCAATGCCATCCACAGCCTCAGAAACCACCCTGACATTATCATCAAAGAGGCTGATAAAGGAGGTGCTGTTGTCATCATGAACAGGTCTGACTATCAAAAGGAGGCAGCCAGACAACTCTCCAATACCAAATTCTACAGGCCACTTCCCTCAGATCCCACTGAGGAATACACTAAGAAACTACAGCATCTACTCAGGACACTCCCTACACTAACACCAGAAGAAATCAACATACCCCTAGAGCCCCGACCAGGGTTATTCTATCTACTACCCAAGATCCACAAACCCGGAAATCCTGGACGCCCCATCATCTCGGGCATTGGCACTCTCACTGAAGGACTGTCTGGATATATGGACTCTCTACTCAGACCCTATGCCACCAGCACTCCCAGCTATCTCCGCGACACCACTGATTTCCTGAGGAAACTACAATGCATTGGTGACCTCCCAGAAAACACCATCCTAGCCACCATGGATGTAGAGGCTCTCTACACAAACATCCCACACACAGATGGAATACAAGCTGTCAAGAACACCATCCCTGATGATGCCACAGCACAACTGGCTCCTGAGCTCTGTGCCTTTATACTTACACACAACTATTTCAAATTTGATGACAATATATATCTCCAGATCAGTGGCACTGCTATGGGCACCCGCATGGCCCCACAATATGCCAATATCTTCATGGCCGACCTGGAACAACGCTTCCTCAGCTCTCGTCCACTCACACCCCTTCTCTATCTACGCTACATTGATGACATCTTCATCATCTGGACCCATGGGAAGGAGACTCTGGAAAAATTCCACCATGATTTCAACAGCTTCCACCCCACCATCAACCTCAGCCTGGACCAATCTACACGGGAGGTCCACTTTCTTGACACCACGGTGCAAATAAGTGATGGTCACATTAACACCACCCTATATCGAAAACCCACCGACCGCTATGCCTACCTTCATGCCTCCAGCTTCCATCCCGGGCACATCACACAATCCATTGTCTACAGCCAAGCACTGAGGTACAACCGCATCTGCTCTAACCCCTCAGACAGAGACCAACACCTACAAAATCTCCACCAAGCATTCTCAAAACTACAATACCCGCATGAGGAAATAAGGAAACAGATCAACAGAGCCAGACGTGTACCCAGAAGCCTCCTACTGCAAGACAAACCCAAGAGAGAAACCAACAGGACTCCACTGGCCATCACATACAGCCCCCAGCTAAAACCCCTCCAACGCATCATCAAGGATCTACAACCCATCCTGGACAATGATCCCACACTTTCACAGGCCTTGGGTGGCAGGCCAATCCTTGCCCACAGACAACCTGCCAACCTGAAACATATTCTCACCAGTAACTGCACACCACACCATAATAACTCTAGCTCAGGAACCAATCCATACAACAAACCTCGATGCCAACTCTGCCCACATATCTACACCAGCGACACCATCACAGGACCTAACCAGATCAGCCACACCATCACTGGTTCATTCACCTGCACATCCACCAATGTAATATACGCCATCATATGCCAGCAATGCCCCTCTGCTATGTACATCGGCCAAACTGGACAGTCTCTACGGAAAAGGATAAATGGACACAAATCAGACATTAGGAATGGCAATATACAAAAACCTGTAGGAGAGCACTTCAGCCTCCCTGGCCACACTATAGCAGACCTTAAGGTGGCCATCCTGCAGCAAAAAAACTTCAGGACCAGACTTCAAAGAGAAACTGCTGAGCTTCAGTTCATCTGCAAATTTGACACCATCAGCTCAGGATTGAACAAAGACTGTGAATGGCTTGCCAATTACAGAACCAGTTTCTCCTCTCTTGGTTTTCACACCTCAACTGCTAGAACAGGGCCTCATCCTCCCTGATTGAACTGACCTCGTTATCTCTAGCTTGCTTGCTAGCACACATATATATACCTGCCCCTGGATATTTCCATTACATGCATCTGAGGAAGTGGGTATTCACCCACAAAAGCTCATGCTCCAAAACGTCTGTTAGTCTATAAGGTGCCACAGGATTCTTTGCTGCTTTTACAGATCCAGACTAACACGGCTACCCTCTGATACAATCTAAGGATAATGCACAGTGAAAATAGGTGAATGCATTAATTTGATGTTATCACTTAAACGTCATGAAACATATTGCAAATTAATTTTTGAAGGCAAGAATTAAAAAGTGAACACTTCAACAGAGAAAATAAGGTATGTTTGCTACATGTCAAAATGTAGAAAATATAAAGTCACAGAAATGAGAGCTTTATCTAAGGTGGATGCACACAAGGAAGACAAGATATGTATGTTAGGTGAGAGGAAGTAGATCAATACTGTACAAATATACAGATAGAGATATGGGTTGCTACAAACAGAACTGCAATTGAAGGAACACTTGGAAGATTCTAGAGGATGAAAGAGCCAACTAGAACAGCTATTTATGAAAACTGAGGGAAACGACAATGGGACATAGGAGCAAATAGTATGAAACAATAAATTACAAACATAGAAAAGCAAGATGATGTAATGGAGACAAAAATAGGCAGTGTACACAAAATATTTGAGCTTATCAATGAGGAAGGGTATTTTTATGTATAGCTAATAACTTGAGACAGGATACAGTAAGGAGGAAAAGCATGGTAAGAAATGGGGAGGAATAAAAAGAGTTATGGGATAGGTTTATATAAACAACTTCAGCATCATTAGAACATTATGATGCATGTAAAATACCATAGAGTAAATTCAGATCTCCTCCCCGAGTAGTGAGTAAGATTGTATGATAGTGTAGGTGTCATATTTTTAATAGTTATAATGATCCTCACTTCCAGTGGAAACCCGGGCCAGACTGTAATGTGAATCTAGGACTCAACAACTTCCAGTGAGAATGTTCTTCCCTATGGAAACTGCTGAGCACTTCTGAAAATGTGGCTACTTCCAGGGCTGGAATCCAGTTAGGCTCAGTGGGCACCTGTCATGGGGTGCTGGTGTTCTAGGGGCACCGTACCTCTCTAAAACAGTGTGCAACATGAAGATCAGCTGTAGGCAGGGGGGTGCTGATGATGCTGTGCCTATAGGAGCATAAGGCCCTGACCACTTCCTATTTAGACACCCAAATGAACTGAACATTTAAAAAGATGTCCCCTAAAAAATCCTACATTTTTATGCAGTCTTCTCCTCTTTTAAACATGGGTGAAGTTTTGTGAGGACACTGTTCTGGCCTCTATCCCCCTGCCCCTTCTCTCTTCCCACATACAACAACCAGAAGAAATATTTTTGGAGGGTGTGTCATAAACAGATAGCTAAGGGTTAATGTCTCTTTCACCTGGAGCACCTGACCAGAGGACCAATCAGGAAACCGGATTTTTTCAACTTTGGGTGGAGGGAATTGTGTGTCTGGGGTCTTTGTTTTCTGGCTGCCTGCTTTCTCTGAGCTTTGGAGAAGTAGTTCTGTTTTCTAATCTTCTGTTTCTAAGTGTAAGGACAAAGAGATCAGATAGTAAGTTATATGGTTTCTTTTCTTTGGTATTTGCATGAATATAAGTGCTGGAGTGCTTTGATTTGTATTCTTTTTGAATAAGGCTGTTTATTCAATATTCTTTTAAGAAATTGCCCTGTATTGTGTCATCTTAATACAGAGAGACCATTTGTATTTTTTCTTTCTTTTTATATAAAGCTTTCTTTTAAGACCTTTTAAGACTCACCAGGGAATTGGTGGGAGGAAGAAATCAGGGGAGATCTGTGTGTGTTGAATTTGCTAGCCTGATTTTGCATTTCCTCTGGGTGAAGAGGAAAGTGCTTTTGTTTCCAGGACTGGAAACGGAGAGGAAGAGTCACTCTGTTTGGATTCACAGAGCTTGTGTCTGTGTATCTCTCCAGGAGCACCTGGAGGGGGGAAGGGAAAAAGGATTATTTCCCTTTGTTGTGAGACTCAAGGGATTTGGGTCTTGGGGTCCCCAGGGAAGGTTTTTCAGTGGGACCAGAGTGCCCCAAAACACTCTAATTTTTTGGGTGGTGGCAGCAGGTACCAGGTCCAAGCTGGTGACTAAGCTTGGAGGTTTTCATGCTAACCCCCATATTTTGGACGCTAAGGTCCAAATCTGGGACTAAGGTTATGATAAGGTTATGATAGGGTGACTCTATATCTGATCACTCTCATCCAAAATACTTATTGAAGAAATGTTTGGTAAAAGACTAGTGCTTCCTTGCAGCAGCTTGCTTGGCCATAGGATCTGATATGCTCTCTGAAAATTTCCATTCTGTTTAATTCTTGTGTTATACACTGTATTTTATTCTAATGCTGCTTGGGGAAGTGAATAGTATGCATCTGAAGATCCAGAATATGTAATGGTTCAGGCATTTCTGAGATGTACCATGCACTTTGGATTCTAGTAACTATGGAACAATGGAACCCCTGGAAATTCGGCATTCATTTCAAAATGACCTTAAGCGTACTAAAACCTGAAATGCAGTCCTAATAAAAAATAGTACAAGATTTGATCCTAAGATCTAATCACATGAGAATAACTATATGATGTGTAATATAAGGATAACTAGGCCTTTTAGAGGGAGCTGATGGAGATGACATTCATTACTGTACCTGCAACAATTCTCATACCATTGAGTACAAATAATTAAATGCTTACTATACAAGTCATAATTATATCAGATATAATTTCTCAGATTCCTGCCAGATCCTGGTGTAAACAGGATATAGTGACATTTAAAATGCAATACATCTAAAATTCCCCATGAATTTTTGCACATAGGGAAGAATTCTGGATAATAGTGATCAGGTACTCAGTGATCACTAGACAATTGAAGATTATTAAAATGGCGTAACATGGCAAAAAGTAGTTACTCTAATTTATATGTTTTTATGGTTAATAATGTCTCATAGTACATTTTGAATAGATGCTAAAGATACCTGGAAAACAGGAAATTATGTGAGGAATTATCAAAGTTCTGTTATTAATGACAACAGTTTCTCTCTCTTGCTAATAATCAACAGTCTGTAAATTAATTGCCTGTGTTTAATTAATATATTTGAATAAACAGTGCAGTTTTATCTTTTTTAATTTAGTAGAAAGTAATTAAAATATTATTGTTCCAAGCCCCTTTATGATTGGATTTAGCTATTGACATTAATGGAAACTAATCCTACCCCCAAACCCTATTCCTCATAAAAGATTTACATGGAAGAAATATTTTTCCAATTCGGGAGCTTTATAGCTCACAGTCTTTTTAAAATCATTGTAAGTGTATTACTCCAAATGTCTTCACTCACACTGCACTGTTGTCAGAACTGAGAAAGAATTCTCCAAATTATACCAGCTGCTAACCTGCCAAGACAATTTTACCCTGTGGTTTCCATTTCTTGGAAAATACAAATAAAAGCGTAACATGTAAGTAACAGCTCAAAAAAAGTTTCAAAATAGACTATCCATAGATAAATATACTGTGAGGCACACTAGGATTTCAGCAGTTTAGTTCAGCCTGACAATATTGTAATGAAACAGCATGCTTGGCAGAATGGGATTGTAATGCCTCCTAACTGTATGGTCTTGCTCTTCTAAAAGAATGAAATGCATTTAGAACTTGAAATATAGAGCTGTTCTATCAATTCACCTTACTAGTAACTATCTGAAGATATTTACATATTTTGCATGGCATTAAGATTTCTATAAATTGTAATCTTGGTTTTCTCAGGATGTCTGCTCATCTCAGTCCTCTAGAGTGTATCTATGTCCATCAACAGGGTAAGACTAACCAGCAGTTTCAGTCACAGGAAAGTATTATATATTTATGACTGCTGCTTATTACAGCAAACATGAAAGTTTTCCGATTAATCTCTTTTTCTTCCTTTATTCAGTGATGTAGCAAGGTCCAAGAGAATACTGATGTAAGAATAAGTTAGAGCCCCCTTCCCAATTTCAAATTCTGTCTCCCTCTGAGGCCTGGTCTACACTATGCGTTTAAACCGATTTTAGCAGCGTTAAACAGATTTAACGCTGTACCCGTCCACACAACAAGGCCTTTTATATAGATATAAAGGGCTCTTTAAATCGGTTTCTGTACTCCTCCCCAATGAGAGGAGTGCAGAAAACGATTTAAAGAGCCCAATGCGAGGAGTGGCACTAAAATCGGTATTACCATATCGGATTAGGGTTAGTGTGGCCTCAAATCGACGGTATTGGACTCCGAGCAGTATCCCACAGTGCACCACCTTGACCGCTCTGGACCGCAATCTGAATTCGGATGCAGTGGCCAGGCAGACAGGAAAAGCCCCGTGAACTTTTGAATTTCATTTCCTGTTTGTCCAGTGTGGAGCTCTGATCAGCATGGGTGGTGATGCAGTCCCAAATCCAAAAAGAGCTCCAGCATGGACTGTACGGGAGATACTGGATCTGATCGCTGTATGGGAAGACAAGTCTGTTCTATCAGAAGATGAAATGCCAAAGCATTTGAAAAAAATCTCCAGGCTATGATACAGAGTCCACAGCACAGTGCTGTGTGACATGTGTAACGGAAAGCCAAAGAATCAAATGGACTTTCCATTTGAGGGAGGGAGGGAGGGGGTACCGAAGACTCCAGCTATCCCATAGTCCCCGCAGTCTCCGAAAATCATTTGCATTCTTTGCTGAGCTCCCAGTGCCTGTAGGGTCAAACACATTGGCCGGGGTGGTTCAGGGTCTATCTTGTCAATTTGCCACCCCTCCCCCTCCATGATAGAAAAGGGGAAAAAATAATTTCTTGACTTTTTTATATGTCACCCTATGTGTACTGCATGCTGCTGGTGGCAGATGGTACAGTGCAGTAGGACTGATAGCTGTCCTGGTCATGAGCCTGTGAGTGCTCCTGGCTGGCCTCAGGTGAGGCTGGCCAGGGGTGCCTGAGTAAAAATAGGAATGATTCCTGGTCATTCCCAGTAGATGGTACAGAATGGCTGGTAACCATCCTCATAACAGCAACTGGGGGCTGAGCTCCATCAGCTCCCTCCCTTTCATGTGTAAAGAAAAGATTCTGTACTGTCTGGACTATCATAGCAGTGGGATGCTGGGCTCCTCTCCCCCTCACCATTTAATGTCCTGCCTGAACTATCATAGCAGCTGGAGGCTGCCTCCCCCTCATTTTATCTCACTAATAAGTCAGTGTTTCTTATTCCTGCATTCTTTATTACTTCATCACACAAATCAGGGGGACACTGCCACGGTAGCCCAGGAAGGTTTGTGGAGGAGGGAAGCAATGGGTGAGGTTGTTGCAGTGACACCCCCTAGAATGGCGTGCAGCTCTTCATTTCTGCGGGATCTGACACAGAGCAGCTGTGCTCTCTGATACACTGGTTCTCTAGTACACTTGCCCCATATTCTAGGCAGAACTGGATATTTTTAGATATCATAAAGGAGGAATTGACTCTGGGAGTCATTCCCATTTTTGTCTTTGTGCCCCCGGCCGACCTCAGCCAGCGGCACCCATGACAGCAGCCGATGGTACAGAACGACAGATAATTGTCATCTCATTGCCAATTTACAATGGTGCAGCAGATGGTACAAAACAACTGATAACCATCTCTGCTGTCATGCAAAGACAAATGAATGTTGCTGTGTAGCGCTGCAGTGTCGCCTCTGTCAGCGGCATCCAGTACACATACAGTGACAGTAAAAAAAAGTTGAATGGGCTCCATGGTTGCCGTGCTATGGCGTCTGCCAGGGCAATCCAGGGAATAAGGGCTCAAAATCATTGTCTGCCGTTGCTTTCTCGGAGGAAGGAATGAGTGACGACATTTACCCAGAACCACCTGTGACAATGATTTTTGCCCCATCAGGCACTGGGATCTCAACCCAGAATTCCAAGGGGCGGGGGAGACTGCGGGAACTATGGGATAGCTATGGAGTAGCTACCCACAGTGCAACGCTCCAAAAATCAACGCTAGCCTCGGACCATGGACCTACACCACCGAATTAATGTGCTTTCTGTGGCTGCATGCACTCGACTTTATACAATCTGTTTATACAATCTGTTTATACAAACTGGTTTATGTAAAATCGGAATAATCCTGTAGTGTAGACGTACCCTAACTCTCTCACAGCCCCAGTCCAGTCCTCCAGTTCCCCACCTGCAGCCTAGATTTAAATTATTTAAATAAAGTTTCAGGAAAAGTGGGAAGGGGAAGGAGCTTCAAATTGAATTGCTATGCTACTTATGCAAACAAGGTCAAAATGTTAAGAAATAGAAGAGAGACAAGGTGGATGAGGTAATATCTTTTATTGGGTAAGAGAGAGAAGTTTTCGAGCTTACACAGAGCTCTTCAAGTCTTGGAAACATACTGAGATTGTCTCAGCTAAATACAAGGTAAAACAGATTATTTAGCGTAAGTGGTTAACACATATATCTAGGGATCATTCAAGATGAACTAGCCCATTAACATCTCTCTGATCACAGAAAGGAAAGGAAGAAAAGAAGGGAGGGGGACAGAAAGCAGCTGGTGGAGTTATAAATGGGTTATAGATTGTTGTAATAAGCCATCAGTCCAGTATATCAATTCAATAAATGATTTTTAATATCTAGCAAAATGATGTAGTTGAGCTCTCAGGCTCACCTTTTGAAGGTGTGCAGGTTGTGCAGGTTTCCTTTGAAGATGGGGACTGAGAGGTCAGATATAAATTGATAACTTTGTGAAAAGTGTTCACTCACAAGTGATATGGTGCTCTTGTCTTTTCTCACTTTCCTGTGTGAAGAGTATAGTAATTGTCTAGTTTCACCCACACAGTTGTTAGGGCATTTAGTGCGCTGGATGAGGCACACCACATGTTTTGATAGGCATTTGTAGGACCCAGGGATCTTGAACAATGTGTTGTGTGTGCGGAAGGGGAGTGTTGATCCTTTTTAGCAATAGAGATATGTCTACAGGTTTTTCACTTACTTTTTCTGGTAGTGTCTGGTGTCTCTTTGAGTTGGTGTATCCTGGTCTATGGGAAGCTTGTTTCTGATGATGAGCTTGGAGAGGTTGAGGGGTTGTTTGAAGGCCAGTAGATATGTCTCCACTGCTACAATGATCTATATTGAATGCCAGTGACCACCAGCAGCAGCAATTGAAGCCACAGATACATGAGTTCTATAGTGACTTGAGCTACCATAACCTGGCACAACTGCACCAGTTGCATAATTAAAGCTATACTACTACCTTTATTCAATTTATTGTATCTACCTGTTGGCACTCATATGCTGAGAATATATATATTTTTTTGTTGCAGCAACTATCTTTTTTAAACCCTATGTGTGCAAGAGGAGGTTTTCAAAGGCCAAAATAGCAGTAAAGTGCCTAACTCCTACTGACTTTGGATAGACACCTAGCCTTCATTTTGGCCTTAGAAACTCATTACAATGCCTATCCCTGATCAGGGCCCCTAGATGTTACCACAATGCAAATAGAAATAATAATTTTTTCACCTGCAACTGTTCACCCCAGAAAATTTTTATTTTCTGCCAATCTAGGACCTCTGGATCAGATCCTCAGCTGTTGTAAACTGACATAGATCCATTGCAGTCAGGTGAGAATCTGGCCCTGTTTATGACAAATCTCACTGAAGCACCAATCTTTGTTTCTAATATATGCAAAGAGTTAAAAAATCCTCATGTATTCATTGTATATATTTGAATAACAAATGTGAAGAAAGTGAAATGGTCTAGAGATAGTAAAACAGTAGAAAAAGACGTTATACATGTTACATAAATAATTCTTTGCAAATGATTCATTCAACTCCAGTATAGGATCCACCACAAGTATTTGGAGGGGATATCAAATACCTGAAATAATTTGACTGAGTTCAACATAGTTGTGTTTCAGGTATTTCGATCTGCAGCACATATTTGCTGGGCATATATTGTAAGTACTGATAGGTTGCCACCCTCTATATTAACTAATCAAAAAATCTAAATTATAAAAAGCAGACCCTTACGGAAAACTTCTTTTAAATATGACAGGCCCCTTACACACCCTTCTGGCTTGACTTTACTGTTTGTAGTCCCAACTATGTAAGTCTTTGCAAGCTCATGCTTTGCATATGTATCCTGCAACGGATAGCGTGAAGAAGTAAGCAAGTGCGCTATCAATGGCAAGGTCGTGGCCTAAAACTGAATTTCAATTCGCTTTTATTTCAAGCTTGATTGTATGCTAATAAAATGCACATTAGACAACTTTCAGTTAGTTTCTCTTATCCACCTCCTTTTCATATGTGTGAAAAAGTTATGGCATTGCCTTCTCTTCATATGTAGAATTTCCAATTAATTGTTACATTAATTTTCTCAAATTTATGAGTTTATGGGTATACAGTAATATGTGATAATGTAATTTAAGACTCTATCACAATGTATATACAGCATTGGACACGTAGGGCAGGCAGGTTGAGGGGAACATCACCTGGCAGGAAAAATGTTGAGAAGGACATATCATCCCATTGGTTGTGCTTCTGGTTCCATCTGCTTGTTTCAGCATGATGCAGAAAGAGGCTGGAGAACATTCTCAGTCTGAATGTTCACTGATACTGGAGGGCACTCTCAGTGCAGACAAAATGTTGACAGTTTTTAGCAGGAAGCATCCAGCAAACTCTGCTGATCATAATATAGATTATAGATTAAAATGGTGATTTTTGATATTTTATAGTTCAGTCAAATCCAAGTGTCTTTTCACAGGCACATATATATAAAAAAGGCACTTTTCTAACCTTAGGACATGACTTTGCCATATTTCAAGTCTGTAGGCAAACCACAGAGGCATAAGAGCTCCTCAAAAATCCAGTTTATATATAAGGAAAAGCTCAAACAGATTCCTTGTTCACTTCAAAAAGACTCCATGGTCTGTGCTGGTTAGTACCCAGTTCTGCACTCCTTCTACAACCTAAATTCCCACTTACATAATTGAGAATGTAGGGTATGCAAGGAATATGGGACCAGGATCTAAAATTATTATTATATTTTAAATGTTATTTTCTTCTGATACAGCATAACTGTGTTTCAAATTCATAAATTTCGTTATAAGTTATCTCCTTTTTTAACTGGAACAAGAAGACAAAGTCTTTTTTGATAAACTATAATTATATTTTTTTTGAGTTGTAGCTTTCACAATATAGTATGAACTACTTTGTTACAACTACAATAAAATTCCTCTTTTTGTAACACTCCCTGGAAAAAATGTAAAGAAAAATATGCTTTTGGAAGCACAAGAATCAAATGCATTGGATTAAGAGTAATTTTTTTCAACTCAGCAGAAAAGGATACTAAAGTTATGAGATTGCTGCATTGTTTGCTATATTAAAAAAATTATCAAAAAAAATTCCAAAAGCTCTTGTACTGTAGCATGAGAGTAAATGATTTGTGATAAGAGTCTACATTTGACCTAGAAAACTTTAAAGGATTTAAATCCAGAAAGCCATACTACATAAATAGGAAATGGCATTGTGTCTTAATAACCAGATTATTAATAAAGACTGCAAATAAAAAAAATGTAATCGTCATATCATCCAAAGTATTTAGAAATTATGTTTATTTATTTATTTACATACTTGGTTTCATTAAGCAAGTATAATAACATTTCCAGGAACACAATCTTTACTGGAACTTGAAATACGCATATTTTACTTTGTATATCCTGTGAAAAACAGACTTGGAGTATCATTTAAGTCTGTTTTGAATGAAAACCTCACACATTGTAACCTATGCAAAGCTATCTAAAAGATGTCCATTCTGACTGGATTTTTTATTTAATCTCAAACTGATTCTTAGTTTCACTTATATTCAGATTGAGGAAAGTACAAATGTGAGTAGGACATGAACCTTTGAAAATTGATTTTGTAATTTTTTGCACAAGTGTAGCTGGCAGGGACTAGTATGAATGTTCAGTCTTTTAGGACATGGAAAGCCATAAATACAGTGGAAGGGGAAGCCCACTGAGACTCTGTATACCCAGAATTTTGTAGAACACTGGTTGCCAGCAGCTTTCTCAACTAGAACTGGATTAAACTTTTCATGAAGAAAAAAAAATCCTGAAGAAAATGATTTTTTTCTTTTAGTCAAAATGGTTCTACAAAATTGTCCTGGGAACCAAAGACAAAACAAATTGATCTGTAAGGCAAAAAAATTAGCTGCATATCTTTGTTCAACTGCCTCTCCTCCAAAAAAATAGTTTTCAGTTGCCAAAACCCACAAATTAAAAAAAAAAAAATCAGTTGCTGAAATTCAACTAGGTTTTGTTTTTTCATTCCCTCTCCCAGCCCCAAGAAGAGAAATGTGGAAGTGTCCATTTTTATAAATATAAAAAAATTGGTTGACAAATTTTTGAACAAAAAAAAAAGTCATATAACACACTGCTTGGGATACCTAGAGCTGTGAACCCATACGTTACCTCGCTGCCTCAGCAAGGGCAAGTTTTGCTGGATATTAGACTTTGTGCCAGTTCCTTGCAACACTAGTCTCCTTACCAGCAAACACTTCAAGGCTCTCTCAGCCCAAACCTCACCTAGCAGGTAATGGTCAATGAACTCCAGTCCTCAAGCTCCTCAGAGATGTTTCTTTGCAATCCACAGCCCCTACCATTGTCCATTTACAGAAGATATTGACTTTGCTGCTCTGATAAACTAATAAACTGTGACATAGTGATTCTTTAACTTGGTAAATACACCTTTCCCCTGAAACACCAGCATTCTGTTTCTAGAAAAAGTAAAACAAGTTTGTTAAAGGACGAGCATGAGTTAAGTGATTCCAGATAAAATAGGTTAAGGTAGAGATGGTTATAAGCAAATAAAAGTGAAAACATGCATCTGGAAAGATACTGTCTTTGTTCAAGATGGTTTCTCTCACCCCCTGCCCTCCAGTCTCCTTTCCAGCTTTTTACTGGCTAGCCTGGCCAGGACCCAACACAGAGATCAAATTGCTTGGCTCCTTTGGCTCCTGAAGGTGAAGGATAAAGATGGAGTCTTTCTCTGTCACTTATATACCAAAAGGGATGTCTTGTCTTACAAGTCAGGAAGGCCTCTTGGGACTCAGTCTCTTGTGTCTCTCTGGGATGAAGAAGCCATGTTAATTCTCTATCGCTTGAATTCAGGACCAGGATAATCCTTGCTGGTTTATCTTGATGGCTTTGTTTAGGGGTAATATGTAAATTGAGATACACCTACATTGCTAGTCCAGACCTGTTTATCACCATTACCTAGGCTAGGCTGTCTAGTCTTAAACATGTTCTCATAACGTAGTGCAGAGCAAATTCATAATTTCACATATACCTTTAGCACATGCATTTTACAATGGTAGTGCAATAGTTGTTAGCTTTCCTATGATACGTTACAAGGCATATTATTGCAATATTGTGTAAGGTGTGAATATAGGGGAGGCCAGAGTCACAGACTGCCTATGCTTTCCATACCATAGTGGAAGGGGATGTTGAGGATGAAGTAAAGGAAGGGGAAAAATATTATCAGAATGTCTGTGACTATGCATATGGTTAAAAAAAAGAAACCATGAAGGGGAAGGAGGCAGTCTGCACACTCTACAGCAGCTCTGTGGCTGAGGTAGCATTTGTTCAAAAGCCTTTGCAGATGCTCTATGATCTGGCTTTTGTGGGGGATGGAAAGCCACAAGGAGCTATTTTCTGCCAAATCCATTTGCTCAGCGTTCCCACAGAGGTTGAGAATTTGGCTCAGAATGTTAATAGACATTTAATGGGCATTTATGCATCTCTGCTGCTATTTAACAACAGTCATCATACAGTGACAGTGGCTCTGCAGTTCTAATAGTCAATGCACAGCAGAAGGTGAATCCCCACTTAGCTGATTCTTTTGGGTTTTCGCCATCAGTTTCTGCTGTGATAAATTTAAGCTGGAGAGTATATTTGCTATCCAACTGACAATGGGTATGCACCTAATGATGCTCTCTTTTTTAACTAAGACGTAGTTTCAGTGGCTTAGAAACATTCTCATTAGAAAAAAAAATTAGCACATATTTTCAGCCACTAAAAATTATGATTCTTTTTCACAGTTCATAAAATATTGCTATTTAGAGTCCTTGGCACTAGCTATTTAGTATGTTGATTATTCATCTTTTATGTTTATTATTATTAACTAACTCCTCCCTATAATTTATAGTGACAATGTGAAGAAATGGAGGGGTGGATGGAATTGTAGTGTATTGTTAGAGCCTTAGCACCATCGTCTGTGATCACTAAATATGAAGCATTTGAAGAAATAGAGAGAAAATATTGTTAGCTCTTCAGCTCAAGGACTGTCTTCGTACAGTCCAGAAGTCCTGTCCTGCAGGGGAATTCCATGGAATAACATTGTCCTGTTAAAAAAAAAACCTAACAAATAACCAAGAAAACACAGCAAAACTACTCCCTTCCTACAGAAGAGGAAGAATTAAGTTTCACATGTATGCGTTTGGATAACCCCTAGCACATTGTGGATGATACCATAATAAAAATTATAAATAATAGCATTTGGACACATCCTTCCCTGATGTAACTCCACTGATATCAGTAGATTTACATGACGTGAATTTGTCCCACTATGAATTGTTTTATTTCATTAATTATTTTTTTTATCCTCCCCTCGTCCCCTTAGCCACATCATATTAGCTGATAAATTTAATCTTGGAAATGAAAATTATACACTGGAGACCTCTATGTTCTATTCACAATCTATTATTCACAAATCATACCCTACATATGGGTCAATTCTTCTTCTTTTCAGGTATTTTTCAGAACTTTATGTCTAGCACAGGTGTATATATATATATATATATATATAGATATAGATATAGATATAGATATAGATATAGATATATATAATTTTATTTTGTATATATATAACAGAAGAGAGGGAAAGTTGGAAGATAGGAATTGTAGAAAATTTATAATGGAAGCACAGTTAACAAGAAAAAAATTGATGCCTTGCAAAGTTAAGGACCAGAAGCAGTTTTGAAAGTATATTAAACACAAAAAGAATCCTGATAATGGCATTAGTCCATTACTACATAAAAACTGTAGAATTACCAATAATAATGCAGAAAAGGAAGAGGTATTCAATGAATACTTCTGATCTGTATTTGGGATAAAACAGATGACATAGTCATATCATACACTAACACTCTTTCCATTCCACTTAATATAACCCTCTCGCTCCCTTATCATTAGAAGGCTGGGAAACCTCCATCCAGCCTGACAATTTGCCTTTCAGTATGGCCCATTGTAGTCTCCCCTTTAACCATTTCCTTAGCCATCTTTCAATTTTCATATTGATCCCTATCGTTTCCAATTTAGCTAATAATTCCCCATGTGGAACCATATCAAATGCCTTACTGAAATCGAGGTAAATTAGATCCACTGCATTTTCTTTGTCTAAAAAATCTGTTACCTTCTCAAAGAAGGTAACAGATTAGGTTGGTTTGGGACAACCTACCTTTTATGAAACCATGTTGTATTCTGTCCCAATTACCATTGACCTCAATGTCCTTGACTACTTTTTCCTTCAATTTTTTTCGCCAAGACCTTGCATACTACAGATGGCAAATTTACAGGCCTGTAGTTTCCCAGATCACATTTTTTCCCTTTCTTAAAGGGATGCTATGTTAGCAATTGTCCAGTCATAGGTACAACCCCTGAGTTTACAGATTCATTAAAAATTCTTGCTAATGGGCTTGCAATTTTATGTGCCAGTTCCTTTAATATTCTTGGATGACGATTATCTGGGCCCACTGATTTTGTCCCATTAAGCTGTTCGAGTTTGGTTTCTACCTCGGATGTGATAATATCTACCTTCATATCCTCATTCCTATTTGTCATCCTACCATTATCCCTAAGCTCCTCATTAGCCTCATTAAAGACTGAGGCAAGGTATTTGTTTAGATATTGGGCCAGGCCTAGATTATCCTTAAGCTCCACTCCATCCTCAGTGTTTAGCGGTCCCACTTCTTCTTTCTCTGTTCTCTTCTTATTTATATGGCTATAGAACCTTTTACTATTGATTTTAATTCCCTTTGCAAGGGAAAACTCTACATGGCTTTTGACCTTTCTAACTTTATCCCTACATGTTCTGACTTCAGTAAGGTAGCTTTCCTTGCTGATCACTCCCATCTTCCATTCCTTGTAGGCGTTCTGCTTTTTCTTAATCACCTCTCTGAGGTGCTTGCTCATCCAGCTTGGTCTACAATTCCTGCCTATGATTTTTTTCCCCTTTCTTGGGATGCAGGCTTCTGATAGCCACTTCACACTTCTCTGAGCCTCCCGTGCAGTGGTTGAATGCACTAGGTCCAGATTTGGGATAAAGATTCTTCATCTCCACTTTCCTGCCCTTTCCTGGTGCCTGAACTTCTCACAGACCCCACTACTTTTCCCACCCACTCATAACCCCTCCAATCTTAGCAGGGGCATGAAGTGGCAAGGAGAGGGATGACTCAGAGCAATGGAAATGTTGGAAAAATTGGCACAGTGGTAGGGTAGTCTGATCAGTTGGGGTGAATAGGGGATTGGAGCAGTGTTAGAGAGTGTTGGGACAGTGCAGGAAAGAATAAGGTGAAAGGAGGAGGTCAGAGCTCTGCAGGGGGGTTCATCTCTGGTGGGGCTTTATTTCACTCCCTCCCACCCTTTTAAATCCGTCCAACAATCACTGACAGGTACTTATATTAAGAGATGATGAGTTGAGACACAGACACACTAAAGGCCAGATAAAGATATTTAGGAACGCACTGTGATATTCAAACACTTCTAGGCACCTCATTTCCATTGATTTCAATTGATGTTAGTGTTACCAGATTTCCCTGTTAATTTGGGATACGCTCATTTATTAGGGTTACTCTTTTGGGGGAGGGGGAACTATAATTCTATTAATGTATTGCTTGTTTCACTTGTGTTTTCATATGAGGCACTACTCCTCTCTTCTGCAAGTCCCCTCCCAATGGAGCTATCCTGTAGGACCTAGGTTCCCCAGCGCTGGATTCTCCTGCCCTAGAATCAGATGAACACACACACACACACACACACACACACACAAACAGAGAAAGTCTGAGTGGACTAGGTCAATCAGCACTCTCGAGCTGATGCCTTATATATCCCTGGACTCAGTGGGCTGGGTCAAGCAGGATTTTCAGGCTAAAACCCTTGTATGCCCTGGGCTCAATAAGCAGGGCCAAGCAGCACTTTTAAGCTGCCACTCTTATATTCCACAGATATCGCACTGAAATAGAGTAAACCTGAGCAGGCTGGGTCAAACAGCACTTCCAGGCTGTCACCTTTATATGCCCCTGGACTCAGTAGTCTGAGTTGAGCAGCACTTCCAAGCTGCCACTTTTAATTGTCACTGCTTCAGCATGTCCCAGTTGTCCTGGTAGTAACACACTTGATGAGCAAACCCCACAGTATTTTTGGGTGCTACCGGGATCTCTAGTATAGGTAAGAGGAGTGTTGCTGCAGAGTAAATGGGGAAGCCAAAACCACAAAAGAGTAAAGTTCAGAAAGAGCGGGAGAGGAGCAACCAGCTTAACCATAAAAGTTATTATTGAATAATAGTGATAACCACACAAGGAGAGGCTAACTAAACATAACAGTTACATTATTAAAGGTTACAAAAGTCATATATAGAAAACCATACCTGATCAAACAAGTCAGGGTTAGAAAGTTATACCTGAGCTAGAAGAGAAAACAGAGAGAGAGTCGGGGTTCCCAGTTGATGGTGGTAGCTCAGGGTCCTAAGTGCTGGAGACAGCCAAAGCCCTTAGCACAATCAGTCAGGAGAAGATGAAATCCCAGTAGAACTGATGCAGAGCTGGATCCAGACATCAACACACTTATTTCAGCATGAGTAGGGTTTTTTTTTTGTAGGGTAACAACAGTAGTTCAAGGAAGAACACTAGATCTCTTTATGGGTGAACTGATGACTCAAGAGTTTTCTTTAGGCTAGACAATAGAAGCTAATCACTCCTGGCTATGGGTGGTGTTCCTTCCAATGCAATTAGGCAGCTACAGTATTTTGGATATCAATCAAGGATTCATTACTAGAATTATTCTGATAACTGCTGAGCTAGGTGTGTGCAGGCGTAGACGCAGCATCTGGAGCAGAGATCCTTCATGATGCACTGCTTCCCTGCTTTTCTAGTCCCAGAGTTCAGTGCAGTTCTTGCCTTGGAATCTCTGTTCTCCACTCTGTATGCTAATGGAGATGCCTCCTTGTCCCATCTTTGATGCAGATGAGGCTGTGGGAGTTGCCTTAATCCTGTCACCCTTGTCAGGAGGGGTTTACGTGTGTCTCCTATCACCTTTTATTGCTTTCTGTAAGTCTTTTCTCTGATCCATTTTGGTTCAAGCAGAAGCTGGGAGGAGGAGTGTCCTTCATGAGTCAGACAGGCTGATTATTGTGCCCAGGTTCCTCAAGAACACAAAGCTGACTGGTATCATTAAGTGCCTCCATGCTTTTGAAATCCCACTAAGTGTCTGATTACCTTTAAAAACTTGGCTCCAAGTGACTTGCCCAAGGTCACACAAGAAGCCTGGGCAGGGAACTGAACTCTGTCTCCCAATTATTGGGTCCTAAACCCTGGACTATCTTGCCTCTCATGTCTTCTACAATATCTGTCTCCCATCAAAAAATGTCCCCACTGACTCCATGCTTGCACTTTCACTGTTCCTGCATCCTTTACGTGTGAGTCTTCCAAGATCTTTTATGCAGGTGACAGAACTTTCTTATAACTCACTCCCACAGCCTCCCTATTAACATTCCATGTGCCAGGCAGGCTTCTTTGGCCTGGCCTTTATTCATAACAGCACATGATTATAATTTATTACAACTCACATGCAAGTGTCTCCCTGGAGAGAGGCCTAGAGATGAAACCTCACATGACACATACTAGTCACATCACTTAATGCATCATCGTACAGAACAGATACCAAGGTGATGTGTGTGGGATAAGTATCTGGATAGATTAGAACAGAAGGAACAGAAATGGCTTATTTTACCAAGGGTATTTTTACAAGGAAAGGAGCTAGAATGCATTTTTTAAATGGAAGTTAATATCAGCCCAGATTTCTCTAGGTCCTCCATATAACAGGAGTCCTCAAGCCTCACAGGCTCTTCCAAGTAGGATTCAATTAACACAAAAGACTTTGTCCATTACCATGCTGGCCCTTACAGCATACTTGGGTGGGAGGTCCCAGGGCTCAAGTTTCTTTTGTTCTCCCCAAAGTTCCTTCCCTTCCCTTGAATCTGTAAAACTTACTAGGTTATCCCTGAACAAACTCTTTCCTTCCCCATAACAAGGAAGGGCCTTTTGTTTTCTCCCTTGTTTGTTTACGGGATTTAATGATTCTGTAATAAAACCGTTTTGATGGCGTTTATTAGCAGGTCTCTGGTGATTCCTTCTACTCCATGTATAAACAAAGAAATATTCATTTTGCCCACTCCCAGTCAAGTCTGATTTATGCAATTGGATTTTAAGATACAGTAGGATCATGGGTTTAGGTCTCCATCATACCGGAAAGAAATGAAAGTTCCAAAGGGGTTAATACAAAGTGGTAAATCAGACATCCAGATATAGCTATCCATCTCTCTCTCTCTCTCTCTCTCTCTCTCTCTCTCTCTCTTTCTGTTTTTATAGACAGATATATGTATATATACCTAGAAAGGGGAATGGCAGAGGAAGGAATACAAAATGGTGTGGTATAAAGATTTAATTGACATTATTTTAGTATTTACATTTCCATACATTTCCTGGTTTTTTTTCAGTGAAAAACAGAAAATTGTCATGTCTTTATTTATTTATTTATTTATTTATTTTTGCTTCCATTTTCCGACCAGTTCTAATACGGACAGACATATGCTGTAATTACAAGAGATACTACCCAGGATTCAATGTTGCTAAGAAAGTCTATTGCACAAATAGTTTGACATCTTGCATTTAAAAAGTTCTGGCTTCACAAAAGCTTGCCGTTTCTAAGTCCATGGAGCCCAACAAGTTTTAACAATAACCTTAAGTTTCCTGTTTACCTCAAGAACAAACTTTGAAGTGATCTTCATTATAACTCCAGAAAAGCTGCTTGAAATGCACAATTACTGCTTTGTCATCCATAAGCACTAAATTTGTAGCAAAATTATTGAAGCTGTATGGTCTGTTGGCCACATAAGGGCTCTTGGGCAGCTTGTGGAACCATCTCAGTTGAGAATATTGTGGTTCAGTTTCTAGCATGACTAATATGAGGTTGGGAAATGTGCCAAGCAATAGACACTTGATGGGGGAGAAGAAGAGAAGGGAAAGCTAGAAAGAGCCCAGAGGGAAAAGTTCCAAGCAACTGAATACCACTGAGCCAGCAGAGCTTCACTGGAACAACATTTGACATTTGCAGGGCTGTAATGCTAGAAAGCCTGCGGCAGCACTGAAGTCCTGTTGCACTAAGGGGCATCACCACAGGAAAGCAAACAAAGAAACCCATGAGGGGGAAGTTGAAATATGGACATAAAATGAACATCCCTGGCACATTGGCCTTAATGTTGTACAGAGAGGTAAAGCTGTAAAGGAAGGGGAAAGGATGTGAAGGACTTTTGTTTTACTTCTAAAGAAAATGCAAGGGATTTCAGATAATGAAAAAGCAGATGACCTTTTAGACTAAGAAAAAGCTAAACCCAACAAGTAACCCTTGCTATGAATTTCACTCTACAGCATCATTTTATGCCAGTAAACAGCTGCCAGTAGTTGGCGCTCTAAGTTTGTCCTTACATCATCATCATCATCATCATAATAATAATAATAATAATAATAATAATAATAATAATAATAATAATAATGACAGACTGCTGTTGGAATCACTATATTCCATACGCAGTAAGGTGACCTGTGCAGCTAGAGAGGATGCCATGCAATTTTTCTCTCTAAATTACCCTGGCGCATATCAAATACAGCTCTCCTCTTCACAGGAATGATAATTTATAGCAAACTGCCGGCCTCAATGTCAGAAGAGTCAGGCTGGGGCTAGCCTAATTTGAACTACCTCTGTTTGTTTTCTTTCTCTTTTCCTCCCTTTTTTGGTATGTGCTGTAGATACATTGTCTACCTTGGGAAAACAGATCCTTATTTATAGTGCTGCAAAGATATTAAGGCTGTTAAACTGAGTGAATTCTTTAAGGTTCATGGCCAAAAAAGCTGACAAAGCGCTCTCTGTCTTCCCCTCTCTCTCTCTCTCTCTCAGAAAAATGCATCTTTTGTTCTAGAAGATGATAAAAACTGCAGCATTGAGCACTGACAGTAATTGTCTGTCTCTGGCGTATGGCATGAGAAATGAATTATATGATCCTCTGACAATTGGCTTACTGAATGGCTGGGAGGTAGCATTAAATGCTGTAGGATTCCAGAGGAGTAAACGGTTGCTCACTGCAATGCAGGTATCTGAATGAATTATTCTGCTTTCAGTATGCAGTCAGTAACCGTGTTCTTACATGCAAAGCTAGCCAAGGTTATAGTGCCATGCAGTGCAATGTTTCATTTGAGAAATCTGTAACTTGGAACACTACATGAATGCATTTTGTATGATGTGGGCTGTTTTAGGGACTTAAATAGGGTGCAATCTCCTGTGCACTAGTTTCAAAATACCATATCATGTTCCCTTCTCTAGGCAACTCACCATATTTAATACAATAGAATCATAGCTGTGTTCAGCACACCCATGCTTTCCTTTTACCAGACAACTCAGTACTTCTATATATATATATATATATATAAGACGAGGTATAACTGTACTGCATGAGAGTTGTGTACATGATTATTTTTTTCTAATTTTGTCTTTTGCATATTTAGGCTATGGGACTTGCAGCCGTATCCTACTGGTAGCCACATTTAAAACAGTTTTAATTTAACATACTAGTGAAATCCCCACACCCAGTTTAGTTCTCTGCAGCTTAAATCTTTCGGTGTGTTTTTGTTAACAACAAAAAGCTTTCTTGTCCAATGGCAAAAAGATTACAATATATAAAATTAAGTCATAATATATGAACGTATAAGTTACTATCTCCATCTGGGGAAAATGAGAAGGGAAAACACAAAGAACCTGTAATATGCAAAGGCATATTATGCTGGGGGAGAGTAGAAAGAGAAGAAAATAATTTATTGAATTAAAGAAACCTATTACAGTTATTGTCACTTTTACATGTTTTGCTTTCTTAAGAGGGCCAAATTCAATACTAATATAAGAGCAATATATTGGGAAATTTGGGGGTTTAATATGTAAACTCCTTGAGGTAGGGACCATCTTTTGGTTCTGTGTTTATACACCACGTAGCACAATGGGGTTCTTGTCCATAGCTAGGGCTCCTAAGTGCTTTGTAATACAAATAATAATACTAATAATTCCAGTTGCATATTTTCAAAAAGTCAGGGCATTATTTTGTTGTTTAATTTCATAATTTCTTTAGGTTCAAAATCGTATTCCTGATTCTAGGAGGAAAGATGGCATCTATGAAGGATCAGTTTTTCATATTTTGTATTTATATCTATATTTCTGAAGTTTCAAAATCACTATAAGGCTCGACTTTGAAGGAAAGGAAAAGTTCTGCACTGACTTATTTTAATGTCCATACAGGCTTGGCGCTCCCCAAAATGTTCCTGCTGATGTGTCATTTCTACCAAGCCATTTCAGCTGACAATCTTTTCATTGGGCTGTCCAGTATGAGTATGATACAGCACGATAGCAGTACACACCTATTTCTCAACCTGTTTATTATTTATAGCAATGGTGTTAGTGAATGCCTCACTGACAACATTTTGCAGTGTGTGTATGTGTGTGAGAATTATTTCCATAAATCTATTCTGGAATCATGAAAGTTTTGAAATCAATGCAAACTTTTTTTTTTTTTTTTTTTTTGGTCAGCTATTACAGTATGTCACCTGAGATGTCACACCCAGTTCAAGCAGTCATATCAAGGGACGAGTATGTCTCATAACTGAATGAAACAGGAAGACAGAATAAATTACTGAAAAGAAAATGATGAAAAACTCTGTTCTGTCTTAGACAGGGACCTCAGGCAGTAACAAAAATAGCTTCTGAAGTGTGCCACTAGCAACGAACACTGCTGAGTTCATTGTTTGTGGAAAGAATATTATTGATAATAAAACCAAAGTGAACACTGAGAGTTGTCTGCAGAGCCATGGCACAGAACAGTCCAAAAGGGAGGAGAAAATACGACCATGAAAAGTGATCAGGTAAAAAGAAGTGTGTGTACATTAGTAGTTTTTTCCGCCATTGCTAACACCAGTTAAGCTCCATAAGTTGTAGGAATAGTAGAAGTATAGGCCTGCTGAAACCACTACTATTTTTCTGACAGTACCTACCCCTCCTCACAGTAGATCTAAATGGCACGGTGATAAAAATTCTGGTTGCCAGTGGTGCCTTGCCTACAGTAGTACTACCACTTGTCAAATTGCCATGGTGAGTCATTTTTTGTTGCATAGGAACATAAGAATTGTCATACTGGATCAGCCCCAAGATTGGTCCTACTCCTGTATACTGTCTCTAAGAGTGATCCATACCACATAGTTCAGTTGAAGTTGTCAAAACTGCACAGTAGTCCCATGTGGGAAAATCTTCCTCCACTACTGTAGGTCTGGTCTTGTTCTCTAATAATTTGAGATTAGTTTAAACTCTGAAGCATGAGATTTAATATCTCTTCACAGATTTTTGTTAACAACAATAATAATTATGTCTCTGGATATACCTGGTATCTATATAAACATCAAATCTCTTTTTGAAAGTTTCAGTTCTTGACCTCAACAACTTTCTGTGGCAATGAATTCCACAGTCCAATTGCACATTTTGTGCAAAAGTATATTTTATTCAGTTTTGAATTGCCATATTTTAATTCTAGGGAAGTGGAAGTGCAAATAAGGCCAAAGAGAGATTTGTTTTGGGTGAATTGACTTGACTTCTATATAAAGACCCTTCAAAAAGTTAACTTTTACCACACAGTGATATGACATATCTAGGATATGACAGTTATTTCTAGGTAAAGGGAAAATCTGCAGTATCTCAATTCAGTGGCGTCCACAGCCATGCATCTGCACCATTGGCAGTGGCACTGTTTTGGGGGCAGGACAAAAAGGGAAGTTTGCCCTGGGTGCTCTATTTGACAGGGACCCAAAGTGGCATTTGAACTGGTGTGCAGGGTTGCAGCACCACTCGGGTTTAGCCCAGTGGTCACATTGGCAGATGGGCCACCAGGCCAAACCTGAGTGATTCTGCAATTCCATGTGCCAGGTCACAGTGCCTGGAGTAGGGAGCTGGACCCAGCCCCATAAGACAGGACCTGAGCTGCCACTCTGGGATTAGTGCAGTTCCACTGTGTGTACCATGTGAAAAAATTCAGAGAGTACTCCTCTCTCAGATAGCGCTAGTGTAACTATTGACAAATGCAGTTGTTTTTTTTTAACAATGTGCACATGCTATGGGCCTTGTTAAGATTATGAGAGGGGCTCTCATGGTAACTGAAGAAATTAAAAGCTCTTGAACAGTAGGTGTATGAAGTTTTCCCAGGGATGTGTTTGTAAAAAGCTCTTTAGAGTCTATGGAGAATGGGCATTCACAGAAGTAGGCTGAATCTTGATGTTTCAATAATTCCTCACATTTATTTTAGTAATTACAATGAAATGCAGTTCAACATTTACAAAACAAACAAATAAATTCCAATTTTTAGTTTTGTTTGTACTATCATTCTAAAGGTGGTAGGTTCACCTTTTCATTCTGATGAAATGGCTGAAGAACCACAACCTGCCCCAGTGGCTAGCTTTCCCTCATTTCTGTTGGTGAGTAAAATCTCATTTTAAAAAGTGATTTTCCCATAATACTTTGCCCAAAAGGGAGAGGAAAACAAAAACTTTCTTCCAGCGTTTGTTCTGTGGAGACTTTATTGAGTCTTAATTGACTCACTACACAGAATTCTCTTCAGGATCTGAGACCTTTTACCCACCCTGCAAACCACTCAGGGTTGTGTGAGATATTGTATCTCCTGAGAAATGGGAGAAAATAATTTACAACTCATACAAAAGAGATGTGACAGAATTGAGATGTCCAATTGACCTGAAACTGAAATGTATTTACATAATCTACAGTTTAAGAGTGTGTGAAATTTCAGGCCAAAATGTTTGGGAACAAATTCAGGATTCAAGTTGAAACTATCTTCAGAAATAGATCCCAATCCTGCTCTGTATCTGAGTGAAGATCCATTACATCAATGGAACGTTAGGTGGGTACAAAGATCAGCTAGCTCATGAGGATCATATTGTAGGATTTGGTCCTTAACTGTGGTGTCACAATATTTCGAACATATTAAATGTTTCATATGTTATATTAAATGTAACAAAGGACTGGCAAAAATATTCCATTTTTAATTCTATCAACACAATCATATAAATGGAGGAAAAACAATGAATAATTTCAGGAATAGATGTATGTTATTAACCTGATTTTCAGCCAAGTACCTACCCAACCTCCATTTCCGTGGACACAGTTTTGTGCTGATGAATAACTTTACCCATAGAGTTAACAACTGGGCATCTAATGCCCCGATGAGCAGGAGCTAATATATGTAGTTGTTTAAGGGGGCAAAATATAGATTCAGTTATTTATGGTCACAATTTCTGACCACAAAATAAGAAACTTAGAAAAATAGGGATACAAGAACACTGTGTAACAAAGACTCCCCCCCACCACGTCAATGCTCTATGTTACACTGTACTTTTTTAATAAATAAATTTGCTGAACTCTTTTCTCCATGCATAAATTGAGATTGTGCATTATGCGATAGTACCAGCAACTATTGTTGCTATTGAGAAAAAAAAGCCCTACAGCCATGCCATCAACTAGCTCTGATCCATTCAAGTCAATAGAATTGTTGCCAATGACTTCAATTGTTCTAAGATGAAGTCCATAGTGGTATGACTTGACCACCCAGTAATAGTACTATTAGCATGTCTCATTCTCCTCTGTACTTTCAAGTTTCAACAGCTATGAATATGTCTTTCTCATTGAAGAAGTGTAGGCATTTTTTTTTCCATTATGAAAAAGTAAAGCTTATGTGGATAAATAATGAAATAGTGATTGGAGCAGGTAGACTGGATCCTGGGCTTCCCAAGTGCAAGCCCTAACCACTGGATTACAGTCATTCTCACTTTCTCTGACCTAATGGCTGTTCTACTGTACATAGACACTAAAATAGCCATTAGGCCAGCCAGAGAGAGAGAGAGGGGATGACACTGTGTAGCACATTGGCTAAGGCCCCCGCCTGGAGGGGTTCAGTCTTTCATTATTTATCCACAGTGGAATATCTTTACCAGGAGAGATTGGGGGAGCCCCACATTAGCGTATCCTATATCTCAGTGGTTAAAGCACTCTCCTGAGAGGTGAGAGACCCCTGTTCAAATCCTTTCTTCCCCTCTGGCAGAGATGGGGGGAATTGAATTGAATTGAACCTCCCAAGCTGGAGTAAAATTTACAAGGAGGAAGGACTCACCATCACCAAGTGCTCCAATCACTAGGATAAAAGCTAGAAGATGGATATCACCACTACTTCCTCTGGACAGGTTTTGAATGGGACTTGAACCAGTAAGCACTTCTGAGTATGCGTATTGGATTTGGCCCAGCTCAATACTTAGGTAGCCAAACACCATTCTTTCTCCACCTGGGAGACAAGTATCTGGATGCTTAGAGTGAGGCAGCTGTGTGCATGCTCAGAGGAAGAGACATAAATGCTGAAAGAATTTTTACTCTGAAAACAGGTTTCACATGAGTTTGGGTGCCAACAGCATTTGATGGGAGTTTTGTAGACCACAGTGGAGCCAAAACTGGGACTAAGGTGCCTAAGTTGCTTTGTCGATCTGGTCCACAGTGTTTAGAAATTGACTAAATCCCTTTAAATTGCTTGTGAGCTCTCCAACCCTCCCTGTAACAGGCCTTGCATGATATGCATAATTAGTAAACATGATTATTTGGATCCTTGTCTGGGTGGATTCTTTACATAACTTATATAATATAAGAGACACAATAGGATATCATTAGATATGTTGAGTGTTTTAATATTTCCCTTGAACTTGAAACACATTTCCCATGGAAAATGTTTGATTTCCTAGTTACCGTTATGCAACAAAAAGTTTATTCATATTTCAGTAAAAGTTCTTTTAAAATCACAGGTTCGTGAAACAAAGTATATTGTGAGTTTTATACTTTCTGAAACTTAGAAGTGACAAATATGCTCCATACAACAAAAAGATTAAAACAATTTTTATTTCTTTCTTGCCTTTCAGGTATGATTATTTATTAAATGATTAAATAGCTCAAAAGCTTCTCTCTTTCACCAACAGAAGTTGGTCCAATAGAAGATATTACCTCATCTACCTTGTCCATCTAAGCAGCATGTTGTCAGTTTTCTTCATCAGAAAGTGAGCAGTGTTGGTTCTTTTTAATTTGTTTCACAGAAAGTCATTTCAAAAGTCAAAAGAGTAAGAGTCAATACTTTGTTTATGTTTTTTAATTTTGAAATCCTTTCCCTGATAAAAAGATAATCAGTCTATGTGCAAACATTGACCTGCCTGTTCATTAACTTTTATACATTCAAGATTTATTTTCCATTTACATCAGAAATACTGTACAAGAAGCAGCCAGATAAGAAAGTAACTACTTTGTTATTATACAAGGTCAGCATGTTTTGTTAGTTTTTTTGCTTGTCTCACTCCAATAACAATAAAACTAGATTGATAATCTTAGATTTTAGACAACAGCCTCTTTGTAGAAAAAGAGATGGGACACACCCATAATCCATGTCCAAGTATTCTAGAACTTTGAGAACATGTTCATCCAAAGCATGATGCGGATTCAAATGTTGTAGCTCTGTCCTTGGGACTTGGAGCTGTAACAAAGGCAATTTATACCAATCATCAGTCTACATTTCAATGCATTCTCAATACAAGAGAAAACACACACTAAACTGGCTTTGATATATGAGAAGAAGATCAGTTAAAAAATAAAGTGAAAACAATGTACTGGCCTTCTATGGTGTATTTTTTATTAGTTCTTACTTTCAGTCTCTTGAATTGATTGATCATTGCAGCGCTAGGTGGTAATAAGAAACTATACCAATAGTTAGTCAAGTTTATCCTCACAGAGGAGAACATATGATTCAGATATTATTTTCCCATTCTATTTTATTAGAAACTTACTTTTGCCATTAGAGCACATTATGGAAAAAAGAAACAAAAACATTGCAGATGTAGCACTGACTTTGGTGAAACAGATGTTTGGGAATGTCAATGCTGAACCTCTAATTATAATTAAATGCTGTTATACCAGTTCTCTATAAAGACTGCAGCAATTAAAATCTATTTTAAAAAGATTTACCTTTTCTTGTATAAAATGTTCAGTATTTTTGTTTTTTAAAACTAGACTGGGCTGTTGTGCCCTGAAAAGTTTGAAGAGCTTATTCTGGAGTAATATTTGGTTTCTACATTCAGGGCTAGCTCCAGCATTTTTGCTCCCAAGCTCTACTGCGCCACTTTATTCTTCGGCAATTCAGTGGCAGCGGGTCCTCCCCTTTGACAGGGACCGAGTGACACACCACCGAATTGCCGCTGAAGAGCTGTATGTGCTGCCCCCTTTCTGGTGGTTGCCCCAAGCAACCCTGTATACATTTACATACAAGCTTAAGACGGTGAGTATGCAATCATACTCACATTAGTGTAATTCAGGAGTGTAACACGGGCTACCGCATTCCAAGCACTCCCTCATGGACAGAAGTCCGTCTACAGCACCTTGCCTCTGTTTTCCCCATTTTCAGGAACTTATAAGAACTCACTCACTTCAAAGGTAGTTCAAACAATCCCCTCCTAGGGTTCGGTTTATGGAGTCTTCAGGTGCACACTGCGCCATTCTGCCCCAACCCCTGTTCAATGGCTCTCTCCTATAATCCAAAATAACACAAAGTCTTTGAAAAATAGAACACAAAATCAGCCTCCATTCCAGCTTCAGATGGGCACTATCCCATCTCCCTGAGGGACTGTTTCTGCTGCCAGGAACCTCCTGCCTGAAGTTTGCCATTCTTCACAGGCCTTTAAAGCTTAGTCTTTGATGTCTCTATAAGGCCTCCTGGCCTGAAGAACTTTCCTCACTCTCTCCTGCTTCTTGAGCTCTTCCCTGCTGACTCAGGCCCCTAAAGGAGCCTTCTTGCTCCCTGTAGTGTCTACACACATAGCTGCAGTTTCCATAGCTTGTCCTTTTCCTTCCAGCAACTTCCTTCTCCTGTTGTATTGGAATCATCTGATTCCTCTCAGAGAAGTTCATCCTGTAATTAGGGTTAATTTAGCCTAGTGGTGGGCAACCTGCGGCCCACGGGCCACACGCAGCCCGTCAGGGTAATATGCTGGTGGGCCGTGAGACTGTTTATTTATATTTGCACAGCCGCCCGCAGCTCCTAGTGGCTGTGGTTCCCCATTCCCAGCCAATGGGAGCTGCGGGAAGCGGTGCAGGCTGCGGGGATGTGCTGGCCACTGCTTCCCGCAGCTCCCATTGGCTGGGAACTTTTGACTATTAGCTTCTAATAGATGTTTGAAAAATTAATGTGTCCCAATATCAGAATGTCATCAGGCATTCAGACAAATATCTGCCTGAAGACCAATATGGAACACCTGCACTCTATCAATTTAATTCTAATCTAATCTCCAAGGGTGAAAATAAAAAGTAACCTCCATTTAAGTCAGTGAAATCAGCCATGTAAAACAGGAGGAAGTCTGAGCAGGTTCAGACCCATTGTTTTTAACTGCTTTGAGGATTGCAATTATAGACCCCGATTCAGCAGTAAATTGTTTGTTTGTAGGTAGGTTGTTATGCCTGCATAGAACCCCATTGACCTCCATTGCAGGATCAGGTTCATTAAGAACTTAAGAACAGCCATACAAGATCAGATCAAATATCCATCTAGTCTAGCATCTTGTCTTCTGATAGTGGCCAATGCCAGGTGCTTCAGAGGGAATGAACAGAACACGTAATCATCAAGTGATCCAGCCCCTGCTACCCATTCCCAGAATCTGGCAAACAGGCAAAGTGAGTTTATCAGATACACAGCTAGCTATATCATGACAAAATTATTGTAAGCCAATTTGCTTAAAAACTTTCATATTCCATGAGGTTGTTAAAGGCACGACCTTTATTCATTCTAAGTTATCCCCAAGTGCACCACCTAGGAAGCAAATTGAGACCATGATCTCTCCACAAGCTCTGTGTAAATAAATGTGTTCATTTCAAACAATATATTTGTTAGAATACTTTCAGGCATTCTGCAAAGTAACCTAATTGCTTACCAGATGAGATGTCACTGATTCAACAACTTGTGATTCATACCATCATTTTGATATGACTCTGGTAAATTTTTCTCATTTTCCAGTGGTTCATAAGCACAACCAAAATCTGAATGCTCATTAGGCTTGTGCCATCTCTAAAGGGAATTGAAAACATGCAGTATTAGAAATACACATCCATCTACAGGAATACTGCATAGCACAATACATCTTCTTACTCTTATAGATTTCAGTCTTTGATGGTTCATGCTAGGCTGTTGTTCATCTTTATGAACAATTAAAAACAATTTTAAAAAAATGAAGAAAAATCAAGTACTGTCATACCCATTCTGTATGATTCATCATATGATCGAATCTATTATACAGCCTACCCTCCTATCATATGAAAATCAATATTGTACACAAGTGATTTATAAATAGAGAGCTAAGGGCCTAATTCTAATCTTCATTTCAGTGACATTACTTCTGATTTACAGCAGGATAAATGAGATCAGAATAAGGGCCACAGATGGCTATAAGATTGATTAGTGGGTAAAAATACATATTTAATTATTTGTAATCTACCAAGCATTGTGATCTAAACTGCATTCAGGGCCGGCTCTACAGTTTTCGCCGCCCCAAGCAGCACGCCGAATTGCTGCCCTGGGCGGCAGGGGGCAGTCCGTGTGCCCTTAGGGCGGCAGGCGCATTTCTCTGGCTGTGGCAATTCGGCAGCAGCTTCTATGTTTAGCTGAAGCCGTCGCGGAAAGCTAAACATAGAAGCTGCTGCCGAATTGCCGCCACTGCGAAAATGCACCTGCCGCCCTAAGGGCACACGGACTGCCCCCACTGTCCGTGGCGGCAATTCGGCATATTGCTTGGGGACAAAACAAGGGGGACTGCCGCCCTTTGCAGATTGCCACCCCAAGCACGAGCTTGGAATGCTGGTGCCTGGAGCCGGCCCTGACTGCATTTAATCTATCTGGATAAAATTGACTCCTGCTCAGAGTGTCAGTACAAGGCCTATGCATCACTGGAGTAGAGGGGCATGACCAAGGGGGGGGGAGCTCCCCCCCCCATAATCGTTGGGGACACAGAACTTATCCAGCCCTGGGCCCCAGAGGCAGGGAAGAGCAAGCTCCTCCTGGGCCTAGGGTTGGGGAGGGTAGAGGAAGTTCCTGTCAGGGACAGGAGAGGGAGGAAAGGGCTCCTCCTAGGGTCAGCTGGGGAGGGTGGGGGGAAGTCAGAATGTGGCCCCCTCAAAGGGTCAAATTTAAATTGGTGGAGCAGAAGGACAAGAAGTATGGTCTAGTGGTTATGGCCTATGACTTGAGAGACTTAGGTTCAAGTCCCTGCTCTACCACAGACTTCCTGTACTATGTTGGACAAATCACTTAGTCTGCCTGTGTATCCATTCCCTAGCCATAAACAAATGGGAATAATAGAACTCCCCTAACTCATGGGGTGTGTCAATAACCTTAGTCCCAGATCTGGACCTTAGCGTCCAAAATATGGGGGTTAGCATGAAAACCTCCAAGCTTAGCTACCAGCTTGGACCTGGTACTTGCTGCCACCACCCAAAAAATTAGAGTGTTTTGGGGCACTCTGGTCCCACTGAAAAACCTTCCCTGGGGACCCCAGGACCCAAATCCCTTGAGTCTCACAACAAAGGGAAATAATCCTTTTTCCCTTCCCCCCTCCAGGTGCTCCTGGAGAGATACACAGACACAAGCTCTGTGAATCCAAACAGAGTGACTCCCCCTCTCTGTTCCCAGTCCTGGAACAAAAAGTACTTTCCTCTTCACCCAGAGGGAATGCAAAATCAGGCTAGCCACTTCAACACACACAGATCTCCCCTGATTTCTTCCTCCCACCAATTCCCTGGTGAGTACAGACTCAATTTCCCTGAAGTAAAGAAAAACTCCAACAGGTCTTAAAAGAAAGCTTTATATAAAAAAGAAAGAAAAAATACAAATGGTCTCTCTGTATTAAGATGACGAATACAGGGTCAATTGCTTAAAAGAATATTGAATAAACAGCCTTATTCAAAAAGAATACAAATCAAAGCACTCCAGCACTTATATTCATGCAAATACCAAAGAAAAG
Organism: Gopherus evgoodei; assembly: GCF_007399415.2. Taxonomy (NCBI): domain Eukaryota; kingdom Metazoa; phylum Chordata; order Testudines; family Testudinidae; genus Gopherus; species Gopherus evgoodei. Next base: position 128,915,901 of record NC_044322.1, read on the forward strand.
AAACCATATAACTTACTATCTGATCTCTTTGTCCTTACACTTAGAAACAGAAGATTAGAAAACAGAACTACTTCTCCAAAGCTCAGAGACAGCAGGCAGCCAGAAAACAAAGACTCAGACACTAACTTCCCTCCACCCAAAGTTGAAAAAATCCGGTTTCCTGATTGGTCCTCTGGTCAGGTGCTCCAGGTGAAAGAGACATTAACCCTTAGCTATCTGTTTATGACAGGATGTTCTGAGGATAAATATACTAAAGATGGCAATGTACTCAGACACTACGGTGATGGGCACCCTGCAACTTACCTTAGAGACAAACTCTCAAAATAAGGATTTGGTGGGACTTAAGTAGTACATAGTCTGTGTGCTGTTCCACTGTATAGGAGTGAATTTCACTGCATATGATTTGCTATCTGAAATAATGTAAAATAGTGTATTCTCTTTTAAATTATCTGTTCAATCCTAACAGTATTGTATCAAATGAAAAGGTGCTGTGATACGGAACAATTCTTTAGAAAACACAGAATATGTGGAAAAGGGTAAAAGATAATGAACTAATGAAATAGCAATAGCTTGAATATTAAAGTAACATTCTTTTGATACCCACTACCCCTCTGTGTGTACATACACACCCTATTTTAATGCATTCAGAAAATGTTGGGGTTTGGTTTCACATAAAGATATAGAAATGAGTTAACAAACCATGAAAGTATTAAACTGAGTTGGAAAATGTTTTTTCTTCTACACAGGAAGGTTAAGTAATGATAAGATGGTATCATCCTTGTTCCAAGAATTAGGTAGTTGGGGTTGGAATTTTGTGTGAGTAATGTATCCATTTCCACAGTGGAACACGTGGTCTCTACCAAAGCATGTCACACTTTCCTTACTAGGTGTACAAAGGTCACTTCGGAAGGGCAGAATTCCTATTTTCTCTCAGCAACTTAGGTTAATCATGCTATTTAAGTCATTTTCTGCCTTCAGTTACACCTCTGCAAAACTCCTGAAATCAAGGCTTCCACGAATGTCCAGAAGTGCAGAACTTGCCATTATATTTTTATTAATAATGTAACAAAGTATTGATTTACCAGTACACATAAAAATAAAAGGAATCTTGCCTTACATAATTTATTCTGCACATTACTTGAACAGCATATACAGTGTAGATTAAATAATTATTTTATAATTTTTGCAGCATAAGAATAGGTAATCCCACTATAACACAATACTCATTGTAACACTGAAAAAGCAATTAGTCTTGTACTTTCCTTAACTCCCTTGCTGAGTCCTATAATCATATATTCACCTACTTATTTTCATCTGCACCATCAGATACAGTAAAAGTCCATGGTTAATTTGATTATACTATGTTTTGATTCATGTCCAAAATTCACTGAAGTGTTACTCTAATAAAGTTATTACAATGGATTTTCATAATTTTGGAGAAAGAAACTGTAGGACAGAGCCAGCCAGAGACTGAAGCTGGCAGGGCAGCTTCACAAAGCAATTCAACTACATACTGCTTCTTTTGTGAAGGAAGGGGGTAACATGGGGGCCAGCTGATGCCACCCATCTTCCCCATTACTCCCCAGGTCAAGAGCTGGGCAGGGGAGACATTACTCTAGGAGCACTAGGATCTATGTGGTGTCCCTCATTCCTTCCAGCCATGTAGTCACTGGGAAAGAAATTAAAGAGAGGAGCCAGTCGGACACTGAAGCTGGCACAGCAGTTGCTTAAGCAGGGACTGAAAGACACCGATCATGTCTTCAGTCTGCTTTCTGCAGTTTTCACCCTGAACATTGTCCACGGTGCAGATTGGCTATCTGCTCTTACCCCTCCACCCCATTCCACATCATCACTAATCTCCTCCCTTCCTCTATGTTTCTATCGAGTTAATCCTACTATGACCCCATTGAAAGGTTTTAAATAACAAAATGAAAATCACAAAACTAATAAGATGTTTGCTGCCACCCCACTGTTTACTAGGGCCGGATTTACACCTTAATGTCTTATGCATCCCTAGGCACATTGACAACAGCACTCCCCCTTCCCCTCACCGTCCCCGCCCCCACAGCTGACCTTTGTGTCATACATAGTTTTAGAGAGGTAAGGTTTTAGAAAATGCTGGCGCCCATAGACATATGCCTACTGTGCCTAATTGGAAATCCAGCCCTGCTGTTTACACTGCTTGTATCTTATACCCCTACACCTCATCTATTTAGAATTTAAGTTCTTTGGGCAAACACTGTCTCTTATTCCATGTTTGTACTTGCAATGGGGCCCTGTTCTCAGTTGGTCCCTAGGCACTGCCGCAACCTGATAAATAATCATAATTATTTTAAACTTTATTTTCTTAAATCAATATCATCATGATTCTTAACATATAAATGCAAAATTATATATGAATAAGGGAAAATTGTTTTGTTCTAGTATTAGTATGCTGTCCTCTATAAAATAACAACAAGAATGGCTTTGCAAAAATATTCCAAAATTTATAATATTTGTTTTAGTCTACTAACTGTCATGTGCTTTCTTATATAAGAGGGGTAGCCATGTTAGTCTGGATCTGTAAAAGCAGCAAAGAATCCTGTGGCGCCTTATAGACTAACAAACGTTTTGGAGCATGAGCTTTAGTGGGTGAACACCCACTTCGTCAGATGCATGTAGTGGAAATTTCCAGGGGCAGGTATATATATGCAAGCAAGCTAGAGATATCGAGGTTAGTTCAATCAGGGAGGATGAGACTCTGTTCTAGCAGTTGAGGTGTGAAAATCAAGGGAGGAGAAACTGGTTTTGTAGTTCGCAAGCCATTCACAGTCTTTGTTTAATCCCGAGCTGATGGTGCCAAATTTGTAGATGAACTGAAGCTCAGCAGTTTCTCTTTGAAGTCTAGTCCTGAAGTTTTTTTGCTGCAGGATGGCCACCTTAAGGTCTGCTATAGTGTGGCCAGGGAGGTTGAAGTGTTCTTCTACAGGTTTTTGTATATTGCCATTCCTAATATCTGATTTGTGTCCATTTATCCGTTTCCGTAGAAACTGTCCAGTTTGGCCAATGTACATAGCAAAGGGGCATTTCTGGCATATGATGGCGTATATTACATTGCTGGACGTGCAGGTGAATGAACCAGTGATGGTGTGTTCATTTGCAGAACAGTTGCTGTTATCAAAACTTGAAGTACAGGATAATGTTAATGAGGGTTGGGTGCACATATAAAAATTGAGGCTGTCGATTAATCACACTGTTAAACAGCAGAATACTAACTGAAATTTATTAAATATTTTGGATGTTTTTCTACATTTTCATATATATTGTATTCTGTGTTGTAATTGAAATCAAATTATATATTATTTTTATTACAAATATTTGCACTGTAAAAATGATAAAAGAAATAGTATTTTTCAAATCACCTCATACAAGTACAGTAGTTCAACCTCTTCGTCATGGAAGGGTAACTTAGAAATGTAGATTTTTTTGTTACATAACTGCACTCAAAAACAAAACAATATAAAACTTCAGAGCTTACAAGTCCACGCACTCCTACTTCTTGTTCAGCCAATTGCTAAGACAAAACATTTGTTTACATTTACAGGAGATAATGCTGCCTGCTTCTTATTTACTATGTCACCAGAAAGTGATAACAGGCATTTGCATGGCACTTTTGGAGGCAGCATTGCAAGATATTTACGTACAAGATATGCTAAACATTTGTATGTCCATTCATGAATGCCCAACATTCATGCTTTGGCCACCATTCCAGAGGACATGCTTCCACGCTGATGACACTCTTTTAAAAAATAATGTGTTAATAAAATTTGTGACTGAACTCCTTTGGGGAGAATTGTACATCTGCTGCTCTGTTTTATCCACATTCTTCCATATAGTTCATGTTATAGCAGTCTCGGATGATGACCCAGCACATGTTCTTCATTTTAAGAACACTTTCGCTGCAGCTTTCAGAAAATACAAAGAAGATACCAATGTGAGATTTCTAAAGATGTTTACAGCACTCTACCCAAGGTTTAAGAATCTGAAGTTCCTTCCAAAATCTGAGAAGGATGAGGTGAGGAGCACAATTTCAGAAGTTTTAAAAGAGCAATACTCTGATGCAGAAACTACAGAACCCCAACCACTCCCCCCCACACACACACAAAAAATCAACTTTCTGCAGGTGGCATCAGACTCAGATAATGAAAATGAACATGTGTCAGTTCACGCTGCTTTGGATTGTTATCAAGCAGAACCCGTCATCAGCATGGATGCATGTTCCCTGGAACATCTTTAGTGCATCTGGCATATAAATAGCTTTCCACATCGGCTATAAGAGTGCCATGAGAATGCCTGATCTCACTTTCAGGTGACACTGTATACAAGAAGTGGGCAGCACTACCTCCTACAAATGTAAACAAATGTGTGTCTGAGCGATTGGCAGAACAAGATTTGCAGGGTCTAAAATTTTTACATTCTGCATTTGTAACTTTAAATTTCATGATAAAGACATTGCACTACAGTACTTGTATTAGATGAATTGAAAAATACTATTTATTTTGTTGGGGGTTTTTTCAGTGCAAATACTTGCCATCAAAAATAAATATAAAGTGATCACTGTACACCTTGTATTCTGTGTTATAATTGAAATCAATATATTTGAAAATGAAGAAAATATCCAAAAATATTTAAATAAATGGTATTATATTATTAACAGTACAATTAATCGCATGATTAATTGTGATTAATTTTTTTAATCGCTTGACAGCCCTAATAAAAATACATATATGTATACATACAGGGTAATAAAATATATATCTGTCCTCAGTTAATACTGTTCCTTCAGTATTAATGAAATGTTCCATTCAGAAATAAAAAGTTCCAAAGATCACCAGTGAAAAATGATAGGAATAGGATTTGTTGGACCGATATGTACTAGTAAATTAAAGTTTTTCTATGAAAAATGACTACAAACAATGGCATAATGAGGTTCCATGTTAAGTGTCTGTGAGTGACCTTCAGATCAAACATTATTAAGTTAATATATAAAAGGATATTTATATTAATTGTCAGTCTGAAGTGGAAGAGTGTAGGTGAATGTATGTTCTTCCATGCATCACCAACACTCATGCATCATTAAAAATAATAAAGGTTCTGTAGGCCCAATCATACTTTTATTTACACTTGTGCAGCCCAATTATTTTCAATTTATTTGCATAATTGTTTGAAATTGACAGCCTAATAATGGACAGAGTTGGAATTATGCTATTGTAGATGTTCAAGAGGAGCTTTTGAAATATGCTTTTTGGTTTGTTTTGTTCATAAAATGTCACCATTCCAAGTGTATTCTTTCCATATTAACAGAATACAAAGCAATTAACATTTGAATTATCAAAAAAATAACAAATTATAGATGTTCAAATTAATTCTCTAAATTTGATGAGGGGCAGTTCTCATTTCTTCTTACCTTCAAATTACCTCATTTACATAACTTCAGATTGCACAGTATTAAATTGTATTTGTATTCTACCAGCCATAGTACTAACAGTTCCAAAATAAATCTGCCTATGGTACTTAAGTAATTATGAATCAGTTGCAAATTCCTTTCTTAAAAACACACTATTTTATATTTGTTTGATATTATATTCCAGAAAATGAAAAAAAAATGCATGCATTACCAGCTTCTTTTTTTTCTGTTTACAATAGTATAAATTTCAAATAACTACATTGAAGTCAGTGAATTTATTGCATGTGCAGAAGTGTAGCTAAGATAAGAATTTGGCCCTTTGCGTATTTGGATGAAGCCCACCCATTTCTATGTTTTTTGGTATAAGTCTGTATCACTTAGTTTGGAGCACATTAAGCCCCCATGATATGGAATTAAATTGCTGACAGCTAACCAGATTCTGGATAGTTTATTCCTCTGTATTGGTAATTATAGTATTGTAAAAGCATACTACCTCACACCTATTTTGGATAAAGTTCTCAAAGCATCTTACAAATATTTATTCTTTCTCACAACACCCTGTGAGGTAAGTAAAGGTCATTTAGCTCAGGAAATGAAGAGGAATTCTATATTGTGATCATCTAGTATGACCTCTATAACACTGTTCCCCAAAATAATTCCTGGCACATATCTTTAAAAAAATGATCTTGATTTAAAAGTTGTCAGTGATGGAGAATCTCCATGGCCCGTGGTAAATTGCTCCAATGGTTAATTACTCTCACCATTAAAAAAACTGAAACTAAATAATAATTTAGAGACTGATGTTTCAACCACTTATATGCACAATAACCTTACTTACATGACTAGCCCCACTGAAGTCAATAGTATTGCTCACAGTAGTAAACACTATCCCAAGGAAGAGGTATTTGTTAGATTAGGACATTACTTAAGAGTTGGATTTTGGAGAAGAAAGTAGGATTATTCTTACTCTTACAAATTGCGCCCTTCAATTTTTGTGACCCAATTCTCAACTGTATCACACAACTTTTATGCTCCCTTCTCTTCCCTACTAGCACAGGGTAGGTGTTTCAAGTACAGATTGTTGCCATTTTTCATAGTAAAAATGTTTCAAATCAAAATTTGCTTTTTGAAAAAAAGCAGTGTCAGGAAAACTTTTCAAGTTTTTGAAATGTTCTGATATTCTATCAAAATCAATCATTTCTGTATTTATGTTCTTGCTCTTTTGTCCCCCTCTTTTCTTTTCCTCACCACTTTGCCTTTTGTTGTAATAGCATGCATGAGGTCTAGTTTATTCTTCTTCACTTGTAACTTCACGTAACTTTTTCAGATCTTCTATTTTGGAAAATGTACAAGGAAATTCCATTTTCCAGAAAGCTCTGCTGAGAATAGACAGATACCATTGTCTTCAACTGCAGTTGTCAATTCCCAGCACTGCTGAAAATTTCTTTAAGAGTATAGGTATGGATTTTAGAAACTTTACTTTGGCACACAAGTTGGTAAAATTTTGCTGTTAATTCAAAATAATGAATTTAAATAGTGATTTTCAAATCACTGTGAAACATTCTTGAGGCAAGGATGCATTTCAAAGCAGTCCATCATGCTTTAGCTGATCAGTTACCACTGACATTAATAGGAGTTATACAGCTAAATCCCTGTGCACACCTTTGAAAATTTACCACAAAGTGTCTCCATTAATCACATTAATCACATCACTCTTTGCATAGAAGTAACACTCAGCTGTTTTTTTATTAAGATAGCACAGCTCACTTTAAATATTAATCCTCTTCTATCAGGTACCGTATAGAGACCTTCCCTTGGACAATTGTTTGCTATGAAACCCCAAATTAATTCAAATTAGCTTAATCTTATTGGAAGGCCAGGAAAAAGTGGCATGTGCCTTAAAACCAGCAGAGAAAACCAAAGATATTTTATATTTTGCTTGTTTCATATTAACAATAGTCTCATATGATATAAAGTTTTTTCACTGGCTTTTGCAGTTAATTTAAATAATAATTTAATTTCTTGTTTTGTACATCACAAATGAAGATGATCACTCAGGGTAAATCTGCACTGCATAGCAACCCTGAGAACTTATACCTGCAGACCCATACTTTCCAAACTCCTTCTTGAGCATCCACACTGCATTGTTATGTGAGCCTCAGAACTGTGCCAATGTGTCCATACTGTGCTATGCAGACACAAATTGGATGCTGTGTTTTTGGGGGTATATCCTAGGGTTCTTAATGCCCTTTATATCTGTAGCTGCTCTAGGATTTGGACCATGGTGTATTGTGGGAGAACTTGTCTGTCCATCTTGACTGGAAGTTCTCTTAGCCCACCAAGATATCCAGTGAAGCCATTTCTGAGTCTGTGCACTCCCTGTAACATGGATCCAGCACCAGTTGAAGAACTGCTCCAGCTCATGCTTTCCCTGGTATTTCAGGGTTCTGGCAGAGCATCTATGAGATGCTCACAGACATTTTGGCAGTGCATTTGTCCTACTAGAAGAAATTCTCAGAAGGGTGCACTATTGGACCGGCACTACTGGAGCAGGGCCAAAAGGACAGAGTGGCAGGATCCCATCATCATGTGGACCTGGGATGATCAGCAGTGGTTCCAGAATTTTCACATGAGAAAGCGCAGGTTCCTGGAGACCTGTGAGCAGTTTGCCCCAACCCTCCAGTATCAGGACTCATGCATGAGGCTGGCCATGCCAGTTGAGAAGCAGGTCATTATAGCCAGCTCAAAGCTGGCTACCTCAGACAGCTACAGGTCTGTGGCTAACAAGCTTCAAGAGACCCAAGTCAACTGTGGGGTTGTTGTGCCAGAAGTTTGTGAGGTGATTAGGACTGTGGTTTACCCAAAAGTGGTGGGCATAAAAAGTGTTCCTGAAATAATTGTTGGCTTTGAGAGAATAGGTTTCCAAAGCTGTGCTGGGGCTTTCAATGCCACTCCTGTGCCCAGAGTTTCTCCTCCACAAGGAGCACATAATTTATTTGGCATATGAAATCTGGTCAAGCCAAGCCACAGCATTCTTATAAACGATGTTCAAGGCACAAAGACCTACAGGAAGCTGGGTTATTTTGCAGTCCTCAACAATATGTGTCATAGTTTGTGGCTGTCTATGTTGACAGAGTGGACTATCTTTAAAACACCACTGAAATTATGCTGCAGTACAAATGTCTGGTACAAAACTGGTTCACAAGGCTCCAAAGAGGACAGTGGACTGGCATTCATGATGTGTCCCCCATAAGTACCCAGCTGTTGCTTATCTGAGGTTTGGAGAAATGGATGATCCAACTAGCAGATCAAAATCAAACTCAGTCAGCCAGGTTCTGGCAATGATTTTCTAGTCATTGGTCCAGCATGTAAGGTCTTCCAACTGAATATTGAAGGATTGTCTGCTGCCAAGTGGGAACTTCTTGGTGTTCTGGCAACGGAAGTTCTAGATGACATAATTTGTGTACAGAAAATTCCCATTGCACTGAATGAAGCATGTCAGTTTAAGGAGTACATGAGCACATAAACTGTAAAGGGTACTACTCCATCATTATGCAGACCCTACTTAATCACAGAGACAGCTTCATGGACACCAGCATCAGATTTCTGGATGGGTACTTGATGACAGGATTCTCCAGAGATTGTGACTACCTTCATTGACAAGTTGTGGCGTTATTCCCTTCAAATGACATTGTTATAAATGGACTTCCCGTCCCACTGTTGTTGTAGGGGACCCCACATACCCCTTTCTGCCATAGCTTAGGAAATCATACTATAAACTCAGAAAGTCTGAAAAAAAGAAGGTTCAATTACATGCACAGTAAATGTAGGATGATGGTGGAATGTGAAAAGGTGAATCATTGTGCCAGGACTGGATTGCTGGAATGGTACACATAACCAGAAAGTGTACCTATCATTATTGGGGCAGGATCTGTATGTGCAAGGAAAACCAGGGATGCTTTCTACACCTGCATAATGAGTTTTCAAGGTGACATGGATGAGGGGGAAATGACATAATATAATTATGCTTTATAAAAAACTATTGATGTACCTCACTCAATTTATGGATTACTGTGATGAACTTTTGTGAATTTTGTTATGCATTTTATAAAAAAACCTATTAATTTATCTCAATGCACAGCTAATGGATTACTGTGATGTAGTATATTTCTACTGATAATAAAATCTGATCATACAACCTTGTTTGCAGATTGAACACTTTATTTTAAACATGATTGTACATAAGACATATCAATTTGACCGACCAGCTGACATCAAGATGTAAAAGACAGTTAATCAAACAATACATATTCAGAAACTAAATGAAAAAGTTCAAAATGGCCAAACTATATACACTATCACCATATCAGTTTCATTGTTTATGTGACTGCGTCCCCCCTGTGATCCTGTTCTCCCTGGCCCTTAAACAACATTTTGCACATATGGACTGTGGTAGAACAAGAGTAGAGGAACATAGAGGATATATTTGACTGTTTCATGTTCTGCCCATTGCCTGGCCATGGACCAGCCAACACCAGAATTTTCAAAAGGCTGCATAGGCTGCAAGACATGGTAGCATGGAGAGGACTTAGCATGTGGAGAAGGAGCTGTAACCTGCAGCCTGGTGGCCATGAAATTGAGCAACCTCTTGAACAACTCCTGCTTCTGCTCTCTGTCATCTTTGCTCAACTGTCTCGCTAGCTCCAGAAACTGCACTACTTTTCTCATGCTGGGCAGCATGTCTCTCTTCCTTGACTTCTTTCCTTCTTGTCTGTCTAATAATACAGGTATTAATTGGGTTTGCCCAAAATGCCCTGCATCAATTCATCCCTGACTCTCTTCCTTCTTGTACGCTGCTTGAGAGTCCACTCCTTCAGCTTCCTGGTTCTCTCTCTCTACCCAGCAGAGGTGGAAGGGCCTGCCAAGGAAAACAAAAGAGCATATTATTGTTTGACCATAAGGGGAAAAAAAAACAACCATTTTCCAGAGACTGTCACTGCACAGGTCAATTATAATTTGATTTGATTTTATGCAGGCAAAATTCATTGCCCTGTGCAGAAGCTCCTAGAAGACATGCTTCAAGCCAACACACATATCATGGTAAGATGCATGTACCAAAATCAATTAAAATCATTTCAAAATCTCCACAATTTTTCCCCTGGGAGGGAGGGGTTGCTATGAAGGATCTTGTTACTAGCTATGATTCTATAATCCTTTCCGGCAGAGCAAGCTTTAGAGGCCATAATTGTTCTGGAGATGCCTAAGTGGAAGCATGAGCTTTTATTTCAGACCAGCATCAGGGAAACATGCATTTATGTTAAGGAGATTGTTTTGGTGTACTTTAACTGATCAGCATATCTATAAATGGAGGGGTTTTGTGAGCTACAGAGGCAGCTCTAATAAATATGCCCTGCCATGGAATGCAATTTAACATCTGGATTCCTACTCCATGAAAAGTTCACATTTAGCACCTCCTGAGGAAAGGATGACAATTCATGGCAAAATCAATAAGATGCTGAGTTAGGATGAAGCCAAATACAGCCTCCTTACAAGTATCCTGCATTTCTGCACAGACACAATTAGCAATCCTGCATTAAGTACATTCTCCACTATCATTTTGATACAAAATATAGGCACTGTAGAATAAAAACTACTTTGACTCATAATGCTAATCACATCCTCTGCTACCATTTTGGATGAAAATACAGGCAGCCGAGGACAATTCAGCTATGCTGGAAGGATGGTCTGGCATGGCAGATTTCTAAGCTGTGTTGTACTTGCAGGAAAGTGAATGTAAGTTTCACAAGTCTAATACCTCTAACCCATCTTTCTAATAGTAAGCTTGTGTCTAGTAAACATTTAATGCTAAGAGATTGTTTAATTTTTTCCCATTTCCTGCCATCCATTTTGAATCCTACTTGGTGTTGGGTAGGGGGGAGGGCTGCTAGGGAAATAGCATGGCTTCTGCCCTCAATGGAAACACACTACAACCCACAGCTTGTAGTAATACTGTCATTGGGCATAACCCAGATTCCCTCCTATTCGTACATTTATAACAAAAAGTATGGTGGCCAAAACATACCAGACTCTAGCTCCAGCTCTGTCACTTCAGTTGTGGGCTGCTTCCCTGGGCTGTCTCCAAATAGACCCTGTGAATATGAACCATGGGTGTGCTGTAGCTGGTCAGGCTGCATAGCCTGATTCATGATTGATGTCAACACTAGAATTACTTTGGCTGCTTGATCTGGTGGCTGCAGGTTCTCTAGCAGTGCATCTTACTGTGATGCTGTAAACTTGCCAGCTACACTCAGCAGGTTGCCATGCAGCACTGTGGACTCTGTGCTTGCCACCATTCCCGGCACCCAATCAAATGCTTCATAGAAGAGGCAGGTATACAGGGAGTTCCTTGAGGTGTGGTTGTCATCCCTGATTTTGTGGTTATCAGTCTTGAGCCAGTTATCTTGTTCCCAGCATTTTCAGAGTTATAGTGGTTGCCTAATGCAGCCAGCCTCTCCAAGATACATTTGTAAACATACTCATTTCTTGAGCGCTTGTTGAAGTCAAATATCCTGTTCTTCTCATGCTACAGGGTTAGCAGAATCCCACTGTGGTCTTCTGGCTAGATAGCAGAGTCCATGATGTAGGCGTTCTTAGTTCTGCCCATGCAATAAGTTTAACTTATTTCCAGCTGCATAATCTTCATGTAAATGAAGGGTTAATGCCAAGCAGTGGTATTTGAATGAGGAGGTTGCTTCCAGACTGAGGGTGAAACGGTTGGGAAACACAGATCTAGGATTGTGGCATAGCATTCGTTAACTCTACAGACACAAGCTTGGTGACCAAGGCTTCAGCTATGTCAACACTACAAAAAGAGTGGGCTTGGACCTGCACCAAGGTGGGACTTGGGTCATTGACCCTAGTCCTGAGATTATTCTAGAGTGAGTCAGAAAGTTTTGTGTATGGCCAATAGGGAGGCAATGAACTTATGTGAGTGATTTGGAAAATCTGTTAGAATTTGGTAGCTATTTTACTTTTATTTCAGATTTCTTGCAAAGAACATCTTTAAACCAAGCTTTGCCAAAACTGGTATTTCAATTATTGGATATGGTCTCAAATCTGAAGAAGGCAGGGTTATTGCTGCTGATACACTCAAGAAAATACATCTCCGTACATACCTATAGATGGCAAGATGCTTTACAGACTGTATATGGCTTATGGAAAACACTTCACATGCAGTTTCAGACACTGGTTATAAAGAAAAAAAATCTTATTGACAAAAATATACACAGAATGAATGAGGCAGTAGTTATAGTACTTTGTTATAGAATCATAGAAGATTAGGGTTGCAAGGGAACTCAGGAAGTCATCTAGTCCAACACCAGCTCAAAGAAGGACCAAATCCCAACTAAATCATCCCAGCCAGGGCCTTGTCAAACCAGGTCTTAAAAACCTCTAAGGATGGGAATTCCACCACCTCCCTAGGTAACCTATTCTAGTGCTTCACCACCCTCCTAGTGAAATAGTTTTTTCCTAATATTCAATCTAGACCTTCCCCACTACAACTTGAGACCATTGCTCCTTATTCTATCATCTGCCACCACTGAAAACTGCCTAGCTCCATCCTCTTTGGAACCCCCTTTCAGCTAGTTGAAGGCTGCTATCAAATCCCCCCTCACCCTTCTCTTCTGCAGACTAAATAAGCCCAGTTCTCTCAGCTTCTCCTCATAAGTCATGTTCCCCAGCCCCCTAATCATTTTCACTGCCCTCCGCTGGATTCTCTCCAATTTGTCCACATCCTTTCTGTAGTGGAGGGGCCCAAAACTGGATGCAATACTCCAGATGTGGCCTCATCAGTGCCAAATAGAGGGAAATAATCACTTCCCTCGATCTGCTGGCAATACATGCAATGGTGTCAGTTCAGTCTTACCATACAGTAATATTGACTACTCCAGAACATTATCTAGACGAGCCTCTGAACCTATGATTTTGGGATATTTATCTCATATTTGTTAATTTACAGGATTAATAAAAAAGTGATTAGCCCCAATGACTGCTTTTTACTTGCAGCAGATGTTCAGTTCTGCATGAGGCTTTTTACAGGAAAGAATACAATTAGTTTCTAAACACAATGAGTGCTTGACATTATTCAAGATGGATTTTGAAAACTTCTTTGATCACACATACTGTACTTTGCATTAGAATTGTGTTTGGAAAATTTTGCAAAAGCATGCAGTAGAGAGAAATAATAATAATTCATTAATTCTAGATAAATTAGGGGATGGTATGATATTAGCAGAACAGCCAGGTAGTGTATTCATTCATATAGCGCTAGATATTTGAAATGTTTCTTTTATTGTGATTCCTAGTGCCATGATCATTGTTGATGTAAATGAAAACTGCAGGGGCTGCAAATACATTGTCCCCAAGTTACAGGTAGTCTGGTTCAAATTTTTTGAGACCATGATGCCTTGTCAAAATCATGCATCTAAATTGCCCAGTTATATTTATACGCAAGGCAACCAGAATTGGATTGGAAACTCCAGCAGAAACAGATTATTATTTTAGATATAATTTTATGCATATATTTAAGTGTTTTACAAAGGTGAAAAGATATTGCTATTTCACAGATTAGGAAACTGAGATATAAAGAGAAATTAAGTAAAATGCTGACGTTCATACTTCAAATCAGTAGAGGACTCAGTACTCAGATGCACAGCCCTGTGCCCAATCCACTAGAGCATAGCTTCCTGTTTAAACAACCAACTGCTATTTGCATGTCCAAAATGTCACTGAAATGATTGCTGGGCAGAATGGAGTAGAAACAAACTAAAATAGTCATTTTTTCCCCAACATTGTTTAGGAAAAACAATCCTATTTTATAGTTCTCCACTTATGTATGTAAATGTTCCGAAGGAACTTTGCAATTCAATTATCTGTACCTGCAGGAAACTATAGTCACATAAATAAAGTATTTATTGTTTCATAAAGATAAATCTAATACCAGCAACAATTAACTGAAACTGCAAGAACATTAAAAGCCTGAAAGGTAGAGGTCAGGAATATAGGTTAGGATTACTGTACCTTAGCTGCCTAGCTACAATACAAATACCCAGAAGGTAATAGGGTAATTTGATCTTCTTGGTACTTTAAAAATGTAGGTCAGGTGTTCAGTGCCTGAGGAAAATACCTGTTGTATGCCTTGGGTTGCACAATCTATTCTCTCATCAGCAATATAGTCATATTTTACCACCAGGCAGTAGGAAGGAGATAAAAAAGGCAAAGTATGAAAACAGAATATACAAAGGAGGTTAACAAGGAGAAGACCCATATTTTAATTGATTTGCAAAGAAGGAGGAGTAAAATTGACTTAGTTTGTATTTTTAAGGAAACTGCAGCTCTTTGATAGTTATCCCATAACAGACCAATCCTGCAATCCTTATACATGTAAAGCTCTCATCAATGGAGGCTCTCATGGTTTAAGGACTGCAAGATCTACAGAAATCCAAATTACAAATTGCTTGAAAACTAACAATAAGTGCTACAAGTAGAACTGGGCAACATTTTTTACCCAAATTTTTTTGTCCAAAAATGATGATTCAGAAACACCGACATTCCTGTCAGTTTTGCCAAATTGTTTCAGTTGGGGGAAAAAATCTGAAAAAAAAAATTAAAACATTTCATGTTGAAAATTTGGTTCAAAATGCCTTTTTGTTTAGAAATTTCTTTGAAGTACATTTAAACAACAATAAAAATAGTTGAAATAAACATTTCTGATGTCATCAAAATGGAATGTTTTTCTTTACTTTTTGATAAACTGAAATAAAAAAAATTTGTATTTGGTTCAACTCTTTTTTTTTTTAAATTTGGAATATGCAGCTAACTGAAAAGTCCATTAATCACATGGCCGTAATTGCCAATGTGATTAGATTAATATCAGGATGCATTTCACTCAGTGTGCAAGTGCCAGCTATGTTAATAAGAAGCTAGTAATGTTTGATTCTCCCACTAGAATGAACATAATTCAGGATGAACCAATCAGGCTTTATTTGCTAGTGAGACACATTTATTTAAAATCTGTTTATATAGAAAATATTTATAAGGGTTATAAATAGCTCAGAGGTAAATATTTGTACACTTATGTTATATAAAATGTTAAATATGCACACAGGTAGGTTTGTTGCATCTTATAATGCATGTTTGTCATGGAGGTCAAGCCAAAGTACCTAAGACTCTAATGTCATGGAGTTGGAATGGCTTACATGATTGGGTTCTGCACCTGGTGATCAGCCATATGCAGGACACTGATAGCAATCTTAACAAACTCTAAATTTTATACATAGTAATATAAACATGCACACCACAGATACGCAAGTTCATTATCCCAAGCATACACATACCAGGGATCGGCAACCTTTGATACCTGGCAGACCAGGGTAAGCCCGCTAGCGGGCCGGGCCAGTTTGTTTACTTGCTGTGCCTGCAGGTTCGGTTGATTGCGGCATCCACTGGCAGCGGTTCGCCACTCCAGGCGGGGCATCTCTAGCTTTTTTGCCACCCCAAGCACAGCAGGCAGGCTGCCTTCGGTGGCTTGCCTGTGGGAGGTCCACTGGTCCCACAGCTTCGGTGTACCTGCCACCAAATTGCTGCCGAAACCATGGGACCATCGGACCTCCAGCAGGCAAGCCTCTAAAGGCTGCCTGACTGCCGCCTTTGCAGGGACCAGCAGAGCAGCCCCGCCGCTTGCCACCCCAGGCACACGCTCAGGGCCGCCGGGGGGGCGGGAGGGGAAGTGGGGCAATTTTCCCCAGGCCCCGGGCTCTGCAGGGGCCCCCACGAGAATGGCTGAGGCTCCATCCGGGAAAGGGGCGGGGATGGAGCCTCAGCCCATCCAGGAGTGTTCCTGGATAGTGCTGCAGTGTGTCTCCGCCCCGCTCAGAGCCGTGTGATAAGGGGGCAGGGCTTCGAGCTCCAGGCTGAGCAGAGGGAGCTGAGCTAAACCTGGAGTTTGCAGCCCCACCCCCTGACCAGGTGGCTCTGAGCGGAAAGGGGCTCAGGGGCCCCACTGGAGCCATGCTGCAGCTGTCGAAGGATGCTCCTGGATGGGCTGAGACTCTGGGTAAGGGGCTGAGGGTGTTGGATAAGGGGCAGGAAGTCCCAGGGACAGTCAGGGCACAGGGAGAGGGCAGAGGTTGGGGGGGAGGTCAGAAGACAGAGAATGGGGAGGTTGGGTTGTTGGAGTTCCGGGGGTCTGTCAGGACTCAGCGGGGGGTGGGGATGGATAGGGGTTGGGGCAGGGAGTTGGACTAGATGACCTCCTGAGGGCCTTTCCAACCCTGATATTCTATGAACACTGAATGAACCCCCCACTACCTGCTTTTGCATTAAGGCTCCTAGAGTTACAACACCATGACATTTCAAATTTAAATATCTGAAATAATGAATTTTATGGTTTTCAAAATCCTATTGACCAAAATGCACTGGGAATTTGATAGGGCCTTAGCTATAAAACATTACTTTCTTTCTTTGATATATACTTATTTGTTAATTTATGCATCTTAATGTTATTGTCTACTGCTGCCACCTTATTTCTTACCAATTCAATTAATTATATTTTGAGGTTTTACCTATTTTTAGTTAATGGTGACAAAGCAGTGTTTTTCACTGCTGTGATTGAAAACAAAATAGAGTAGATCAAAATTCTTTATTTCAACAGAAGATACTGAAAGCTTTTTTTTTTTACTTCCAATAAATGAGATAAAATAGATTATTTACTCTGGAAATTCTGAACAACTAGGGACAACCAGGAAATAAAGAGCAGTCAAAGACCTATGCGGGTAATGCGAACCTGTGCAAATGAATCAGCTGGGTTATATGGGTCTTATGCTGTTGAGAGAATTGGTTCGCAAACCTACAGTACTACTTACAATTATTTTTGAATAGTCATGAGACCTGGGGAATTAACAGAAAACAGTAAGCAGATGTAGTACTCACTTTCAAAAGTAGAAGGAAGAGTGATCCTGGTAATTAAACTACAAAATCTAGCTATCCTTAGTACAATAATAGAGCCAGTATTAAGAAAAAAAAAGACATTTGAAGGAAAATATTAATGTGAGCAAATAAGCAATGTGAGTTTATAAAGAAAAAAATACTGCCAGACACACTTTTTTTTTTAATTGCAAAATTAGTTCTCTTCTTGCAGCTGCCCATTTTTACATATACCTGTGCCCTCCACAAATTGCTCTATTAAAATCATGATAAAACAGGGAGAAGGGATAGCAGGGTTTCTTCTGAGGTTTTCAGGTATTGTAGATTTAGGACCATTACAATTATCTAGTCTGACCTGCTGCATAACTCAGGCCATAGATTTTCACCCACTAATTCTTGCATCCAGACCAATAACTTGCGGTTGATCTAGGGCAAACCTTTTAGAAAAACAATCTTGATTTAAATATGGAGAATCTACCACACATATCCCTTGGTCAGCTTTTCAAATGATTTAATTATTTCACTGTTAAAAGTTTGCTTATTTCTACTTTGATTTTTTTTATAGCTTCAACTTCTAGCTTTAGGATCTTGCTTTGCCTTTGCCTGTTTGAGTGAGTAGCCCTCTAGTATCAGATCTCTTGTCCTTGAGCAGATAATTATCGATCATGAGCAAGTCACCTTTTAACCTTCTCTTTGATAAATAAAATAGACTTAGCTATTTACATCTCTCACAGCAAGGCATGCTTTTCAGATCACAACATCATTCATGTAGCTCCTTTCTGAAGATATTGTATTTCAAAGTTAAAGAATGATGCTAAATTGTGAGGAAATGCAAATACTAGTGAGGAGAAATATCTAATGCAAAAAGAGAGAGAGAGTTTATGACCATGGGCAAAATATGGAATGGTGGCTGGAGAGAGAGGGAAAGGGATAAGACTCACCTTGGCATATAAGGAGTCAATGCAATTGTGGGTGACTAAATCTGAAACATAGATATTTCATGAGAGAGAGACACCAGAAAAGCAAAAACCCATGGTAAGCAACTTACAGATAGGTTTGCAACATGAAAAGGCAGCAACAAAGCCAAATAAACATCAAGCTGAATAGACAATGGTATCATATCAGTCATTCTCTATATGGTTCCATTTCAATCAGAATTTTGAATTATTTTCTGTCACCATACTACCAGTATGTTATGGACAAACTATAAGGAGTTCAGGGACAAGCTTAATTGTTATAGTGGGGTTGGTAGTACTGCCTGTTATACAACACTCTTTTCAGTTGCTTAGAACTTTACCAAACTTTAACCAGCTGGACTGAAATGTTCCATGTCAGGTATCTGGCTCAAAAAGGTTTTATTTTATCTATTTTTTGTTTGTTTTTAATTTCAGACAAAATGGTTCAGCCACTTCCAGGAATTCAGATAGGGAAAATATGTTGTTTTGTCCATGTTAAAACATTCTTGAGACTTTTTCTTTAAAAATCTGTAGATCCCCTGTGTTTTGGAGCAGGGACTTGAACTTGGCAGGAGCACCAAACTGGGATCAGGAATTTGCTTTTTGCTATTGCCATAAAAACATCTACATTTTGACCAGTTATAAGTATTTGAAAAACTGCAGTAGAGACTTCATAGATTTTAGCAAATAAATTCCTTGATGATTCTATATGCACTGGGTATGCTCTAACTTGGGGCTCCTCAGGACTTTCCCTATAATTGCAGCTCTGGACTGATCCAGGACCTCTGGGTCTTGTTCTGGGCACCTGAACTGAGAGCAGGTAAGCTGTCTTTCCTGTTCTCTAAATGATCCCCCCACAACCACACACACACACCCCTGCACACCTTGATAAGGAAACTGCCTGATTTGAATTCATAAGGGGAAAAGAACAGAACCTGCAAGAGGAATCGGGAGTGAATTGTGACAAGAAGCCTCAGAAGGTGAAACTGAGACTGGATACTCTAAAAGAGGTGGGAGTGGGAGTTGGCTGAACAAGGAGACTGAGCCTGAGAGTTGCAGGTGCATAGGTGTGGGGGGGATTGTGATTGACTGGGCAAGGTGACTGCTAGTAGGAGTCTGGGAAAGAAATTAGTTTGGGGTGGGGAGGGAACCAGAAGGTAATGATGCGCAAAACTGAGATCCTATGAGGAGCCAGGAGAAGACTCAGACTGGTTAGGTAAGGAGGCTCAGATTGTAAACCAGTGGGATGGAAAGGGAAAGGAAATAGGGAATACAGATCTGATGAGGAGCTGGGGTATGCAGGAGAACTGAGACCAAGGGTTACGGAGCACAGAGATTGGATGAGGAACATGTAGAAAGAGATTGGAACTAGCAGCCTCTGGGCAGGGGCTGGACAGTTGTGGGGGTCCTGCAGTGAGGACCAAAATCACCTTATCCAGTAAATTTGGGAGCATGGGCAACTCTATTTGTCACAAACATGTACTGCGGATGAGGAAAGGAAGTAAAGAAAAAGTCAAAAGACAGACTCCAAAACACAATATCATCCTTGGGCCCCCAAAGTCATATGATTTAAAAACATTCTTTCCTGAATTTGGTCATATTGCACACAACCATGGTAAAGCTGGAGTGAGAGGCTTAAGCTGAAGTCTGGCAAGAGAGGGAAGGCTGCTGGGAGCCAGACAACTCTGGCAAAGGAGCCTGATTCATCAGGGAAGAGGCTTCAGGCAAGAGAGGCCTGGGATATGCCTAGGGTGAAAGATTGGGAGTATGGAAATTTGAAAACTTTGTTGGGACTGACTTAGTTATTTTAATAAATTCAGGATCCCCAAGCAGGGTGTGGCCAAACTAGAGAAGACTTATTTGGAAGTTTGATTTAAGGGTACCTGGATTAAAGAAACTGTGGCAGAGCAACTTCAGGCCACAAGGAGGCACTCAGGAGGGGGTGGGATCCTTTTTGTACTGGCATCTTCTTCCATGACTAGCTGGTTTTACTAATTATCCCCTCACCCCATTCCAGGTGCGGCAAGCAGGGCTAGCTGTACAAGGCTGACCACATCCTAGCCTCTAGCCTTTAAAGGGGCAGGTTACCCCATTAAAATTCCTTTTGGGAGCCAGTTTCCTTGCCCATATCTTCTTTGCTAGGGATTCCCATGGTGTGGAAGTGCTTATGCTATGCTGAAATGGGCCACAATGCTTAGCCCCAAGAGTGTACTTGTAGCAGATTAATGATGAAGACTGGGAAGAAGCAACATAATTAATTAATTTATTTATTTATTATTAATGTATTATTATTATTACTACTTATTTTAAGTTTTAAGGTTGTTATTTTATTTCACATGCTATTTCTCTAATTTGATGTGCATGCATGATATTTGCTAATATATGGTAGCAATTTGGTTATTTTCTTTGTCATATTATAGCCATTAGTATTTGTCTTGAAAATACAAGTCAATATTGATACAATGATCACATGTAACTGCCTTCTTGGAGATATACTGAGCACGGCACAGATATGTTCATCACAGAGTTTCCATCTCATGTTTAGTAAATGTTCTTCCACTTGTGTATAAACATTATATTGACTGTATCATTCAGCAGTCTTTGTTCCATCATAACTGGATAAAAACTGATTTGCTCCCATTTACCTCTTTTCTACTCATACATTATTTCTACAAATAGTTATCCATCCATAGCAATGTGCAAAAGCTTTGTAAAAGTGTCTATAGTTTGAATCTCTGATTGCAAAGAGGAATTAATAAAAACATCAGTTCTTCAGTGTAAGGAAACTCATATTTACTTTATAATTTTGTTAAAACTATGAGAATGTAAATGACCTACTAACCTGAGTTTTAAATTATATCAGTGCAAATACTGGATCTGAATCTTGGAGATGGTTACAAACAGTCTTATAGAAGGCTGTTTTTCTATAGTAAGGGCACAAGAGATTCTTGAATTCCAATCTGCAGAAGTAAAGAAATTTGCAATAGGATACTTTTTGGATTATGATTATGGTAATTAAGTTACCACAAGATGTCCTTGAAGCCAAAACTGATGCAAGATTCAGATTGATTTGACATATACATCCATAACAAGAATATCCAGAGCTATGATGCTTAATGCTAATATAGCTTCTGCATGAGATATTAAATCTCATGTTTGAAGATTTAAACCAATTTCTAATGATTTGGGATTAGGTAGGATGAGATCTAGTGGGTGGGTTGAGATTATCATACATCTGACTAATGCAGGGGTAGGCAACCTCTGGCACACAATTTAATTAAAATTGGTCTTGAAATAGGAACGTGGTAATAAAGGGAATGACAGACTGAAACAGACTGTCAATGTTTTAATTATTTCACCAGGGAGCAAAATACACAAAAAGGGGGAAAGATGATTGTGTGAAGGTCTTCACAATCTACTGTGAGTGGTTTTATGTTTGCATTTAATTATTCTCTCACATGTGCAAGGTTTGGGAGAGTAGCACTCCCTATCTCTCTTCTCCCTTCCCCCTCACCTTCTTCCTTCTTTTATAGTAGTTTTAATTAAGGATGTCCAAGCACTTAACAAACATTAATTAATAAATATAGCACAGACATAGAACCAGAAAGATGGTAACATTTTTTTTAATTATCTTAATGTATATGGAAAATTTAGGCCTGTCTATACTACAAAATTAAATTAGTTTACCTATGTTATTTGGGGTGAGAAAAATCCTCACTCCTGAGTGGCATAATTAAGTTGAACTAACCCCCAGTGTAGACACAGCTAAATCAACAGAGGAATTCTATTGTCAGTCTAGCTACTGCCTCTCAGGGAGGTAGATTATGCCGATCGGGGAACCCCACCTGTCAGCATAGGTAGTGTTTACAGTGAAGTAATGCAGGAGTAGCATTTCAAGTGCAAACACATCTTTAGGTACAATTTCCCACTTATAGTTCCTACAGCCCTAGTTCATCATTAATACACATTTGCACAATACATAGCGGAACCTCATTATGCATGATGGCATATGGACAATTTGATAAAATGACAGTAATTAAATAGTTGGAAATAAAATTTGTATTTTACTGCACCTATGATTATAATCCAATAGTACTACATAGAACAAAATTTACTGAACTTGGAAGCAGGCTGCTAACTGGAAAAGTCCACTGGCCTGTTTATATTAAATAATAGTGGAGGTCTCCTTGGGACACTGAGGGACTAAAAAGCGTGACCATAATATATTCTAAATCCAGTTTTACTAATATAAAAATTGTTATTCTAAACTGTGATTAATAGCTCCCCTCAGACATGAAGTGACATCTTCAAATGAAATCACTGGAAGTTTCACTTTTGTAACTTATGCTAAATAATGGCCTCCTAATAGGAGGTGTCAGGAAGCCATCATCCTAAATATTACAGCACCAACATCACAAACCCAGTCTATAATGTTCAACATGTACGGACATACAGTGATGATTAGGTGACTGTTTGACCAGATATGTTTCAGTTGTGATTCAACACTTGCCAAAGGCTTAGATGAATGCAGTATTTCTTCAACTAGCCAGTCTCATAATAATGTCTTCTGATGTAAGTGTCCTGCAGTATGTACTAGGGTGATGCAGGTCTTGTTTGTTTCCTGTATAAAATAAGTGAAGTGTTGCCCCTACAAGTGTGCACCAGCAGGGTACATACATTGAAAATTGTGCTCTAGTCATTGCTAGTCCATTGATGCATGCTTATTTTCAGCTAGAAGGAGAATATTTTTAGGAACCACATGCAAATTAAGCTAACTATTTTTCTTAGTAGCATGCGTGATGTCTCCTGCTTCTCTCTTGAGGACAGAGACATATTTGCACCAGTGTTTCCATCAACTGTATCCTCGTGAAAAGGGACAGGCTGGCAGGAGATGAGAGCTTGATTTCTCTGCATAGGAGACAGGAATCCTTATGGCTTAGTAAGCAGCACTATAAATTTCCTCAAAGGAATCCAGGAATAGAAACAATAATAAGACCTTCTTAAGTTTATAAGCACCATTCTTGAAATACATTGTTTCTGAACAAATGTCTCTAGCTGCTTCCCAGATTATACTACTAATGTACTTGTTCCCCACTATTTTCCTAATAGTCAAACACCACACAGTTCCCTGGTCTCAGACTTCCCTGAAAGGTCAGATCTCAGGAGACTATAAGATTGATGGTGGTACCTGGTTCTGTGCCATTATATATAAGATGAGGCTTTTTGCCTCTAATGTGACTTATACATTGATAGAATAGAGCCTGTGCAAGCTTCTGTAGCCCTCCTTATTCCCTGGGGAGTATGTTGGATCCAAAAAGGAGCCTAATAGAGTCAAATGGATTACAAATGTTAAAAGGTTGGCAGGCCTTAAAGTGCACTTGTAAGCATGCAATCTCATCAAGCAGGTGTTTCTAGGCCCTGTGATATTTAACATTTTATCATGGAGCTGGAAGAAAGCATAAAATCATCACTGATAAAGTTTGCAAATGACACAAAGATTGGGGAGCAGTAAATAATGAGGAAGGCAGGTCATTGATTAAGAGTGATCTAGACTGCTTGGCAAGATGGGTCCAGGCAAACAATATGCATATTAATACTGTCAGATATAACGTCCTGCAACTAGGAACAAAAAATTTATGTCTTATTTATAGGCTTGGGGACTCAGTGATACTGACAAAGAGTTGTGAGACATAGTGGATAATCAGTTGAACTTGAGCTCCCAGTGTGACACTGTGGCCGAAAGAACTAATATGCACTTTGGATGTATAAACAGGGGAATCTCAAGCAGGAAGGTTATATTACCCTTCTGTATTTTTCACTTGTGTGATCATTGCTGGAATACTGTCGTGTTCTGGTGTCCATGCTTCAAGAAATATGTTGATAAATTAGAGGGGGTTCAAAGAAGAGCTACAAGTATGAGTAAAGGATTTAAAAAAAAGACAAAACACTTCATGTCTTATATTGATAAAAACAAGGAGCTCAGTCTCCTCATTTTAAGAAAAGGAAGGTTAAGAGGTGGCTTGATTACAGGCTGTAGGTATCTATATGAGGAATAAATATTTGGTAATGGAGAGTTCCAACTAGCAGAGAAAGATAGAATATGATCCAAGGGCTGGAAGCTGAAGCTAGATAAATTTAGACTTGAAATAAGGTGTACATTTTTAACAGTGTTTAACCAGAGTATTTAACCAGTATTTACCACATCTTGTGGTGGATTCTCCATCACTCACAATTTTTAAATCAAGATTGAATGTTTTTTTCTAAAAGATATACTCTAATTCAAATATGACTTCCCTAAATTAATTCTGATTTCCTGTGTTGTGAGAACACAGATGGGCTTTCTGCTGTATACAGAGTCAATGGGCCTCATATTCCTCCTGCCTTCCCTCTCTGTAAGCAAAACCTGGCCACAGAGTGTAATATGTTGTGGCTGGATTGCCAGGCAGCCTCAGATTGTTGCTAACTGTCTGCAGCTTTGAATCTGGATGTTCTGTGTAATGTGACTGTTCTTACAATGCAATGCAGGAAAGCTGGTTATCTGTGCCCAAGTGCCCTTGATTCAGAGTTGTGGGGGCATTTTCTTGTCCATCTGCAGCATCCAGCAGGCACAACTTTTTGCAATCTAAGAACATGTGTGTGCTACCTTCCTTAGAATACTCAATTTGTGCAATTACCACTTTTAAGCCTGTTATTCTGGATGCATTGGCCTGATATAGTGGTGTAAGTCCATTTAAAAATGTAACCCTTGACAAATAACTCTGTTTAAGTATCAACAGGAGTACAAATAAACATAACAAACTGTCTATCATCACATTATATCCAAATACTACTGTCCTTTTAATGAAGATAAATTATATGCTAAAATGTAATATACACAACCTACCCAAAATTGATAATGTAACTTATCTATGTTTACATGAGTATTAATCAAATTAACAAGATTTAAGTATGAAGGATTGCTGTGATTAAATGCCATTCAATAAGAAACATAATATTATTAAATGTAATTGTTATTAAAGGTATACTTAATGGACTTCCTCCTAGTCCTCTTGAAACATTTTTCACAATAAGTTCTAAATAGCAGTCCATGAAATGATTATAGTATTTTCCAAGTAATGCTGTTGCAATCTCTCTTTTTTCCTCTTCTCTTTATTAATCAGGTGTTAGATTTAGCATCTGTCTCTTGTTGGTTAAGTTTCCGCTATTTTAAAACCTGCATGACAGAATGCCAGGCAATCTTATTTCAACACAATAATAGAAAGAGACCTCAACTAAATAGTGAAATGAATCCTTCATTGACTTGTGCAGTATCAGTGTTTATGAATTCCACCAGTAGCTAGTTTGGAAAACAAATTTCTATACCTGTATAGATTCAATTTATATCCAACAGTTGTCTGCCAAAATAAGTCAATATGGAGTCCTCTTTCACCTTGCAACATGCAAATGAGAGTCAATTTAGTCTTTTCTAGATGAAGGTTCAATATGCTTCAAGCAACAATAAATATTTTAGAAGCTTTAAAATAGCATAGACATGGACACATAGCCATGCCTATAGACATATGAAAGAGAAAAAGATTTTCATGCTTAGTAGTGCATATGCACTGCTAAATTACACTAGGGATCTGGGAGAAAATAAAAATAAAAAATAAAGTGGTGTTCTTGTTCTCAAAACTTTCCAGAGAGCGCACAGAAAAAAAAAACCCTCAAAAAATCAAAAGAAAGAAACTCCAGTCTGGCAATTAATATAATTATCATTAAAACCAAAATCCCTTACAAGGTATTTTATGGACCAGAATTCAGTTGTACTGACTGTGCCTCCATTTCCTGTCCCTCACTACTTTTCTGGGGATATCTGATATCTTGATATCTGAGGATCTGATACTATTTTCAAATGAGTCAAAACTCCTGTTGACTTCAGTGGTACAGGATCAAGTTTAAAGTGCTAACCATCTATTTCTGAAACACACCTAATATGCTGAAAAGGGTATTTTTTTTTCTTTTTGCTTTCTGTAGGAGAATTGAGATCAAGGCTTAGAAGGGTTCTTGTTAGTCGGGGTAGAAGCATAATAACAAACAGTGGACTTTCATCCACTGAAGGCAATAAGAGTTCTGCCACTGTCTTCAGCAGCAGAAGGACCTGAGCTAAAACTTATTAGCAAATGCAGGTATGCCTCCCCAGTATACTTCTGTAAAAATGTAGGTCTGATCCAAAGCCGACTGAAGTCAATAGGAGTCTGACTAGAGGAACCTCACTATTGACTTCAATAGGCTTTGGATTTGGTTATTATCCCTCAGTGTCTTCCCATATGTTGCACGTCATAGATAAAAATTTATGAATTATTTTATCTACTGATGGCCAAAGAAAAATACATACTTTGTTGGTTTATAATTGTATGCCAAGAAAGGCAAATACATTGCTGATTGCATGCAGTATTCAGAAAATGTGCTATAGCATTCATGTGTGCACATTAACAGTAAGAAAGCAGGATCTGTCATAAACAATTATTGAATAAATACACAGTGGCATCTAAGATAAGCTAGAATAAAGTGAATGAATAGTCTATAGAGCAAATGATATAAATAATTGTATGTATGTGTGTCTCTACTGGAGACCTTTATGTGCAATATGATATATAGATAAATGCAAAAGCATCTCTAAATGGGCAAGGGTGGAGCACATAAGAGAGAGTTCCAGTCTGAAAATTTTCTCTCATAAGAAAATATAGAAGTCAAAATACTCTTTAGCACATGTAACCAAGTTCCTTTGAGCTGAGCACATCTTTAATTTCCAGAAGGTGGTTTTGTATCTGCTAGTTAAAATTAACACTCTTTTTCATCATTTCACATCATAAGTTGCTTGACCATTAGAACAAAAATTAAGTTGTTGTACTACTATACAATGAAAGACAATAACAGATTTTTTTTTTTAGAAATTACATATGAACTGCTATATGTATTCCCAAATTCAGCCTGATGTAATACAAATTACCAGTTATGTAGTCCTATGCAAATGGCCACTGTGTATGTTACAAAGGGTTGCATGCAATAAAAAAGGGTACATACTGTACATACACTAAATTTCTAGAGTTGACTTATGTTCTGTCAGGCACAGTACCAAATGAGATTCATAATGACTAAACATATTGCATAGGATATGATACCAGAAACAACAGAAAAGTAAATTTTGTCTGGCTTGATGGCAAAACCCTGAATTTTAGTTAATATTTGTGCCTGAACTTCATTATATAAAAATACTGTATACTCCCTGTGATGTTGCACTCCATATGATTTTATGAAAATATGCTAAAAAGTGTGAATATAATGTAACTGGAATATGCTGCAGACAAAATGTCTCTTGTAAGGTATCTTTACAAAGCTTATAATCTTCTGAGCATGTTCATCCTATTTATATGAATGTATCATTCTTGTATTTGAAATTAGAAATATGAAATATAACTCTGAAATCCTATTGTATTATGCAAAGTGTGGGCTATTACTGGTGGTTTAGAATCTTGATGGCTTCCATAAACTAGGACAATTGACTGTAGACGAATCTGCTTACTTGCAAGTCTTCCTGTGAGTCAGGCAGAGAAGAATGAAGGCTTGGGGTCTCACAGGACATATGACCATGTAACTGGGTGCTTTTTCCATTTAGAAGGAGGGGTGCGGACCCAAAGGGGACAAAAGGTTCCCATCTTGTGCAAAAGATATATAAGGCCGGGTTGGGGGTGGGGGACAGAACAAACGGGTCTGCAGTAATGAGAAATCCGCTAGCTACCACCTGAGCTGGAACAAGGACTGTACTGGGGAAAGGACTGGGCACAAACTATGTCTAGTCTGTGAAATAAGCTTATTTGAACATCTCTGAGGGTGAGGTTTCATCTGTAATCAGTTTCTTACTGTATTAGGCTTAGACTTCTGTGTTCTTGTTTTATTTTGCTTGGTAATTTACTTTG
Source organism: Gopherus evgoodei (assembly GCF_007399415.2). NCBI lineage: Eukaryota > Metazoa > Chordata > Testudines > Testudinidae > Gopherus > Gopherus evgoodei. Next base: position 128,944,244 of record NC_044322.1, read on the forward strand.
TTCTATATGTTATTACTTGGAACCACTTAAATCCTACTTTCTATATTTAATAAAATCACTTTTTTGCTATAAATTAACCCAAAGTAATTAATTTCTGGGGGAACAAACAAACATTCGTGCATGTCTTTCTATCAGTGTTATAAAGGGCAGACAATTTATGAGTTTACCCTATATAAGCTTTTTGCAGAATAAAACGGATTTATTTGGGGTTTGGATCCCATTGGGAACTGGGTATGTGGGTGTTGGAGACAGGAGCACTTCTTAAGCTGTTTCCAGTTAAGCCTGCAGCTTTTGGGGGATGTGGTTTGCAAAAGGCTAGCGTGTCTGGCTCAGAAAGGATTCTCCCTGCAGTTGTAGCACTGGGCTGCTGAAGGCGTTGTTGGGGTCAGGGGCTGGCAACCTCTGGCACGTGGCTCAGCAGGGTAAGCACCCTGGCGGGCTAGGCCAGTTTGTTTACCTGCCACATTGGCAGGTTCGGCCGATCACGGCTCCCACTGGCTGCGGTTCACCATCCCAAGCCAACGGGGGTGGCGTGAAGCACCGCGGGCCAAGGGATGTGCTAGCCACGGCTTCCAGCAGCCCCATTGGCCTGGGATGGCAAACACAGCCAGTGGGAGCCACGGTCCGCTGAACCTGCCGACGCGGCAGATAAATAAACTAGCCCGGCCAGCCAGGTGGCTTACCCTGGCGAGCCACATGCCAGGGATTTCCGAACCCTGGAGTAGATTGTGACTAGGAGTTTGGGAGTAGAGAGTGGGACTAGAGGTTAGAAGGTGGGGAGAGAGGGAAACTGGGACTGAGTATTGGGAATTGGTAGGATATTAGGACTGGCTGGGCAAGGATACTGAGCTGAGGGGAGCAGAGGAAACTGACTGGAAGCTGACAAAGTAAATGAGCTAGTAGGTATGAGATAGGATGAAGAATGAGATGGGGAGACTGGGACTGGCAGGGCAAGGAGACTACAACTGAGAACCAGTGGGTGGAGGGAAAGGACTGGGAGGGAAGGGGACTTAGATCTGAGGAGGACCAAGGGTTAGTGGAGAGAACTAGCACTGACAGGGCATCCTGTACACTGAATGATGCAGGATCCTGATCATGTAATTATACTCTGTATCATAATGGATACACACAGGGGGCGCAAATTAAGGTTGCAGAGGTAGATAGCCATATAAAGCCATCTGGCTGTGATGTTTTTAGGCTCATTAAATTCATTTTCTACTCTGGTTCCCAATACACTAGGAATTGCCAGTCGTACAGTAATAATTCCTGCACTATATGTATTTAATTTGTGAGGAATTTAAATCTTTTTTATTCTGATTTGTCACTTGCTTCCTATATTAATTCAATTGCCAGATCACGTACACTTCATTTATTTAATATCTATAAAATCTCTACCTAACCTCCCAGCAGCATTAGTCATTTTCCACCTTGATTACTGTAAAGGCCATCTACCCTTTACTCTCTACTATTTGGTTAAAATTTATTGGACATTTGTGCTTATACATTAGGTCCTTTGGTTGAGGCTGAACTGGAGATGTGCAGCAAAATTCCATAGTCAGCTTTGACATTCTTGACTGTCTCCTGTAGTTCTTATTCAAACAAAACTCCCATTAAAGCAATTTACCAATTGAATGTTTAGTTACCTAATTTAATTTGACATCTAACACTTCAGAGATTGTGAAAAATATAGGGCCTGTCGTAAACAGATAAGTAACAGTTAATAGAACAGAAGTACTTCTTATCTCTTTTGCCTGTAAAGGGTTAACAAGATCAGTGAGCCTGGCTGTCACCTGACCAGAGGACCAATCAGGAGACAGGATACTTTCAAATCTTGAGGGAGGGAAGTTTTTGTGTGTGCTGTTAGTTTTTGGTTGTTGTTCTCTCTGGGTTCTGAGAGTGACCAGACGTGCAACCAGGATTCTCTCCAATCTCTTTGATACAGTCTCTTATATGTCCAGAATAGTGAGTACTAGGTAGATAAGGTGAGTTAGGCTTATGTTTGTTTTCTTTATTTGCAAATGTGTATTTGGCTGGAAGGAGTTCAAATTTGTATTTGGCTGAAAGGATTTTACTTTGTACTTGTATACTTAGGCTGGGAGGGTATTCCCAGTGTCTATAGCTGAAAGACCCTGTAACATATTCCATCTTAAATTTATAAAGATAACTTTTACTGTTTTTTCTTTCTTTAATTAAAAGCTTTTCTTGTTTAATTACCTGATTGTTTTTTTATTCTGGTGTGAGATCCCAGGGGACGAGGTCTGGATTCACCAGGGAATGGTGGGGAGAAAGGAGGGAAGGGGGAGAGAAAGGTTAATTTCTCTCTGTGTTAGGATTACTTTCTCTCTCAGGGAGAGTCTGGGAGGGGGAGAGGGAAGGAGGGGGGAAGGTGAATTTTCCTCTCTGTTTTAAGATTCAAGGAGTTTGAATCATAGTAATCTTCCAGGGTAACTCAGGGAGGGGAAGCCTGGGAGAGGCAATGGTGAGGGAAAGGGTTTACTTTCCTTGTGTTAAGATCCAGAGGGACTGGGTCTTGGGGGTCCCCGGGCAAGGTTTTGGGGGGACCAGAGTGTACCAGGCACTGGAATTCCTGGTTGGTGGCAGCGCTACAAGTACTAAGCTGGTAATTGAGCTTAGAGGAATTCATGCTGGTACCCCATCTTTTGGACGCTAAGGTTCAGAGTGGGGAATTATACCATGACAGGGCCAGATTTCAAAACTGCCTGAGCATTATGTATGTAAAATGCATGCAAAACTAAGGCTGAAGTTATGTGCACTTTACCTCAATTGTGTGACTGCCTCAGATATTTAAATGGCCAGTTATGAATCTAATTTCACCATACAAATTGCAAATTTGCGCTGTACAACTGTGAAAAGGCAAAATATTCTTTCAGGTGTTGGTCTATGCCTAGATTAACTTTAATCTCCACCCCGTCCTCAGTGCTTAGTGTTCCAATTTCTTCTTTCCTTGTTTTATTTTTATTTATATGGCTATAGACTCTTTTACTATTAAATTTAATTTCCTTAACAAGGTCCAATTCTGCTTGGCTTTTGGCTGTTCCCACTTTTCCCCTACACTTTCTGATCTCCACAAGGTAGCTTTCCGTGCTGATCCATCCCACCTTCCATTCTTTGTAGTCTTTTTTTTTTCTCTTTCTCTCTCCTAATAATCTGTTGGAGATGCTTAGTCATCCAGTTTGGTCTGCAACCCTTCACTATGAATTTCTTCCCCTTGCTTGGGATACTGGATTTGGATAGTCTCTGCAACTTTGACTTAAAGTATTTTTTTTTTAAATTGACCCTTTTGAAATCAAGGACTTTAGTTGAAGATGTATTTTTGTGTGCCCTGCTATTTAGTTTAAACTGAATTAACTCATGGTCACTTAAACCCAGGTTGTTCCCTACAACCGGTTCTTCTATGAAGTCCTCTCTGCTTATCAATACTAAATTTAAAATGGTATCACCACTTATTGGTTCAGTGACTCTTTTATGTAGAAATCAATCAGGAATATCTAGGCCTTATAGTTTATAAGCAGTACTTATCCTCCAATCTATATCGGTTAAACTTCGTCTCCCCATAATCACACAACTCCCATGGAGTATTTATAGTAAGTAAACTTTAGAGAACAGCTTTTGCCTAGATTGGAAGCTCTTTGGGACAGGAACTGTCTTTTTGTTCTGTTTGTATAGCACCTACAACAACAGGATCCTCGTCCATGACTAGGGGTTCCCAGGTACTATGATAATTAAAACAATAAATAATAGATTCCCAAATAATCCCAAACCACAGCTATTCAATGGGGAAGAGAACAGTTTTGGAATGGAAGTGAAATGCTGAGAAAATAATAATGCTAAAAGCGATTGATGGGTTCAAAGTTCTCCAATTTCAAGCATCCCTATTGAAGACAGGACTGAATGTTTCATGAGATAGAATGAGAAAATACAGGATTATAACAGAGCAGTATAAAAAGACAAAATCCAACTGAAATGAGGCTGGGTTTGGGGTTCCAGTGATCATTAAATCTGTGGAATTTTGCTAGATCTGGATAGAAAATTTTTGTACAGAGCTTTTTAATCAAACCTTTACTGCCAGGGGGACCCAATACTGATTTTGTGTGCTACCTTTTGGAGATGTAGTGGCCTAACTGCCATAGCTTGGTGGAATTGACTAGCTGAGAGTCTAATGTGACTGCTCTTCTTTAGGGAGATACTGTGGAGGGCCTCTATCTTTACCATCCAATTATAATTTTATGCTGTACTGAGGAAAGGGCCTGAAGTTAGGAATATTGACTATGTAACAATTACAACTTTGCATATACTTGGTGAACACCCAACAGACAGTAGGCAATCAGCCTGAATGGGCCATTAGAATGGTTCTTTGAAGATGCTGATCTCTCAACTTCCCGGAGTTCCTTCCTGTTGACATTACAAATAAACCTAGTCTCATGGTGGCTTTAACACTGCAAGGTCAAGTGATAATATCACCTGGTACAGAATACCACCTTGGACACTGCTGGTATTTTTTCACTGGAAACAAAGGATTCCCACCTTATGTAAATCTTATTTAAGACTCGGAAGTGAGTCAATCAGGGCTCTTCTCCACTGCCTCCCCGCAAAGGAAGATTGCTGAAAGCACCTGAAGAAACAAAGGAACTAAGCTGGGAAAAGGCAAGGGCTAAGTCCAGGCTGAGACAAAGGTCTCACCTGTGAAGAGAAATAACTCTGCAACCTGCCTAAAACAACTTTTAGGGTCAGAAATTACTATTTGTAACCTGGTTCTTTAATGAATTCAGAGTAGGTTATGTGTTTTATTTGCTCAGTAATCTGCTTTGTTCTGTTTGCTATCCCTTATAATCACTTAAAATTTACCTTTTATAGTTAATAAACTTTTTTTTGTTTATTCCAAAATCCAGTTTGTGCATTTCGTAAGTGGGAGTGGGGGAAAGAGCTGTTCGTATCTCCCTCCATGTGGAGGGAGGGTGTGATTTTTAGGAGCTTACGTTATATAGATCTATACAGCGCAAGACAATATAATTTTGGGTTTACACTCCAGAGGGTATGTGCACAGGAGAGCTAGGCATTCCCCTAGCTGAGCCCTCCCACAGAGAGTTGATCACAGGCACTGTCTGATTCTACAGCTGGGTGTGTCCCTACCTGCGGGTGTGCTGGAAAGCGGCTTGATAGCCAGTCACAGCAACACAGAGTAAGGGAAACCCAGCGGGCTCAGTGGGACCCTAGCACATCTGGTGGCACTCTGAAAATGGAGAGGGGTGTCCAACCCATCACAGCTGCCATTATAATTATAGGCACAGGCTGGGGCATGCAATCAGTCTTAGCTAAATGGTGAGGTTGCATAAAATGTCAGGTCAAAACTAGGGGTTGCCAATTTTACAAGTCAGAGTCATGACATGTAAACTTTTAGACATTGACATTTGATAAATAATATTTCATATATCAGCTTCTGTGGCTTGAATTATTGCTGTTAATCATAGACTGAGCTAGAGGGCTGTTATACACGACCAAATGTATGTGCACTGATGCACTAGATCTTAAATCCTTTGGATATCACAGTCAAAATCTGGCCAAATCCTGCTCTTGGTGGAGACAACTCTGATGTGAGTGGATCCAACTGCTGGATTCCAACTGTTCCTAATTAACTGGGCCTGGACTGAGCTCGGTCACTTTCCCAGCTCTGCATCCCTAAGGTACAGTGCCAGATTCAGACCCTGAGTCTATCAACCTTCTTTGGTAAGTAGGGCTCTGCCATCAGTCCTCTAAGGGTATGGCTACATTTGAAATTTCAAAGTGTGAGTGTGGTCGGAGCGCGAGCGCTGGGAGAGAGCTCTCCCAGCACTGCACGTAAACCACATCCTCTACGGGTGTAGCTTGCAGCGCTGCATCACTGATTACACTGAGGCTCTACAACGCTGTATCTTGCAGCGCTCAGGGGTGTGTTTTTTCACACTCCTGAGCGCGAAAGTTGCAGCGCTGTAAAGCGCCAGTGTAGCCAAGCCCTTAGACTCTAAAACCAGTGCCGCAGCCCTCCCAACCCCCAAGTTGCTTACATATATTCCCTCAGATTTCTGTCTTGCTATGGGCAGTCTGAGCTTCTCAATTAATCCCTTCAGGGACAGCTTGGCAGGAAGGCAAGGAAGGTAGGCTTGGCAAAACAATTTCTTAACCACTATCACTTTTACACTTGAAGCACCAGAATTTCAGATGTTGGCAAAATGACAAACAGTTCTGAAGCACTTCAACTGGCCTAATCCCAATCTGATTAAACTCCTGTGAGTCCAACATCTGGTCTGTGTGTCAGGTTAAGCAGAGTCCCTCCTGACTTCTCTCTATATATCCTGCTCTTCCATTACATGGCAGAGAATAGTCTGACTCTATATTTCCATGTTCCCAGAGTAGGGAACCCCAGCCCTTATAAGGGCAAGTTTCAAGTGAAGAAAATCATTTCTCCAGAAAGGGGCCAGTCACTGACAGTCATTCAAAGTTGATGGCTCTCTCATTAAGGTATCCCTCACCCCGGCACAGCAGGATAGTGTCTGGAAAAGAATGCTCTTGACAAGATCAGGCTGGCATTATATGATTGATTACAGAAACTGGCAGTTAGTCCACAAAATGGGAGACAGGGTGCAAAAATGGAAGTCATAAAACAAAATATAATTCACAATTTTATACCGACATATTTCCTTCAGTCACAGTTGCACACCCCAAAATATAAAAATATATAGGGACAGCAGCATTGTCTTTCCCTTTTTTGTTATTTCTTCATTCTTTTATTATCTGTTTTTCATTTCTTTTTCAGCTCTGTTTTTTCTGACCCTTGTCTCCCATATTGTCTCTGTTCTACTCTTTAGTCTCCATCTTCTGGGTCCCCTGCCCCATTTTCTTAATCCCTTATCCTTTCTTCAGATACATATATTCACACACATACACACACATCCTTTCAGTCTCTCTTTTGAATAGTGATGAAAGTAGAAACAATGTGTGTGCATCTTCAAGGCTGGAGCGTCAAAACCCTGTTCCTTCTGTTAAAATGAGGACTGCTGGGATGGCAAAAGTGGGGGCACAATTGAATTCTACAAAATTTTAGTAGCATGAAAAGTGACCCCAGCATTGCCAAAAGGTGAAAATAGACAGACCTGTTAGGTATCTGTTGGAGACAGAGCTACAGATTGCATTTGGGTTTTATCCCCTGAATGTATTTGTCATTACTGCCCATTCCTGATCCAGTGGCAAGTTACTACATAGCACAATGGCATCTAAGCCAATTTTCTTCTCTTTCCCAAGGTCAGGCACAGTTTTTTGTCATCACTTTTTGATGTGAAGATTCATTACTTTAAGGCCAAAAGGGACCATTACAATTATCTACTCTGACCTCCAGCATAACACAGGCCAAAGAATTTCATCCAGAGATACCTGCATCATACTCATAACTTGTGTGTACGCTACAGCATATCTCCTAAAAGACATCCAGTTTGAATGAATTACCTTCACTGTTAAATTGGGTGCCTTTATTTCTAGTCTGAATTCTTCTATAGTCCTGATCATTTGAGGAAATATCTTTCTCATGTCATGTCAAATATATGAATAGTCGATTATTTGGCAATCTTTATTTGCCATTTAGGAAACAAGGTCAATTTTTTCACAATCTTTCCTCTCTGGCCAATTTCCACCAACAACCATCTAATTGTTTTCTTGATTCCTTATTATCCTCACATGAGAAGTTGCATAACAAAATCTCAGTGATGATTTTGGCACCATTGGTGCCCATCAATATTGCGTTTGATTGTCATAATTAAAATAGCTCCTATGAACAAACACTTTCAGTTCTGGCAATTTCCATCATGCCACAGAGATTGACAACTCTGCTAAATTTCATATGGAGCATACAACCCAAAATTGCTATCCACAGCTTTAATTTTATAAAACAAGGAATGGAGAATATTTTATTCAATACTTATATAGTTCCATTTGAGCTATATTGTATTTCTCATTGACATTGTGTGATTCAGTACAGTTTGTCAAACTATCTAAAGTAAATAGATGGTATACTTTGCTCTGTGGGCCATGAATTATACAGTAGGCAATTTTGAAAATTACTTCTATCATTGGTGGAGTTGGCACAAACACATTTTGACAGGTCAATGTAAGTGACTGAAGATGCATTATTTTATCACTAATGCGCTATATAATCTATAACGAGAGCAGCACAAAAAAGAAACATTACTCCAAGTGGAGCAGAGAATTGCATAAGAGTACAGTAAATCCTACTACAACTACTGATGTCATGGAAACAGAAACGAAGCTATCCAAATCTAAACATTATGTTAATTAAAATAAAGTATCATATCATGCTCAAAATAAACCAGAATAATGGGGTTCAACATTTAATGCTGCTGAGGAGAAAATTCCTTGCATGCTGCATATATCAAAGATGTCTTGAAAAGGGTTTCTTGAAATGGGTGTCATGTTGCTAAATGACTCTGGATTGTTTTGAAGTTGCTTATCTTTGGATTTATTTAGTTTCTTTTCCTTGTCCAAAACAAAGGCAAAAAAAGTTATTATAAAGTTATCACTCTATTTTTCTTTAAGTAAAATATATCGGCTAGAAGACATAGTGGTTTATAGCTAATATCCAAAATATTAAAGCAAGACTTAAAATGTATCAGCACAGTATCTTGAGACTCTATGCGATTTAGAGTAGAGAATGTATCTTCATACTGCTTCTGTGTTTTTATGGCAACAGGCACATGGTGGTCCTAACAGATTTTGTTCTATCTGGAGCAGAATGCAAGCCTGGCCTCCATATCACAAAAATATTTTATGGCATACTAAAAATAAATCACTTTTTTTTAAAGAGCAGAGGTGAATCAGAATGCAAGAGATTTTATGGATCTCTGGAGAGGGAACAGGAATTGCCCTATGTCCAAAATAAGACACATTTTCTTCTTATATGAAGGCCAAAGGTCAAACACTTCCTTAATGAGAGCTGTTGTAAGGGTAGGATTGCACTGCAAAACAAAGTGTATACTTAAATCATGCTTACGTGTAAGGGACCCTGGGTTGAACCTGAGCTGCTAATCTGAGTTAGCTATAGCTGGTTATGTAACATTAGTGCAGAACCCACCTGTTTTGCAATATATATACCCTATGTTACACCAGTTACAGTTTAGGGACTGCTGTGGTAGCCATGGTAAACTGGACTACAGTGTGGTTCAGCCCCAAACTCCTCTATCCTGCATCTTACCCAGAAATGCCCCTTACCCTGATATTTTATTTATTTGTTTTTACTTTCATTATAGCTTTAGTGAGATAATACTACTGATTTCCCTATTCACCACTTGGGAGGAAACTCATGTCCAACTGTCAAAACTCCCACTTCACCAACCACTATTACCTCCAGTTTTCAAAAGCTTGAGGTATTTGTCTTGGATGTGAAAAGCTGTCCACTAGGAAGTGGATTATGACTACTTATGCAGATGGCACTTCAGCAAGCAAGTGTACCAGGAGTCTAATTAACTCCAAAAATAAAGGATACAGCAGAAACATAGGGCCCAACAGTTCAGCCTTCTAAAAGAAGTGTCAGGATACAGCTTAATGCACATATTAAAGCACAATATGCTTTAATGCAATATGCTTTAATGCAACTGTTTTCATAACCCCAGTGATACTGCTGGGGTTATGAAAACAGACTTGTATTGGTATACTGCATATTGTTAAAAAGTATCAGTATTAACACTAAGGCTATTTCAGACTTCTGATTGTTATAACGGTATCCATTTTTTTGTTTTCATGGTTTATTACATCATTTGAACTACTCATTATTCTAAATAGACTATTCTAATTCAGAAAGTTATCTCCTTGTCTGACACTAATGCAAAGATAACTGGTTTACATATTTCAGATTACAGATCAGACCCAAACTGGACTTTCCTCCTTTCTCCTCATATTTTGAAATGTTCTGCTGTTGGCTCTGGGTATTCTGTGCAGTGACATGATATAAAACATTTTAAAGGTAGAGAAAAATCTTTCACATTTAAAATGCATTTCACTTTGGAACTAGTGTGGTTCAAATATGCAGCACAGAAAGGTTTTCAATTATTGGGGCACTCAAGACATTTTATAAGCACTTAAGTTTGAAAGTGATCAGAATTCTGGCCTCATGTAGTATAAAGTGATTTGAAATTACTGGCTCACTTTACTATTTTAGGAAAGTTTTAGTTCTCCAAATCAAAATCTGTTTTTTCATAAATAATAAACTATGATGATAGTTCAAATGTTGGATTACCCAGCAGTGGATGAACTCCTACATCTCTAGTCAGACTACAGAACCTTATTGGTCTAATGGAATGGGCCATTAACTTGTTTTTCCTATTAATGCTTGCTTTAGCATGGTTAGCCAGCTCTAGAATCTCACTTAGAATTCCTGTTCTAACCTTTTTAAAGCATAGAAAGAACAAAAGATTTAGTAAACAGTCTCAATCTGAATCCTTTTCCTCTCTCATTGTTATCATTATTCCATTATGTTTTTTGGGGGGCAAAACGAATAACACATTTTATTTTGACAGTACCTATCTGCCACAGCACATAACAAATAGCAATAGGAAGGGGAGAAATAAACAATGTACATTAGTCCTTTCAATTAGTTCACATGATGTGAGTGCCATTGTTCCTGGCACTATGTACAAATCCAGGCTTCTTAAGTTTCCATATCACTCTCCTTCTCTATCCATCAGAAGCCAGGAATCTCAAATACTGCTATCATAAATGCACATATCTTTCTAGTCTTCAATGAATATGAATGGCTTGGATAGTTTGTTGGGAAAGTTAACAGATATCTTCAAGTATCATCTCTTGTGAAAGGATTTTGGATACAATAGTGTATTTCTTTGTTGTTTCTGAAATAGTAGCTGTACTGCATTTTTGAGTGAAGTAACTCATTTTAGTTACAAAGTTAACTACACTCCATGTGAATTTGGAATAAATAGGCTTTTACTGCTGCAAATTATTTACATTAGAAATAAAGATTCATGTAAGTGAAGTATAAAGTTAGTTCAACAACGGCATTAATGACACAACATTTAAAGTTTCATGCATTAATCTGTTTGGTTTTTTTGGGGGTGGAGGGGTGGAATCTATCATGTATTGTACCACATTTGGGTTTTGGCAGATTGACAGGCATATCCATAAAGGCTTTCTTTTCTGTGCTATTATCTCAAAGTCCTCCAGAAACCTTTGAAATTTTTCATGAAGTGACATGATTATACAGAATGCTGCATAACCTACTTTGTGATGTGTTGTACCTTCAGAGATGACTTTTGCTGGCACTGATTTTCTCAAGCAGAAGAAATATTATTTACTGAAATCTGAGTAACAGGAAAGTTAAGCAAAAAAAGAAAGTGATATTTTCTCTGTCAGCATTCACTGAAGAGTAATACAAGGTTTTTATCAATACATTTTTGCTTGAGGGGTATTAGTTTGATTTTTCAATCCATTATTCATCTCCTCGAAGTTGTTACCCCATCATCTGAATATGAATTCTGGACATAAAGGGTCCAATCTCAGAAGTCCCAATTTTTCAAAAGTTCAGGGATGCATGCACATAGGTATGTGGTGGTAAAACATGATCTTATTCATGTTCATGGAAAGCAGCCACAAAGAGCATGAACGCTGCCAAAAGCAGCTGCAAATACAGCGTGAACATTGACAATATGAATTAGCTTAGACACTGAGATAGTCACATGAATTTTTTTGCAGTATTCATCCTTCTCCAAAGGGTGCTGAGTGCTCTGGCCCTGGTCCAGCAAAGCAAATGCTTAACTTTAAGTACATGTGTAGCCCCATTGGCTTCAATGGGATTGTGCACATGCTTTTAGTTGGATTTGGGCTAGAATGCTTAACACCTTGCAAGATTGAATCCATGAAGAGGATTTCTGGTCATTTTAAGGCATAGATCATGGAGTTGTACAAAATCAGAGTTTTTGAAATTCAATATATTTGATGTCATTGCATAGCTTGGAGGGGATTCCTTTTCTGCACTACCACACAGGTGTCCTCAGTTCATAGCTCTGTATATTGAAAACAACATCAGCCCAAAAAGAACTCAGTACAAACAAACTGAAAAATAGTGCAGTCATAGTGCCTTAGTATGCATCAGCAGGGGCATAAGTTCTAATGTGCACACCACACCAGCATGTAGTGCACTAATTGGTCTGCATGGACCTTTCGAGTGCACACTATATTAGTGTAGTATAGTCCAGTTTGAAACAGTACTATGCATTATGAGACTTTTAGTGTGCACCAGCAGGGGCCGCACAGACCAATTAGTATGCAACATGCTGGTATGTATTAGAATTCACTCTCCTACTGGTTTATATTAAGGTGTCTTGCACATAAGCACAAAGATGTCATTCCTGTCAGTCTAGTCAGGCATTGGCAAAAGGTTCAGAAATGTTTCTGGCTAGGATGGATGCTTCATCCCTGCCATACTCCCGATGTCATTGGCCACCCTTCTGATGTCATTAGCATGATTGCTACCCCTAAAGTCAGTGCTTAATGCTAAATAAAAACAGCACATTGGCTAAGAATACCATCGTGCTCCATCTGCTGAAGAAGGGGTGAATTAGAAGCAGAGCGCAGGGGATGAGCATGGTAGCTGGTCTGCTAACCAAACAGCAGGCATTAAACAAATAAGTAGTCCTACACTACCATTCACATTCTGTAAAATTGTATACACCCAATCAGAGGTGCTGACTTTCTAATGAGCTGAGGAGTACTCGATCCCGCCCACTCTCCACCTGTTTCCCCAAGACCCCACACACACTCTGCCTTTTTCCACCCCCACTCCATCCCAACCCCGCTTCTTCCCACCCCATTCTGCCCCTCCCCCAAGTGTGCCTTGCCCTCAATCCTCCCTTTCTCTCTAGTGCCTCCTGCATGCTGTGAAACAACTGATTGTGGCAGGCGGGGAGGAGCTGGGAGGTTGGGGGAGAAGATGATTGGGGGGCTGCACGTAGGTACTCAGCACCTACCATTTTTTTCCCAGGTGTGCTCCAGCCCCAGAGCACCCATGGAGTCAGCACCATTGCACACAATACTTACAGTATTACCCAGCCTGTTTTTTAATCCGCTCCCCAAGGCCTTCTTGGTTTTCTGCCTGGAGGGAAAATGCTGTTCATCTGCAGTCCACCATGGCATCTGGCAAGTAACTTTAATTCTTATGACCAACCTCATCCCTGAAGTAAAATATATAATTTAATTGAAAAAAAATATTACAAACAAAACAAATGAAAAACGTTCAGGTGTAAAAAAGCATAATCTGTCACTAAAGGGAAGTAAAATTAACTGGCAAAACAAATCTCAGCTTTAATGAAAAGTTTGTATTTAGAATACACTGGTCTACAATTTTTGAGAAGTCGTCTGCTTCAGAGATAAAATGTGATATTTATGATGTATTTTGATGTGCTGAATTCAAATATGACAATTAAAACAACTGATTGTCTACTGTTTCTAAGATATTTAAGTTTTTACATGTTATGTCTATGTATATTGTGTAGATAGTAGAGTTTTAATTATAAATTGTAAACCTTGGTCTTTTCATGTGTTTATGGTTGCTTTATATGATAATATTTCACCTGTCCTGTTTATGTAACACTTTAAAAATCAGCAAAAGGGTTATATAAATAAAATTTATTATGAAACAAAAGGCAAAAAACTGATGTAGATAGTTTAGTCCTATTCATTGTCTACTCGGCGTTTCTTGGCTTGTCTCTTGTATTCATTAAATGGAGCATCTCTTGTCACTGTCCAGCAATAGTCTGCAAGTGTAGAACTGATAAATGAAATTGTTTTCAATTGTTCACTTTATTAATGTAACTTCTGTTCACCATTTACTATACTTGCCTATACTGTAACTTCTGTTCCATATTGTAATTCAAACCGCATTTTAAAACACTCACTCCATTTTGTAAAAGCTTCCTCCAACCTTCATTTTTGCAAACCCTGCTGTAATCTTATTAGTTTAGTTTAGATGTGTGAATGAGGTATGTATGAATGATGGAATCAACCTCCAGTCCCAGCCTGTCCTGATGACATAAAGTTCAAATACCAACGGCTGAAGACCTAGACAACAGCTCTAAACAAAGTAAGAAGCATCCACCCTAAAAAGAAAAGGACAACAGAACAACAGAAGGAAGATCAAAGCCATGTCCAAGGCTGAAAGTCACGCCTGCAATTGATGGGTGACCAATCTAAACCCAGAGGCAGCGTGACACAGCAAGACCTATAGACTTTGAATCCAAACTAAAAGCCTATAAAAAAGAAGGGTGAGATGAGAGACTCTGGGTAACATTCTGCTGCCAACATGGAAGAACATCGGTGCCTGCCCAACAGAGATCCAGCTCAGCCTTGTGCCCAGCTTTCTTGACCAGTTAGCTGCCACAAGCTACGAACCCAAGCTGCAAAATCAAGCCATGAACTTAAGGTATCTTCAGGACTGGTAACTATGCAGCAGCTGCAGAACACCTGATGAATGTGTGTGTATGTGTGTGAGTGTGTGTGTTTGTGTGTGTATAGGTATTAGGTATAATGTGAATGTGTGTGTGTGTGTATAAGAATTAAGATATTAGTTATTAGTCATAAATTGTTATCATAATAAATGTGGCATCTTTGCCTTGTCCCCTTTAATAAGATCCTGCTGGTTTTTACTGGTCTAATATATTTGGTACAACACAAGCATTGATGGGCTCCATTTGCCCTGATAGCCTGCCAGGAGATTCCACTGCTGTAGTCTGGAGCCCAACAGCTCTGCCTTACTCTTGGGTAGTTCCAAATCCCTGACAAGGTCATTCAGTTCACCTTGTCTTATGAGGTGTGGTTCAGAGGAGGAGGATGGGAGAAAATGTGGGTCCTGTGACATTGATGGTTCAGGACCAGAAGTTTCATCCTCTTCCTCTTCCTCATCTGACTCAAGTGAGAATGATTCTGGTGCATCAGGAACCGGCAGTCCTCCTCCGTGGGGTACTGGGCATATAGCTGATGGAATGTTTGGATAATGCACAGTCCACTTTTTCTTCTTTGACACACCTTTCCCAACTGGAGGCACCATGCAGAAGTAACAATTGCTGGTATGATCTGTTGGCTCTCTCCAAATCATTGGCACTACAAAAGGCATAGATTTCCTTTTCCTGTTCAACCACTGGAGAAGATTTGTTGCACAAGTCTTGCAGCATATGTGTGGGGCCCACCTCTTGTCCTGATCTCCAATTTGCAGCCAAAAGAAAGGTGATAGGCTTTCTTAACCATAGTGGTTAGACTACGCTTTTGGGATGCAAAAGTCACTTCACTACAAACATAGCAGAAGTTATCTGCACTGTTCACACAAGTACAAGGCATCTCTGCTCACTTTGGCTAAACAGAAATGTGTCCCTTTGCAATATTAAACACTGACAAATAAGAGAGCACAACACTGTATGATTTCTAGAGCTGATATAGGGCAATTTGTTCAGCAGAGTGATGTAAGCTTCGTTATGATTGCATCATCCATGACTTCTAGGAATAACATGATGCAATTCATATCATGTATGACGCAATACCAGCTTCAGATTGCATCATTCATTGTTTTGCCTAAAAAGCAAGTACTGTCGAAACCCAGTCATAGATTTAGTCATAGATCCAGTCAAAGATGTATTTTAGTCATTTCTGGTTTAAATTGAGATCCCTTCCCTTTATAACTCACTTATCCTCCACCATTCCCAAGTCAAGGGTCGTATATACTGACCCAATAACATACCTTGAAAACGCGAGCCAATCAACAATTTTAAGCATCATTTTCGTTCTCAGTGACCCAGAATTAGTAAAGTTGGATTACATTTATTTCAGAAGCATTTTGGCTTAGAGCAGTGATATCAGTGGGAACCTACAGAAACAAAATGTGTTAATGGAGAAAGCAATGAAAGTTCTGCATTTTTTTATGTGATTGGCATTATGTTGTCAGATAAAAGTTTTGACAATATGAGACCAAGATTTTCCAAAGTGGCACATTGTTCTATATGTTTAATTTGAGAGATCTTAATGGGGCCTGATTTTCAAGATGCCTTATCTGGGAACCCAAAACTTGAGGCACCTAAAATCACTAATCAATCTTGAAAAACATTGACCTCCAGTCTGATGCATTCTTGAGTAGAGAGGGGTTAAACTGGTCTTAGTTATATAAGGCATCCATTGTTTGGCTCGCTTTTGCAAAACCAAATGTGGGCTGGCTCGGATTTCTCCTATTTATCCAACTATTTAATCCCTCACCAGCATCAAAAACAAAATAATAGGGAAACTCCGGTAAATAGTTCAGATTTTATGTAGCCTCTCTCTGATCTATATATATATAAATTTTTCATGCTATGTTTCCAGTGGACCCTTGTATATGTGAAGGCCTAGAACTGAAATAGCCATCTTCACATCACCTCTGTACTTTAGGAATCACATCATGCTCTAGAATCAACACACCAGCATTATCCAGTGATATTCATTCTTTCAAGTGCAGGTTTCAGAAGTGGCATTTCTGGGAGCGCCAAAAACAGCAATAGGGATGAATGTGGCATATGTGACAGTTTATCGATTGATTAATTTTTTTGTTGAATCTATTTGGGTTATTTGCTTGACATTCTATTCAGCATCTACTTAGTTCTACATCTATCTATCTGCTGTTTCCTCTACTTCTTTTCCCTTCAGGTGGCCTCGTGGAGAGGGTACTAGGTAGAGATCATGTTCTTGTCCTGTTTGCTAGCCTTAGTGACAAGCTGGATCCATGGAGATATTCTTGTTGCTTCTGTTCCCTAGTCAAACTGCTTCTATCACCTGCTTCTCAAGTTCTACATCTCTCTCTTTCTTTAACACAAAACTGGCTGCAAAAGCCACAATAGAGACATGCTTTATTTTCATTATGACATATAATTCACATAAGTTAATTTACATGTACTATATATATGTTAGTTTAAAATTATTTCTTTATTAAAATATAAATTTGGAGCGATTACATAGTTAAAATATCCTATTCGTTAATATCTGATCCAAACTCATAAAGGCAATAAAGGTTTGCCAAACTGCACAGATTTTACCTTTCCTTCCTTCTTAGTTTTTGAAATATCCATGGTAATATGTCACAATCTCGAAAGCAGCAAAGAGTCCTGTGGCACCTTATAGACTAACAGACATTTTGGAGCATGAGCTTTCGTGAGTGAATACCCACTTCGTCAGATGCATGTAGTGGAAATTTCTAGGGGCAGGTATATATATGCAGGCAAGCTAGAGATAATAAAGTAGTTCAATCAGGGAGGATGAGGCCCTGTTCTAGCAGTTGAGGTGTGAAAACCAAGGGAGGAGAAACTGGTTCTGTAGTTGGCAAGCCATTCACAGTCTTTGTTTAATCCTGAGCTGATGGTGTCAAATTTGCAGATGAACTGAAGCTCAGTAGTTTCTCTTTGAAGTCTGGTCCTGAAGTTTTTTTGCTACAGGATGGCCACCTTAAGGTCTGCTATAGGGTGGCCAGGGAGACTGAAGTGTTCTCCTACAGGTTTTTGTATATTGCCATTCCTAATATCTGATTTGTGTCCATTTATCCTTTTCCGTAGAGACTGTCCAGTTTGGCCGATGTACATAGCAGAAGGGCATTGCTGGCATATGATGTCATATATTACATTAGTGGACGTGCAGGTGAATGAACCGGTGATGATGTGGCTGATCTGGTTAGGTCCTGTGATGGTGTCGCTGGTATAGATATGTGGGCAGAGTTGGCATCAAGGTTTGTTGCATGGATTGGTTCCTGAGCTAGAGTTACTATGGTGCGGTGTGCAGTTACTGGTGAGAATATGTTTCAGGTTGGCAGGTTGCCTGTGGGCGAGGACTGGCCTGCCACCCAAGGCCTGTGAAAGTGTGGGATCATTGTCCAGGATGGGTTGTAGGTCCCTGATGATGCGTTGGAGAGGTTTTAGCTGGGGACTCTATGTGATGGCCAGTGGAGTCCTGTTGGTTTCTTTCTTGGGTTTGTCTTGCAGTAGGAGGCTTCTGGGTACCCGTCTGGCTCTGTTGATCTGTTTCCTTATTTCCTCATGTGGGTATTGTAGTTTTGAGAATGCTTGGTGGAGATTTTATAGGTGTTGGTCTCTGACTGAGGGGTTAGAGCAGTTGCGGTTGTACCTCAGTGCTTGGCTGTAGACAATGGATCGTGTGATGTGCCCGGGATGGAAGTTGCTCAGATAGTCCCAGGAAGTAGCAAACTAGACCTAGTTAGCCATTTTGATCATGCAGAGTATACAAACAAATTCAAACCTGTAACTAGAAATGATACCCGATGAGAGAGACAGAGAGTGAAAATTTCATATATGTGGTATCTAGGGAAATCTATTGGTTCTTGGGGATGATCTTATTCAGTACATGCAGGGTAGTACCTGCATATGCAGAAGTTACTATTTAGTGCAGGGTCAGTTTGAAGTGTACATTACTGAAGATAGTTTGGGTCCACAGATTTTTTTTGGCAAACTATCACATCTTTAATGGATGTATATATATCCCTCTCCCATCTATCTTTCATGGGCAATGCCCTGGTGACTTCATTAGCTGTAGAACATATCAGTTCATTCTTCTAATGATTTTAGGAGCTTTCAAAAGTCCTCATGCTGTTACTGCAAAGTGCTTTGTTGCTGGGAATAGCTAAACAGTTGTTTTGTTCCCACTGGGGTTTGTATTGCTTTATCCTGAATGAAATCATAGATATTTCATATGAAAAACTTCAGATTATTTCTTTATCAGTAAAACTAGAGTTAGTTTGCTTCTTAATTAGCATTCAGAAAAAGAAACTTTCATTGTTTGCCAAATTGCTAAGTGTTAGGCTAGTGATATATAGCAAAAATTCTAGTGAGGGGCAGATTTAAAATTTTGCCAAATTTTGTCAAGAATCTCTGGAGCTTCTCTATTTTTATTTAGAATGATACCTGATCTATTGGCATACTGAGATACCCTTCTGCTGAAATCCTGGTCCCCTTACCTAACTGATTGTCTTGCTGATTAGTATACTTTCATGCAGCTGTATCAGAATCACTACATAAGGGTAATATACTGGTTCCATTAAAATCAATGCTACTGACTTCAATTGGAGCAGGATTTCATCCCTTGTCTTCATAGACTTTCTACTACTACTATAAAGCTGCTGCCTTCTTCCATGAAAATGGAATACTTGGAAAGAATTATCCTCCCCCCAAAAAAAACTTTGCCTGCAAACAAATGCTGAGGAACCATCAATGGACCATATTTTTTTCTTATTTGGGATCTGTTTGGTTGAGTCTTTTGAGACACAATCTTGTGAGAATATCCACATAGGCCTGAACTAGTGCTATCACCTAGTATTACTAGCAGTGTGACGTTATTTAGGATGACAAATGATGATACACCACTCCATAGTTGGATCACCATGGGAACATACAACTAGTTATGGATTACAGGTAATGTATAGCTATCAGGACAGTAATGGAGCAAGCAGTAATAAAAAGGAACATAGTGTGAATTGCTCTGTGTATGTTTTTACATCAGGAGATAAAGCCTTATTATTTTATTCTATTGGTAATTAAAATATAGCTATTAAAAAGGGGGACTAGGGTGACCATTTTCAGACTTTTAAAAACTAATTTTTTACATTAATTTTGATAATAAAAAAATTCAAAACTTATGAACTTATGAACTCCATAAATTATTTTTTATTGAAATTTTTCAAATTTTCACCATTCTTAATTTAAAGCTTTGGCCAGGTACAAGAAATCACAGCAGACCCTATAAGTATTCAGTAATGAATTTTTTTTCATGTAATGATCTGAGAAACAGATGCATGGTATATTTTGCCCTTATGTGGTTTCTCCTTACTGAGAAGAATAGACAGGCCTGTGACTAGAGCTGATCGGGAGAACAGAAGGGTGTGCTATATGCCGGGTGCTAAGATACAGGATGTGGACCTCAGGCTGAAAAGGATACTAGCGGGAGCGGGGAAGAATCCTTTGATTGTCCTTCATGTGGGAACAAATGATACAGCTAGATACTCTCTGGAATGTATCAAGGGAGACTATGCCAGACTGGGGAAGACGCTTAAGGAAATCGAGGCTCAGGTGATCTTCAGTGGGATTTTGCCGGTTCCTAGAGAAGGACGACAAAGGTGTGACAAGATTATGGAAATCAACAGATGGCTCAGGCAGTGGTGCTATAAGGAGGGCTTTAGGATGTACGGCCATTGGGAAGCATTTACAGACAGAAGACTGTTCTCTCGGGATGGACTTCACCTGAGCAAGGAGGGAAATAGACTTCTAGGATGGAGGCTCGCCGACCTGATTAAGAGAGCTTTAAACTAGAAATTTGGGGGAGATGGTTGGGAGATGTTCGGGAGATCTCCACTCCAGAATTTAACCTTGAGAGGGAAGTAAACAAAGTAAGAGGGGATACAGCCATGGACAGAAGAATTGGCATAAGGAGGAAGGGTAGTGTAGATAACAGACTAACAGGTGATGTTGGTGGTAGAATGTCCGTGCCTAACAGGGTACAGAATGTGAGTGAAGCCAAACGGCAAAAATTGAGATGTCTGTACACTAATGCTAGAAGCCTAGGTAACAAAATGGAGGAACTAGAGTAACTGGTACAGGAAGTGAAACCAGATGTTCTAGGGATAATAGAAATGAGGTGGAATAGTAGTCATGACTGGAGTACAGGTATTGAAGGCTATGTGCTGTTTAGGAAAGATAGAAATAAAGGCAAAGGTGGTGAAGTAGCATTGTACATCAATGAGGAGGTTAACTGTAAAGAAATAAGAAGTGATGGAATGGACAAGGGAGAGTCTGTCTGGGCAAAAATCACACTGGGAAAGAAAGCTACTAGAGCCTCCCCTGAGATAGTGCTTGGGGTGTGCTACAGACCGCCGGGATTTGATTTGGATATGGATAGAGACCTCTTTAATGTTTTTAAGGAAGTAAACACTAATGGAAAATGTGTGATCATGTGAGACTTTAACTTCCCAGATATAGACTGGAGTACAAGTGCTAGCAAGAATAGTAGAGCTCAGATTTTTCTGGATGTGATAGCTGATGGATTCCTTCACCAAGTAGTTGAAGAACCGACAAGAGGGGATGCCATTTTAGATTTGGTGAGCAGTGAGCAGTGAGGACCTCATAGAAGAAATGGTTGTAGGGGAAACCTTGGTTTGAATGATCATGAGCTAATTCAGTTCAAACTAGATGGAAGGATAAGCAAAAATAGATCTGGGACTAGGGTTTTTCATTTCAAAAGGGCTAACTTTAAAGAATTAAGGAAATTAGTTAGGGAAGTGGATTGGACTGAAGAACTTGTGGATCTAAATGCGGAAGAGGCCTGGAATTACTTTAAGTCACAGCTGCAGAAACTATCGGAAGCCTGCATCCCAAGAAAGGGGAAAAAAAAACATAGGCAGGAGTTGTAGACCAAGCTGAATGTGCAAGCATCTCAGAGAGGTGATTAAGAAAAAGAAGAAAGCCTACAAGAGTGGAAGAAGGGTGGGATTAGCAAGGAAAGCTATCTTAGTGAGGTCAGAACATGTAGGGATAAAGTGAGAAAGGCTAAAAGCCAAGTAGAGTTGAACCTTGCAAAGGGAATTAAAACCAATAGTAAAAGGTTCTATAGCCATATAAATAAGAAGAAAACAAAGAAAGAAGAAGTGGGACTGCTACACACTGAGGATGGAAAGGAGGTTAAGGATAACCTAGGCATGGCCCAATATCTAAATAAGTACTTTGCCTCAGTCTTTAATAAGGCTAATGGGGAGCTTAGAGGTAATGGAAGGATGACAAATGGGAATGAGGATATGGAGGTGGATATTACCACATCTGAGGTAGAAGCCATACTTGAACAGCTTAATGGAACAAAATTGGAGGGCCTGGACAATCTTCATCCGAGAATATTAAAGGAACTGGCGCACGAAATTGCAAGCCTGTTAGCAAGAATTTTTAATGAATCAGTAAATTCAGGGGTTGTACCGTACGACTGGAGAATTGCTAACGTAGTTCCTATCTTTAAGAAAGGGAGAAAGAGTGATCAGAGTAACCATAGGCCTGTTAGTTTGACATCTGTAGTATGTAAGGTCTTGGAAAAAATTTTGAAGGAGAAAGTAGTTAAGGACATTGAGGTCAATGGTAATTGGGACAAAGTACAACATGGTTTTACTAAAGGTAGATCGTGCCAAACCAACCTGATCTCCTTCTTTGAGAAGGTGACAGACTATTTAGACAAAGGAAATGCCGTAGACCTAATTTACCTAGATTTCAATGAGGCATTTGACACGGTTCCACATGCGGAATTATTAGTCAAATTGGAAAAGATGGGGATCAATATGAGAATTGAAAGGTGGATAAGGAACTGGTTAAAGGGGAGACTACAACGAGTCATACTGAAGTGTGAAGTGTCAGGCTGGAAGGAGGTTACTAGTGGTGTTCCTCAAGGATCGGTTCTGGGACCAATCTTATTTAACCTTTTTATTACTGACCTTGGCACAAAAAGTGGGAATGTGCTAATAAAGTTCGCGGATGACACGAAGCTGGGGGGTATTGCTAACACGGAGAAGGACCGGGATATCATACAGGAAGATCTGGACGACCTTGTAAACTGGAGTAATAGTAATAGGATGAAATTTAATAGTGAAAAGTGCAAGGTCATGCACTTAGGGATTAATAATAAGAACTTTAGATATAGATTAAGGACGCATCAGCTGGAAGCAACAGAGGAGGAGAAGGACCTCGGAGTATTGATTGATCACAGGATGACTATAAGCCACCAGTGTGATATGGCCATGGAAAAAGCTAATGCGGTTTTGGGAGGCACCAGGCGAGGTATTTCCAGTAGAGATAAGGAGGTGTTAATACCGTTATACAAGGCGCTGGTGAGACCTCATCTGGAATACTGTGTGCAGTTCTGGTCTCCCATGTTTAAGAAGGGTGAATTCAAACTGGAACAGGTTCAGAGACGGGCTACCAGGATGATCCGAGGAATGGAAAACCTATCATATGAAAGGAGACTCAAAGAGTTTGGCTTGTTTAGTCTAGCCAAAAGAAGGCTGAGGGGGGATATGCTTGCTCTTTATATATCAGAGGGATTAATATTAGGGAGGGATAGGAGTTATTTAAGCTTAGTACCAATGTAGACACAAGAACGAATGGGTATAAACTAGACACTAGGAAGTTTAGACTTGAAATTGGACGAAGGTTTCTAACCATTAGAGGAGTGAAGTTCTGGAACAGCCTTCCAAGGGGAGTAGTGGGGGCAAAAGACATATCTGGCTTTAAGATTAAGCTTGATGAGTTTATGGAAGGGATGGTATGATGGGAGAGCCTAATTTTGGCAATTGATCTTTGATTATCGCCAGATAAGTATGCCCAGTGGTTGGTGATGGGATGTTGGATGGGATGGTATCTGAGTTACTGCAAAGAATTCTTTCCTGAGTGCTGGCTGTGAGTCTTGCCCACATGCTCAGGGTTTAGCTGACCGCCATATTTGGGGTCGGGAGGGAATTTTCCTCCCGGTCAGATTGGCAGAGGCCCTGGAGGTTTTTCGCCTTCCCCTGCAGCGTGGGGCATGGGTCACTTGCTGGTGGATTCTCTGCAGCTTGAGGTCTTCAGACCACAATTTGAAGACTTCAATAACTCAGGCATAGGTTAGGGGTTTGTTATAGAAGTGGATGGGTAGGGTTCTGTGGCCTGCTTTGTGCAGGAGGTTGGACTAGATGATCACATTGGTCCCTTCTGATCCTAGAATCTATGAATCTATGAATCTACTGTAGCATTCCTAACCAAAGTGTCACATCTCATGGTATGTCTACACTATGGGATAATTCTGATTTTACATAAACCGATTTTATAAAACAGATTGTAAGTCGAGTGCACGCGGCCACACTAAGCACATTAATTCGGCGGTGTGCGTCCATGGTCCAAAGCTAGCGTCAATTTCCGGAGCGTTGCACTGTGGGTAGCTATTCCGCAGCTATTCCATAGTTCCTGCAGTCTCCCCCGCCCCTTAGAATTCTGAGTTGAGAGCCCAGTGGTTGATGGGGCAAAAATCATTGTCGCGGTTCTGGGTAAATGTCGTCAGTCATTCCTTCCTCCGGGAAAGCAATGGCAGACAATCATTTCGCACTCTTTTTCCCTGGATTGTCCTGACAGATGCCATAGCATGGCAACCATGGAGCCCGTTCAGCTTTTTTTTTTTATAGTCACCGTATGTGTACTGGATGCCGCGGACAGAGGCGATACTCCAGCGCTACACAGCAGCATTCATTTGCTTTTGCATGATAGCAGAGATGGTTACCAGTCATTCTGTACTGTCTGCTGCCAGGGTAATTTGGCAATGAGATGACGGTGATCTGTCCTTCTGTGCTGTCTGCTGCTATCATGGGTGCCCCTGGCTGAGGTTGGCCTGGGGCGCAAAAGCAAAACTGGGAATGACTCCCAGAGTCAATCTCTCCTTTATGGTTTCTAAAAATAGAGTCAGTCCTGCCTAGAATATGAGGCAAGTGTACTAGAGAAGCAGTGTATCAGAGAGTACAGCTGCTCCATGTCAGATCCCGCAGAAATGATGAGCTACATGCCATTTACAAGGGGTGCCCCTGCAACAACCCCACCCGTTGCTTCCCTCTTCCCCCAACCTTCCTGGGCTATCGTGGCAGTGTCCCCCCCATTTGTGTCATGACATTATAAAGAATGCAGGAATAAGAAACAGTGACTTGTTAGTGAGATAAAATGAGGGGGAGGCAGCCTCCCCGTGCTATGACAGTCCAGGCAGGACATTA
This sequence comes from Gopherus evgoodei, assembly GCF_007399415.2. Lineage (NCBI taxonomy): Eukaryota > Metazoa > Chordata > Testudines > Testudinidae > Gopherus > Gopherus evgoodei. The sequence continues at coordinate 128,969,088 of NC_044322.1, forward strand.
AGCGGTGCGGGGGAGAGGAGCCCAGCATCCCGCTGCTATGATAGTCCAGGCAGTACAGAATCTTTTCTTTACACCAGAAAGGGAGGGGGCTGATGGAGCTCAGCCCCTCGTGGCTATGATGAAGACGGTTACCAGCCGTTCTGTACCATCTACTGGGAATGACCAGGAATCATTCCTCTTTTTACCCAGGCACCCCTGAGGCCAGCCAGGGGTATTCAGCAGTTATCAAGCATGTACCATCTGCCACCAGGGAGGGGAGAGGAGTGGATACTGCTCTTCACTGCTGCAGCATCGCGTCTACCAGCAGCATTCAGTAGACATAGGGTGACATTGAAAAAAGTCAAGAAACGATTTCTTTCCCTTTTCTTCCACGTGCAGGGTGGGAGGGAATAAATTGACGAGCTATTCCCTGAACCACGCTGGACAATGTGTTTGACCCTACAGGCATTGGGAGCTCAGCCAAAAATGCAAATACTTTTCAGAGACTGCTGGGGACTGTGGGATAGCTGGAGTCCTCAGTATCCCCTCCCTCCCTCCATGAGCGTCCGTTTGAGTCTCTGGCTTCCCGTTACGCTTGTCACGCAGCACTGTGTAGCCTGTAGATTTTTTTTTCAAACGCTTTGGCATTTCATCTTCTGTAACGGAGCTCTGATAGAACAGATTTGTTTTCCCATACAGCGATCAGATCCAGTATCTCCCATATGGTCCATGCTGGAGCTCTTTTTGGATTTGGGACTGCATTGCCACTCGTGCTGATCAGAGCTCCACGCTGGGCAAACAGGAAATGAAAATCAAAATTTCGCGAGGCTTTTCCTGTTTACCTGGCCACTGCATCCGAGCTGAGATTGCTGTCCAGAACGGTCACAGTGGTGCACTGTGGGATACCGCCTGGAGGCCAATACCGTCGATTTGCGGCCACACTAACCCTAATCCGATACCGATTTTAGCGCTACTCCTCTCGTTGGGGAGGAGTACAGAAACCGATATAAAGAGCCCTTTATATCAATATAAAGGGCCTCATAGTGTGGACGGGTACAGCGTTAAATTGGTTTAACGCTGCTAAAATAGTTTTAAACGCTTAGTGTAGACCAGGCCTCACACTCTTCCTAGAATTCATGAAGGAGGAATTATGCTAGGCAAATGCTTCATATTCACAGCCTGGCCTAAAAAACAGCCCCGTCCTCATGATGGTTCAGAACACGATGGAAGCCAAAACCACCTCAGCCCAACCTGACATCTTCCTTTGTAGCAAGACCTTGTCTCTGTTTTTTTCTGTCACAGCAGAGTCACACAGGTGGGTCAGATAGTGACAAGGAAAGGCAATTTTTGTGGATGATCCCAAATTGACCCCAGCCTTACAAGAAATTTTTTCTTATATGATCATATGAAAAAATCTATTCTCCACACAAATGAATCTATTTTTCTCCTCTTTTCAAGGATCATCGTCCCCAAACTATGGAAAATCTCTAAGGAGGCTCATCTAGGCCTGGTCTACACCTAAAACTTCAGTGATCTATTCTGCTTAAGGTTGTGAAAAAATGTCCATGCCTTGTGCAACATAGTTAGGTCAGTCTATCCCCCATTGTACACACAGTTAATATGGTGGAAGAATTCTTCAGTTGACTTCGCTATCACCTCTCAAGGGGATTGATATATTACAACAATGTAAAAAAGAAAACCTGTTGTCACTGTAATTTCTGTATTACAGTGGCAAAGCTGCAGTGCTGCATATATGGTGCTGTAGTGCTTGTAGTGTAGACATACCTCAGTCTGGCCCCATCCACCATTTCTATGCCTGAGATGGTCAGAGCCACAGGCCCAAGCAGGGACTTCTAAATTCCAAATAGGAATAAACCACAAAAACAGACCCCAAACAGGAACTTTCAAGTACCTGACCAAAGCTATCATTGAAGTGTTTAGAATGGGTCAGTTTTGCATGGTGGGCTCCCACTCAGCACAAAGGGGAAAGAGCCACCTATAATCTGTCAGAAAAGGAAGTTAAAGGGTGTTCTGAAGACCCCAAATCTGGACAGTTTGGACATTCCTAAATCCTGATGTTTAGAAAAAATAATTGTAGGTTCTGTGAGCATGATTCAGTGTTGAGAACAGAACAGTAGAAGATAGCAGTCACTGTTGCCCATTTCTTTGAGATACTGGAGACTGTAGAAAGCAGAATCCTTGAATGAAGCTGAGGTGAGACGAAGGGTCCTGTAATTTTCAAAGTGCACAAGGTTGGCCTGACAAATTGACTGCTAGTTTACTGGAGATAGGGTAGATTTTGTACTGTCCTAGCTGGATAGAAAAAAGCTGTATTCCAGCCCTTTTTATTGATGCAACCTAACACATTCTAACCTGCTTAAGTGTCCATACGTAGAGATGGTAAAGAAGAGGTGGCCACAACAGCAAGTAAATATTTAGGGTGATTATCTCCAAAAAGAACCCAAAAATGAAATGATACATCACTTCTTAGTCTCAAAGAGACCCATCAGCTCCACACACATGTTCACCTACAAGCCAGGGAACTCTGACCACTTCCAGTTTGAAGCAGAGGCAAGCAGTTTCCAATTACATTCTTATCAGCTGAACAGTTTAAAGCACTGTATTGTTGAACATTACCTGGTAAATAAGGCAATGATGACCATGTTCTCAGAAGTGCTGGGTATCTATAAACTCTGTCTACTTCAGTTGGAATTGTGGATGCTCAGCAACTCTGAAAAGGAGGCCCTATGGTAAAGTGTTTCCCATTAGCGCACCTCTAATAAACTTTGCATGCTAAAGCTAGATTACGTCTCAATATATAATGTATAGTATGTCCCAAAACAATTAAGAATTAGGTGTTACAAGTAAGTGGGTTGGTATATTACTTTTATTTTGCAAGCTCATTAAAAAGTATTTTTTTACATTCCAGATGAAAATTAATAACACTCCTGTTTTAAAGAGGAGCACAGATGATACTTATTCCCATTGTAGTGATGATAATAAATAAATACATAAATAAATAAAACCAAGGTGCACAGCCTGGTCTATCAGTTTTGTAAGAATCTTTATTCCGCAAATCAATAAAATTACGCTTACATCTTGACAGGATAAATCAATAGTAATGAAAACTATATAGTCAGAATTTCATGAGGGCATTATAATGCATTGTGGAGGAGGAAAAAGTCCTCTTTTACTTACACAGCTAAAAAGCTTGAGCTGCTTATGTCCCTGTGCTACTCCTTGTTTAATTTACTTTGTGGGATGGCTGAACAATTAACTTCAAACACTTCCAGGTCACTTCAGTTAGTGTAATCACGGAAATTAATTTAGTCTCTGTCTTAATCCAGTTTTACGTTTCTAACACCTGTCATATATTATCAAGTTCCGAAGAAGTTTATGTGCAGGGAGTGAGCTAAATAACTTTGATTTTTTTTACATTTTAATGAGCTCCATCATTATATTATTTTGAGGTGAGAAGGATATTGAAGAGACAATATAATGTTTCATAAACCGTACTTAAACTGTGCTCTGAGTCAGCCAATTGGACTGCACAGATTAGAGAGTAGAATGAAATTCAATACAACTGTATTTAATGTAACATCCTTCCTTTAATAAATGAACAAAACATAATAAATGTTTAATATTTGGAATGGAGTCACTTATCCTAATTACCAAACAAAAGAGGTAAGAGATCAGATGCAAGAAAATATGTTCTGAAGGGTTTATTTTTGGATGTTCAACTACATTGCTGTCAACAATTTTTTGGAGAAAGGCTGAAAGTTTGAGAAGTCTGATATATAACTCAGAGACAAGCAGAGTCAGTGCTTAATGTTCTGATTCTATGAAGTGCTAAAAAAAGCCCTCTGTCAAAGTCAAAACAAGTAGCAGTTCAGAAGAATCAGGGCTCTGATTCACATCCCATGGACATTAACAAAAAGACTCACATTGGATTTTGGACCAGGCCTTTAGTAATTCCTTTCACTTCACTGAAATCCATAGTTTAGCCACAAATGCCATGGGTTTCCTTTTGCATTAAATAAAATGAGGTGTATTAATTACTATTTCAAACTTATTAGGTGGGGGAGCAGTGATGGATGAACATTTTTAGGCTTTGTGGCTTGAATTGGGTAGAAAGAGCATTCAAATATATAGACATGCTGACTCTCCATAATTGGATAATGTATCTTGAGAAAAGAGGTTTTCTTAAGAGATGTGATACTTTTTACTTTCATGTGAGGTGTCCTTGCTCTATTCTGACCTTTCCACTTCCAGACTCAGTTGGCACATAAAAATTAAAACAAACTCACATACACACTGAAAATTAGGGATGGAAAAACTTTTCAAAGTTTTATTTCAATGTCATTTCAGATTTGGTTCCTGTCTTGGGGCAGGAGAGAGTGAGGTTTATTAATTAGAACCAGTTCACCTACCCTTAAGAATAAGATGATTTGAGGGATACTTCAGGTGATAGAGATATCAAATTACATCCAAGTCATATCTACTCAGATATCTTTTCAGCTTATTGCCCCTTTTTCCTAATTCCTTGATAAAATAGATGTGATCAGTCCATGCTATTTAAGTAATTTTTATCTCATTTCTTAGTCCAAAGACTGTTGTTTAGCCTATGACTGCATCATGACTGTACTACAAATATGCCTCAGACTGTTATGCTACCACCCGCTAGTATTTAGAGATTGTCACTCTACCACCTTCTCCCTGATATACCAGCATTCTCAGCTTAGCTAGTTCCTGCTCCTCCTAGAAGCAACTTCATTTTGGAGGTTCACATTAGGAAGGTGTTTCCCCTAGCTCCTTGCTTCTCTCTTTTCCCCAACTCTTACAAAGAAGTACAATACCTCCTCTGCTTCACCATTACTGAAATGGGGACATGGAGATTTTTTTTTCTTGGCGGAGCAGGGGAGGAAACTAAAGAAATGTGTAGTACCTGCTGCTAATTATCTTGGTCACCAATCATGATTCTCACATCACAGTACTTTCTGAATTTTTTCCCTCCACCAGAACAGAAAGGAGTTTCATTATTTTGCCAGAACTAATGGCTGTTAACAATTGCAGGTCAGGTGCATGAATGGTAGAAGTAAAGAATCGAGCATAGAAAGCTACAGCATAGTATCCTGCCCCTCCACCCCACAACATCTTAATCCTTTCTATTATTTTGTATCAAAAATTCCTTTTGTGGTGAAGGTAACTTAATTCATTCCATCATGGCCTACAACTTAAACTTTAATCATCAGTGATCACAGCAGCCAGTAAGCTGAACTGTGTGTCGGCCA